>NC_091754.1:47429404-47799404 GCF_043380555.1 Nothobranchius furzeri | reverse complement strand
GCTGGAGATGAGGCTGGTGGAGAGGCTGTGGTTGGTGCTGGTGCTGCGCTCCCGCTCCTCCTGGTAGATCCGGTCCCGCTCCATCTCCGGCAGGTTGAGGAAGTTCTGCATGGCCTTCAGGTTGACGAGCAGCGACTGAGACGCCGAGCGAGGATCCTCCTCCTTACGAAGGATCTCTGACAACAAACCCTGGAGGAAACACACTCTGAGAATGGCCGCCGGCCGTCACGTGGCCTACGTTAACTCCGGTGGGTGACTCAGCCTACCTGAGTGCGGTTGAAGGCCACCCGGGCAAACACGGCCTGTGACACGCTGGCTCTTTTCAGTTCGTTCCGGACCAGCTGGTAAATGTCTGCGGAGACATCCGTCCCCGAGCAGCTCATGCTGGGGTCGGCGCCGGTGACCTTACAGGTCCGTGAGATGGGCGGGTGGTTGAGGAACTGCTGGTTGACTCCCTGTGGGTGCTGGTGGGTGAGCAGGCGGCTGACCGCCAGCTGCTGGTTGATGAGGTGAGCCATGGCGAGCTGCTGGCGTACGAGCTGGGGGGACAGCTGGGGGGGCAACAGTCCGCCGTGGCCTAAAAGGGGTGGAGCTTGAGGACGGAGGGGGGGCCTTGGGTGGTTCTGGCCAGCTGGGTGAGGGAGACCGTGAGGCTGTGATGGCATCTGACCGTCGCCATGGCAGCTTTTGATGGGGGGGACCCCGGGACTGCCTAAAGAGCCCAGATGATTAGAGGACGGCAGGAGGGGCGGAGGACGGTGGCTGAGGAGGCTCAGGTCCAAATCCCTCTCCACTGTGTCAACAAACCAACGTACATCAGTTACACACTAATTATTATTAAAGACACGTCAAACTTAATGAAGATCCCAGAAATGACCTTTTATATCCGACTTTTCCAGGGAGGACCACACCTTCTCCGCGTACTCACCTGAGGAACACAGGGCAGAACGATGATTCCACCTTAAATCCACCAGTTCAGGTAGATCTGGTGCTTCCATGTTTTTTATTTATCCGCATCTTCATTTAGCTTCTTCCAGCTTAGAGACGCCTATGTGGAGCAACAATCAGTGTGTGTGTGTGTGTGAGTGTGTGTGTGTGTGTGTGTGTGTGTGTGTGTGTGTGTGTGTGTGTGTGTGTGTGTGTGTGTGTGTGTGCGTGTGTGTGTGCGCGCGCGCGCCGCTGGGTCCCATTAGGAGTTAAGTGCACTTTGTTTTGTCGCGTGTATTAAAGATGACGTTAATGTGAAGCATGTGTGACAGATCCTTCCTATGCAGAGCTGTGGCTGACACAAATATTCACGCGTGTGTGTAAAACAGCACTAAACGAAGACAGGTAAGTCATTAACCTGAGGGCTGTCACCTCAGAGCAGTTGTGTTTGGTTCTTTCTTCCAGTTTCCTAGTCAGGTTATGATGTTTTTTTATGCCTGTTGGTCATAACTTCCTGTTCCTGATGTTTTCATTCACCTTAATCAGGTCGGCTAATATTCTCTCTCACTCACTCACTCACTCACGCACGCACGCACGCACGCACGCACGCACGCACGCACGCACGCACGCACACACGCACACACACACACACACACACACACACACACACACACACACACACACACACGTCTGTAATCAGCAATTTATGATGAGCAGAAGCTCAGACTGTTCTTAAGGAGGACTGTTTCCACCTTAAATGAACCAGAGTGCCCTCACCTTTGACGCGTTTGAACCTCTTGAACCAGCGCCCAAACTCGTGGCATTTGGAGGTGGAGACGTTGGCGTAGTAGGAGCTGTTCACTATCGCCGAGATCATGCTCTGAAGAGATTTAGATGACATCATTAGGACACACACACCAATACTTGTGAGTGCTTACAGAGGATCGGGGTCACATGACCACCTTAGACTAAAATCAGAATGATTAAACCCAACGCTCCTGTTCCCGATCCAAACTGTGGTCACTTCCACGGAGCGGGAGATGCTCCAAGTCCACATGGGAAACGCTGGAGATGAAGACTCACATGAGTCAGGCTGCAAAGGCACACCACCCACACACTTCCCCGTATCACTAATTACATCATGACTAAGTCTGGTGTGTAAATCACCAGTCAAAATGACACACTCCCGTCTAATGACTGCAGGGTGTGTGTGAGCGGGGTAATTGAGGTGTGTGTGCTCGCATCCTTTCCCGTGGGATGGTATCAATATTTGCTGGTGTGACTGAGTCAGATTACACGCTGCACTCAGCCTGTGGTGAGCTGATGATGAAACATGTGTTTAGGGAGCACACTTAGCGGCATCTCGGCCATCTTGGCGTCTGACACTCAGATTTACGTTGTGTCGTCGTGCAGCGGCTACCTGGGACAGAGGACACTCCTTTGCCAGAGCGCTCTGGTTGGTTTCCCTGAGGAGATCTTTCAGGGCATTTCTCACCGTGGCGTGGGTCCACTGGTCCGACGGAAGCTCCTCCAGTCGAGCAAAGCTGCAACGAAATTCTGTCTTAGTGTCTTTCACTGAAGGAAAACAGATATTTAAGTTAATAAATCACCAAATCACACAAAAAAAACGAAGTGAGGAAAGGTTCTGATGAGAATTGGGCTGGTTTTGGTTCTATTGCGACTCGTTAGAAGGGTTTAGCTAAAGCCTTTAGTTAGGGCCAAACACAAGAAGTAGTTTTAGGAGCACAACAACAACAATAATAACAACAACAACAATATTAATAATGATATTAATAATAACAATAATATTAATAATAATAACAGTAACACCAATAACTATATTAATTATTATATTAATAATTATATTATTATTATTTATAACAATGTATTATTATTATTATTATTATTATTATTATTATTATTATTATTATTATTATTATTATTATTATTAACAATAATATTATAATAATGTTATTAATTATATTAACAATAACAACAACAATAATAATAATAACAATAATAACAATAATAATGATGATGGGTGCTCGATACCTGCTGTGTTCTCTCATAAAAAAAAGAAAAACTAAAACCTTTCAGGTCACCAACATCATATTTCTCCAATCACACTTTCATTTGAAACATTTACTACTTTAATTCAAGTTAATAATAATAAATTATTTATTTTGTCTCCGCCAGCAGCTGAATCTCGTTCTCCCTAAGCTGTATGTGTTATTACAGCTATGGTGATACAACAGCAGTGAAGATTTTCACAAAAGAAAAGCAGGTCCTGGATGCAGAGTCTTGTTTTGTTTTCGTTGTTAGCTGTTAGCTACACCTTGCTAACAGCCTAGCTAGGTGCAGCTGTTAGCTGTGAGGACAGAAGATGCTCACTACACCGGGCAACGTTCTACTTCTTCCCCAAGTTGTGTGAAATAAACTAAAATATCTCTAAAGATTGACCTCAGATCGGCTAAATGTGGACGTTTGAGGAGCAAGGAGAAGCAGCTGAAGAGTCTGATGTAGAACAGACAGTACGGGGACGGTGGAGGACAGATCACCAGAGACAGCACGGGGACGGTGGAGGACAGATCAGCAGAGACAGCACGGGGACGATGGAGGACAGATCATCAGAGACCGCCCCGTACCTCCTTTACCCCGCCAGGGCGTAATCTTTGGTAGAAATGACATAACGACACGGCTTTGTTTCCAAAAGAGGCTTTAGAGACTCTTACTGTGAAGCTCTGAAGGACGTACCAGATTTTGCGTCCCACTTTCAAAATAAAACCTTTTGTGTTTGTCGTTCACTCCGTAGAATCAGAAACGCCGTAGTCGGGTGTTGGGATGGTTATAATCGCATCTCAGGTCGTTAATGTCTTTCTCAACATGCCCAACATTGCTTCATCCTAAATACGACAGGATGACTTTTTCTGTCAGCCTTTTTTATAATTTAGACTTTTATTCTAGTTTAGATCTAAAAGCAGACGAGAAAACTCCTAAACACCATTTTCCATCATCTGCTCTGCCAGGTCTCTTCAGGTTCACCTTCTGTTTTTACAGACGCTTTCAAATCCCTAAAAGCTAAACCAAATGTTTTTTTCTCAGCAACGATCAGAAAGGAGCTGAGGAGACACACCTGTGCAGGAGGATCCTCAGCGTGACCATGTGGTAAACATCCAGCAGCATGTCGGCCACCGTGGCCTCAGGAGCGTCTGTCAGGTAGTGGATGGGCATCGGCTTCCACCGCCCTACTTTAATAATGCCTGCAGAACACACACACACACACACACACACACACACACACACACACACACACACACACACACACACACACACACACACACACACACACACACACACACACACACACACACACACACCATTAGCTGTATTCATGGTCCACAGTTTTCCAACCAGGAAGTGTGTGTGTGTGTGTGTGTGTGTGTGTGTAGCTGAACACACTCATCTTTAATGCGACCTCTAGTTGGAAGTGCAAACCTAAACAGACATGATCAGATTAGGATCTCCTAAATCAAACGCAGACTCGGTCTAACCTTCGCCTGCCAGTGTGTGTGTGTGTGTGTGTGTGTGTGTGTGTGTGTTCTCCGTGCATGGATGGTGGGGATAGGGGTGTAAGAACAAAGATGGCTCTTGTTGGACTCCAGCTGATTAATCGGAGGAGAAATGAAACATCAGAGCATCGTTGGAGAAAATCACGACTCAGATGTGATCAGTGATGTGATGAGGTCATCGTTGGGGTTTCTGAGCGGTACTGAGAGTTTACAGCTGCTGACTTGTTTCTAACCCTGGCCTGGCGTGTCAGGACGACCTCAACGAGCGGCTGACACTGGGGTACCTCCACCTATCTGTAAACTTCTGCACACTAGAGCTAAACAAGCATGGTTATGCTAAAGCGTTAGCATCCTTTACAGGCCCGGGGCTGCTCAGATCCAAGTATCACACGGAGTTGGAGCCATTCTAGTCGCATCCTACAGATAAAAGCTCATAGTGGTTGGACCTTTATTCCAGCCGCCTCTCCAGGCTGCACTAACGGTGCTACAGCTAGCTGCTGCTAACGCCACTTCCATCTCTCCATCCTTCCTCAGCAGGGTCTTGGGGGGCTGCTGTCTGTCTCCAGCAGGTTAGCGTCGTCTGAAGGCACAGGTCATTACGCTAGTTAGTTAAGCTTCCTATATATTAAGACCCAGTAGATTGCACCGAGTCACTGACTTGTTGTGTCAGAGTCTTTACATCAATCCCCTTACTAAGCAAGCATGTAGCGACAATGGAGAGGAAAACTCCCCTTCAACAGGAAAGGCCCTCCGACACACAACCAGTCACACTTGGGACAATTTAGAGCCTCCATTTAACCTGATGTGTTTCGGGTCTGTGGAAGGAAACCTGCCCACGCAGGAGGAGAACATGCACCTGGGATTCAAACTTGCAACCTCCTTGCTGCGCGGCAACAGTGGTACTATATATCTACTCGCAGCTACTAACACACCAAAATCAGGGTAAGTATCTGTAGAAATGGCCGACTCATCACCATTTAGCTGTTAGCTAGAGTTAGTTAGCTATGGCGGCCATCTTGAATTTGGTTCATTCTTGTGCTTCTTTAAAATCCACCCAGTGGTGCATCCACACAGGCAAAAACATCCCAGCCAACCTTCATCTTTCTGCAGCAGGTAATAAAACGATCCAACAGGTGTTTTGCTTCAGAGCTGTGGGTCAGAAAACATTCTCGGATTATTTTAGACACGCTCTTGGTTGTTTTTGGGATTCGATTGAGGTTTTTAAGCCCCAAAATGAGACGTTCCCATTTTAGAAGCAGCTTTTGTACGAGTGTGTCCACGACAAGCCTCAATGTTAGCTTATTTTACTTAGCGAGTCACCTCTGTCCATGTAAGCAGAACCTTCTTCTCCATCGAGACATAGCTGCTGCTTAATCAGCCGTGGAGGAAAAGCTGAGGAGTTTAAAAATAAAGCCAGCGAGATGCAACTCAATCAGAGAAGAAAATAGAAGAGACTCCGTATAATTTTGGTTGCAACCACACTGGAGGAAAAATGCTCCACTCCAGCCAGGAATTATTTATTTGAAAAGAAAAGGCTTATTTCTCAGAACAAAACCCAGAGAGGCGAGGGGGGGTCGCAGGGCGTCGGCCACTCGGTTACAGTGCCCTGTGTTTACGGGACACACCAGGAATGTGTGTGTGAACGGAGCGATAAAGCTCTAGATGAGGACACGTTCTGGTCCTAGATGGACAGATACCACCTCACTGTGGGGCAGGACGAGTCACACGAGCAGATCAGAGATACAGAAGCAGACATTCATCTCTCAGATACCGTTCTGCAGCTGGGTGACGGTTCCAGCGCCCGCTGCACCCACACATCTGGGCAGCAGACATGTTTTATTCATTTATGGACGTAAATTTTTAATGCCTCATCCATTACATCCGTGGGAGAGAAGAAACACGATTTCCTTTCATAGAAAAGAAAGACGCAGCTCTTCTGAAGGTGTGATACACGACACCCACTTTTTGTTCAGTGAGACGTTCATGAACCACTGAGAGAAACTTCAGGGACACACTTACCACGTGCCTGTGCTGCTGAGCTGTGAGAGTATCCCAGAGCCACCAGAGCCGTCTCCACCAGCTGGGTGAACAGGACGTCTTTACGGACCAGGACAAACTCAGCATGGTGGTCGCCGCCGCGTCCGTCGTATTCACCGGCCGTGTCGGCGTGCTCCACCACGCAGTAGACCGGGATCATCAACCCTGGGGGACAGAGACAGTTACTGGACCAGGACTGATGGTGACCTGGCTTTATTGCTGCTGGACTTTTAAGTAATAATTTGGATCTTTTTATTTAGTGGTTTATTTAGGATCAGATGGCTCGTGTTAGCATTAGCTCGTTGTTAGCGTGGGGTTGTTAACGGAAGCAGGAGGAGAAGCAGAGAACTTGTTTAGTTGCTTGGTGGTCTTCCTCCCCGACTCCGATTAAACTGGAGAGCTGCTTGTGTGCATGTCACTCATCAGCTCGTACAAGTGCGTTTGTACCACAACCACAGATTCAAACCCACATGGGGTAAAAGTCGTCGCCACAACGGGAGAGGTCACACACGTCCCCGGGCACGGCCTCGGACCTGTTGTTGGGCCAGAGCTCTCTGGAACCGTGGAGATGTTCACACCCATCCCGTCCACCAGCCGGTCCCACAGGAGCTGTTAATTAGTGAGCCATCAATCCTGCTGCTGACGAGGACATGTGGGTCCGAGCCAAGCCACAGCAGCACCAGGCACGCTATCGGCCAGGAACCCGACCTCCCCACGGAGGGGTGGAGGGAGTGTGTGTGTGTGTGTGTGTGTGTGTGGTCAACTTGTCCCCAGCCGACTGTAAGGTGCTCCCCTCCTCTAACGTTAACAGACTCACATATTACAATACAGAGATTTTTCCCACCTTTTTCAGGTCCTTGAACGCACCATAGCCCGTTTACAACAATTATAAAATCCACGACCGTACGAGCTAACTCAGCTAGCAAGGACAAACCTTTCATGGAGGTTTTTGCTTCCAGAATAATAATTTTCAATCTGACATTTAAAGACAGGAAGTGATCTGGAATCTGCGAAAATGGGAATCGGCCCTTCACACAGAAATCGGTGCATCTGTGCAGGCAGCCACATTCTGGAGGAATTATGTAGATTTAGGATTATTAGATGGCGTTACTCAGGGTTAGGGTGTACCTCGCATAAAATCTGAACAGAAAGACACATTTAGTCTTTTAAATTTCTCAGGTTTCGTCCGAGTCGCATTAAATGAAGTCTTCTCGTCTTCACCATCATCTTCAGTAAGGTGAGTGAAACAGTTCCCGTCATGTCTCACCTGCTAGCGGTCTCAGGGGCGTGGTGCCGTTCTGCCGGACTGTTGGGTTTGCCGGGCTGCCGTTCACCTCCACGCGGCTCACCTTGCACTGCGGAGGGCCGCAGGAGGCCGGGCTCTCCCCCTTGGCCCCTCTCTCCTCTGGGCTGGGACTGTCCTGGAGCCTGGGGCTCTCCGTCCCTCCTCCACCCTGCTCCATCCCTCTGCAAACGTCAGGCGGAGCAGCCAGCATGGCGTGGGAAGCTGGGACAAAAACACAAGACGTCCGTCAGCTTCCCCACAGAAAATCTTTGTCTTTCGCTGATGCAGCAGCAGGTTTCTGATGTCGTCCCTCTGCAGTAAACAGGTCTGTTTATTTACCAGAGGAGGCCACAGCAGACTAAATACAGACCTGTTTATGATGCTGTGTTTGGACACGCAGCAGGTTGGGATGAAAGATGGAGGCGACGCTACAAACTGTAGTTATGGACACAAATAAATAAAACTGCTCTGAGTAAAGGTTTGAGGTTCATCGTTAGTGTAAATAGAAGCTCACCGTTTCAGATTTGAGCTTTTACTGAAGGTTTAAACGACGAACACTTTTCCTCCACATGATGCGCCCTGAGAACCGATTCCTCGTGTGTCATCACTTATGTACATTTTTGTCCCTTAGTTGTTCCCGTAGCCCTACACTCTGAGCTTTAACAGCTCCGACACAGACGAGCTTCGCTTCAGAGAAACGAGGAAAAAATCTAAATCTGCTCCCGTTTCTTTTCACCTCCTAATCCCAATCCCAGTTAGGGAAATTTCACCAGCGGACTTGAGTGACAAAGACACGTCAAGAGGTCGGCCATATTGGAATGACAAACACTGGCTTTTTAGGTGTTTTTTTGTGACTCGAGGCTGGAGCAATAAAACACAATCATAAACATCGTGTGTGTATTTATACACCAGCGAACTGATATAAACGTTATATGAAGTCCTTTTGGACCTAAAATACTGATTTATGGCTTTTTCTGTTTTGTTTCCTTCAGAATTAAACCAATTCTAAAAACAATTATAATAATTAAATAAATAGTGATGATTCTTTTATGTGAAAGTACAACTGTGGGTGCAGCAACCCCACACTCTGATGGTAAACAGTTACTAGTTAATATCGATACAGCAATATATCGCAATGTTTGTTCCTGTGATATATCGATATTCAAAAGCCGTGTTTCAAATTTTTGGAAGAATTTAAATGCAAACATTTGTGTATTTTCTTAACTTTTGGTGTAAATCAAACGCCGACTGCTAGCTGCGTATACGTACCCACATTTCTCAATTCCAGACGCAGATTTGTTAAAGCCTGCCTACTATTCTATTTATTGTAATTTTATTTGTTCTTATATGTTTTTATTTGTTTTTTATATACTTAAATGCTTTTATGTCTTTGTTGTTGTGCTCTTGTACCATTTTCCGAGGCTCTTGGCCAGGTCACGTTTGTAAATGAGAACTTGTTCTCTAACATTTTACCTGGTTAAATAAAAAAAGTTGGCAGCTGTGTAAAATGGGATTTGTTTCCACCACTGAAAGTTAAATCCCTCTATTATGCCTCATGTTAAATCTGCTTGGACTGTTTATTGAATTTTCTGTCTAAAACAATCGCTAATATCATCTGGCTGAATGTATCGCAATGTGTCGTGATATATTGTATCGTCTCCCCTGTATCGCAATACGTATCGTACCACCAGAACACATCCCTGGTGGTTACGTCCCTCCTTCTTTTGATTTGAAAGGAGAAAAACTGACAACCCAGCAGCTGGATAGGAAATGTGTTTCAGTAGAAACGTCCTTCCAAAATGACTGAAACATTAGACTCTTTTGGGATTTTCTCACTGTAAAATTCTCACTATATTCTTACATACTGCACCTTTAAACCTTTCCTGCAACATTAAGCCCCGCCCCCTTTCCGAGACCTCACACATCAATACCCCCCTCTAGATCCGCCCCTGGTGTTACATTATTTTAGTGAATTTAAACCATTTAGTAGGTGAAACAGCTGCTATGGATGTTTAGCTCTTTAATAATTAATAATTAAAGGGGATTTTACGAGGAAATGTGGCTTTTCCAGAGATCGTTTCTGTTCTGGATCGACACCCAGAGTCTCTCGCCACCCTTTCCCTTTCACCCTGCAATCCTTCAGCATCATCTAATGACCCGATCCAAAGTCTAAAACATTTAAGACATCAGCGCTGTCCAAACATGCCAAAATGTCTTTGCTTTGCACTTTGCTGCACAGGTTTGACGTCCATGACAGGTCACACGTGTACAAAGTGCTCCCTCTCTCTCCCAGCTGGAGGTTCATCTGCTTCTAATAAACACGTTTTTGGAATATTTGGGGGTAATGGATTACAATCAGCCCCTTCCCTTGCTCACATTTCTTCCTCTAACTGGAGCAATTATCAAGCCATTAATGAGGAGACATAAAATGTGGGAGGGAGGCGGGGAAAGCAGGAAACATTAGGAAACACGATGAATATGATGGAAAAGGGAAATGATTCTGTGGTTTAAAAGGACATTTATGTTTTCCTCTTTTTGGCGTCTGACTGCTTAAATAGTAATAAAACAAATCTAATTATTTCTATTGAAACAGTATGAAAAATTCCTTGTTCTGACTACCAAGTCTCGTGGGTTTTTCATCATTCAGATCCCAAAGGACTTTATCACTGTGATAATGGGCAAAAACACAGATGACACACAGATCACAACATGCCCTATAGGTTATAAATTGTAAGTCACTATGGATAAAAGCGTCTGCTAAATAAATAAACATAAACATAAAAACATCAGAAAGGCAGTTTTGTAGAGATGCACCAATTTTGGTTTCAAAGACCGATACCGATTTCCCTCCGCAACTCTGTAAATCACGCCGTTTTGTGGCCTCTGCATTATAGTAAAAAAATAAAAAATAAACAATGATAAATCTGGTCATTGAACATCACGTCTTACATCCCACAGCCGTTCTCCTCATCCCCACAATGGATTAAATGACTTTTTATGCTGACAAAATAAAACTTAATGTTCTTAATGCTGTGGACACATTACGGGGCTGATCGAGGACGTCACCCACTACCGAAGAGGTCGTGATACACTGACGTCCGGAAAGGGCCAATCTTGTATGGAGACACAAATACCGAGAAAGTCATCGTATTTGCCCGTTCCACCCTAAGAAATTTCCCAGAACTCCTATAACGGAAACATAGTTAATGGAGGTGAATGTCTGATGTGAGTTTTGCCCTCGTTCTGCCACTTTTCACAAGCACAAACACTTTTAAACAAGAGGAACGTGAGTTTGGCATAAGAAGAGCCGAAGGATCTGTTATTCTGAAATTATATTAAAAAAGAGCCTAATCACTAAATAGGATGTGACTAAATCATTGTAGATTTAAACTTTGTCTGATTTTTGCTCTGAATAATAACAATAATAATACCTGTGATTTTTACACACAAAATGATGGTAAATATCAATAATAAGGGCTGTAGCACACTTTAAAATGACAGATTTGGTGTGTGTAGAGCCAAGAGGCCACACACTCCAGCAGAGACGCCATCCGCTTTACAAGCACACGTGGAGGCCAAATGTCACACACTCTGTAGCCTCTGACTGACACACACACACACACACACACACACACACACACACACACACACACACACACACACACACACACACACACACACACACACACACACACACACACACACACACACACACAGTCCTAATGTAAATTAGGATGATAATCTGGGTTCTCCCAACACTCCTGATCAAACACTGTAAGCAGAAGATTTTACAGCATAACTGGAATCACAAACATTTTACTTTAGGAAACCAAAAAGAATGGTTAATACCACCAATATTTCCAATAATTTGGTCTAATTAAAAGGCTAAAAATCCAAACGAAACATTCATCCCACCATAACAAAACCCCTACTAGTTTAGACTTTCTTTGGTTGTAAAAAATCCTATTAGCTGTTTATTTGACCAGTTTAGGTGACTTATTTTTAAAGTTTGAATTCATTTGTCAGCCAAAAAGATGCTACTTAGTAAAACATGATTTATAGTTTCATTTATTTCAAACTCTATTTCTGTTTAGTTTTCCCACTGAGTCTCAACTGGTTCTTTCAGCCAAACTCATAAGCGGCGAATTCTATTCAAAAATCTACTAATTTAACAAAAATCCAGATTGTTTTCAAATAAACAAATCCAAAGTGAAAAATGAACATTTGACCTTTATGATTACGTCACCAAGTATAATTCGTCATAAATATTAGCTAACCTTTCCTAGCTGTTTTGCTGTATCAGGGCTCGACCTTCACCCGGAGAGGGAGCTCGGGACGCGGCTGAAAAGTGAGCAGAGTCGCAGTGAAACCGGGTCGGGGGCACCGAGAACGCAGCTGCAGCTAATAAATTAGGCTAATAACGGCGCCGTTTGATCCACGTGTGCCACTTGAACCGTAAAATCCAGAGTAAGTGACCTCAGTCTGAGTTGGTTTAGCGAAAAAGAAAGAGGAAAAAAACACAACGTTAGCAAAACAACCTTTGGTTTATGCTCGCGCGCCCTAATCAAACAATGTTATTAGCTGTTTGAGCTCAGACACGAGAGGGCTTTAAGCTTAAAAACAAGATCGCTTTAAATAAGTTTTATATGTGGGAATAAAAAGAGTTTTGGTCCACTAACTTCTTTATTATCTGTTCACAAATGATTATTTTCTGTTTTAGCACAAATGTGCTGATTTATAATTTATCCTGTTTTTAATACATTTTCTGTATTTTGAGTTGGCTACTGGGGCATTTTCAAAATATAAATACTCTCTTATTTAATTAGATTTTCCCCTTTTAAAAAACTGAAACCTGCAAGTTATTAATCTGAGAGGAAATCATTATTAAAGGTAATATTTGAGAGAAATATTGCACTGTAAAAAATGATTAAAAATGTTATTTTGGAGCATAACTGGTGCATTTTCCAGTGCGATTACCTGGGTAAGGAATGCTGAATCGTGCTTATTTCAGTGATAAATTCTCACACATCTAATTAAAAAACAGCTGTGTTAAAACAGCTGTTTATTCTGCATGAATGGATCAAATCACCGTTTCTGCTGCAGACAAATAACTTTTTGAAATGAGAATAAAAATTTGACTCACTTTTTATGAAGTCTCTGTGCAGGCTTGGCGACAAAGTCCATCCATTGGTGAAAACGAGTGACTCCAGCCTGAGAGAGGGAGAACTTCCTAATGTTCTTCAGCCTGAGCAGAGCAGAAGCAGGAGAGGACAGATGGAGATGGACTGCTGCTGCCGGCTCACAAAAGAGAAGTAAAGTGACACATGTGGAGAGAGGAGGGGGGAATGGGTGGGATGGATGGAGGAGGCAGGAGGAGGAGATGAGGGAAATCCAGGAGCAAAGTTATTAACATTACCCTATCTAAAACAGATATTTAACCCTAACTACAACAGACAACCAATGTGAAGACTATAGAGGAGTGAATTCATTTGTTCATGAGCGATGAGATCACATATTTAGAACTATTCATTCATGTCCCAGATGCTGTGATGGCTGACAGCAGGAGGAAGAAAAACGGGAACAAAGCTAGAAAACGGTGATTAATGTCAGAGAAGTCATCAGAACTTCTGACTAAAGATCCATAAATGACAAAAGATGCCCAAGAATTTAAAATATGTCCTAGATGGACCAAACGGGACAGTGTCTTCCCTCTACTGGTGAGAAAATAGAACTCAATATGACTAAATGTGGATTTTACTGAACTAATAGCAACAACAAAAGGTTTTCTGTCACTTCTCTTGGTCTTTTCTTCACATCTACACATTTTTATCCATAAAACAAAATGTTTCTCTCTTAAAAAGCTGTTTTAAAGGAATTCTGACCTGCGTTTGTTGAAATGAACAAACAAAAAGTTCAGTTTTTCCTGCGTTCTTTAGAATAATGACAGAACACACACATCTCTTTTAACCAATGTGTTGTCAGGATGGCTTTTCTCCTGTTTTATGATGAAAAACCTTTTTCTCACTGAGCAGGAGAGACGAGGAGATGTGGACAACAGCCTGACTGCTCACAGGTCAGAAGAATCTTGATCATTACATTTAAACGTTTACCGTCTGTTCATCATTCATGTGTTCATTTGTCTGAACGGCAGCCGACTGCAGATCAGCTCTTTGATTTATTTGTGATGGAAGAAAAGTCACCATCATTACTGCTCAGCCTGTCTGCCTCCTCCTCTGTGGTCTCTCTCTCTCTCTCTCTCTCTCTCTCTCTCTCTCTCTCTCTCTCTCTCTCTCTCTCTCTCTCTCTCTCTCTCTCTCTCTCTCTCTCTCTCTCTCTCTCTCTCTCTCTCTCTCTCTCTCTCTCTCTCTCTCTCTCTCTCTCTCTCTCTCTCTCTCTCTCTCTCTCTCTCTCTCTGTGTGTGTGTCCAGCTTCACTCTAAATGTGTTTGACATGAGGTTTATGTGTGTGGGAACTTCCTTTTCCAGACTTGAACGAACACGGTTCAGATCCCATCAGCTCAGATTGATAACACTGATTTCACATACATGTGCTTTTTTCACACACACACACACACACACAGCCTAACTGGGGTCTAATCTACTTGATTGTCTAGAGATCATTTCCTAATAATTAGCTAATTATTTACTTTAAAAAGTGCAAGAAAACAACATCACATAAATCCTCCAGATGAGGGTGATATGTCTCTAGCTTTGTTGTAATTAACAACTTCAATAAGTTAAAATAACTTAATTTACCTGGAAAGGTAAATAATCTACCTGCAGTATCAACAACAATGCTTTAGCCTGAAAAGTTGCATAACTAATACATGAATGAATACATATTGTTCTTTTTAGAGGTTAAAAGCAGTTTAAATCATTTAATAAGGAAGAAAATGTATTTTGTGGCATTAGGAATAGTTTAAATGTGTGTAAAAGACACAAAAGCAAAGAAAACAAGTTCCAGTTATTATGGAAATGCTGCCATCTTGTGGCGTCTGTGGCAATGACACACAAAAACAAGACGTTTGAACGTTTGACGTACTGTATATGTATGTCGATGGTTTGAACAGAGCAGAGAGACATGACACCTCAAGTCTTTATCCTTGTTTCAAGTTCCCTTTTTCTAAACAGATCCTATTGTAACTTTATTCTTGGCTTTATTATCTCGATGCTGTCTTCTTCCTAACGGACCCATCCACCGTTTCCAGCTAAAACGTGATGCAGTTGGCCAAATCTGAACACATTTCTAATTTTACCAAAGGACCAAAGCTAACCACAGCTCATTGGTTCTTGCTGCCTAACTATTTGTTTTGAGTAGGTTTAAGCTGAAGGACCTGCTGATGATCAGCAGATATGTGAGCTGACGTTGGTTCCTAAGCTATGTGTGGAGAGTGTTTCCAGTTCCCCTCAATGAGATGGGCCGTGGGTTTTCGAAGCGTAACTCGGCTTGTTTCTGGGAAGTATGAGTCAACGTCGGAGTCTGCACCAGATCCTACGATAGAAGATAGAAAAGTACAAAGAATACCCGGGTGTTCACATTCATTATAGTAGTGGGTAATACTTTACAATAAGAGTTCCTTTATTAACGCTACTTAGTGCATTAAGCGTTAATAAACAAATTAATAACAACTGCTTAGCCGTATGAAGTAATGCATTACTAAGCATTAATAACTAATAACAACTGCTTAACCGTATTAAATAAATGCATTACTAAGCATTAATAACTAATTAATAACAACTGCTTAACCAATTAATGCATTATTAAGCATTAATAAACTGATAACAACAGCTTAGCCATTAATTAATGCATTATTAAGCATTAATAACTAATAACTGCTTATCCGTATTAAGTAATGCATTACTAAGCATTAATAGCAAATTAATAGCAATTGCTTAACAGATTAATTTGTGCATTGTTAAGCATTAATAAACTAATAACAACTGCTTTGCCATATTAAGTAATGCAATACAAAACATTAATAACTAATAACAACTGCTTAACCTATTAAGTAATCATTACTAAGCATTAATAACTAATTAATAACAACTGATTATTCATATGAATTAATGCATTATTAAGCATGAATTTACTAATTAATAACAACTGCTTAGCCATATTAAGTAATGCATTACTAAGCAATAATAACTAATAACAGCTGCTTAACCATATTAAGTAATGCATTATTAAGCATTAACAATCAATTAATAACAACTGATTAACCAATTAATTAATGCATTATTAATGATTAATTAACTAATTAATAACTGATTAGCCAATAAGTAATGCATTACTAAGCATTAATAACTAATTAATAACAACAACCACTTAAACCATATTAAGTAATGCATTACTAAGCATTAATAAACCAATGAATAACAACTGCTTAGACATATAAAATAATGCATTACTAAGCATTAATAAACTAATTAATAACAACTGCATAACCGTATTAAGCAGGGCTTAATTTAAGCTGGATCTTGCCATAACAAGATCCGGGAACTATCTTATTTTGAAAGGACCGTTCCAGCAACCGTCTGCTAGGATCCGGCAACTCGCGACAAACTTGAGCTACACGCAGGATTGGAATTACGGGTGAGCTATGGAGCTCCTGGAAGCCCTCAACACACCCAGGGGGAGCCCGAAACGATCCTGGTTCTACTTATATTACATTATTCATGTGGACTCTCTGGGATTATTTAGAGCTGAGAGGCGCAGAGCTCTGATCGTTGACGCGCTCCAGACAGATGCGTCCTGAGCACGGCCACAGCAACATTCACAAAGTGTCTCCACCTCAAAAACAAATTTAACACATGATTGTTTATGTCGGCTCATATCCTTTCATGCTTTCTGTCTTTTATCTGTGCCTGATGCGTTTTACTGCTGCATTGCAGAGCGCATCACCTGTTTCGTCCTCCGGTGAATTCACCTTGGTGCGGTCAGCGTGCACTCCGCTATTTTTGCTGTCGGTAGATCTTTTTGAACTGCAGTTCAAATGTAATGCATGAGTTGAATATATATGAAGCCAGGAGCAGTTTTTCTTTAGGATTGAGAGGAGATGCAGGAAGATAATAGAGACAGGACAGAAAAATAGTCACATAAAAAACAAGTTAGTTTTTGTACCTGGTTGCAACAAACAGACACCATTGAAGGTAATCAGAAGTGAGGAACAGAAAATGAAATAATTATTTCAATGTTTAGATCAGCAGGAACTCTGAAAGGCTGCAGGCGCATCAGTGAGTTTGTGGCCACTGCGCGGGGGGTGGGGTGGGGGGGGGGGACTGGGACATTTATTCAGGCTAAGAATGTTGAAACCATCCCAGGCCACTGCCCAATTCATGCTAAACACTAAAAGTGGGTCAGGTTGGGCGCCTACTGATGTAACAACACATTCTCACACCCAAGGCGTCTAAATATGACGCGTGACCAAGCCTCAATATATGACGATTTGGGACGCCCCAGCACATCAGTAGATGGTGATTAGGGACATGCTGGGTCACGTGGCTCCGCTGGTGTCACTGTTTGACGCGCGCTGTCACACGGATATTATTTGACTATTTACCCTTCCCCTCACCCCAATCCTAACCTTAAAGTCCAAAAACTGTGACCTTAAGGTTAGGATTGGGGTGAGGGGAAGGTTAAGTAGTTCACAAGTAGTTCTAATGTCCGTCTCACCACCGGCGTCGGATACCAACGCTCTGGGACGCTGCATCATCAGTTTGTCCCTGATCGTCGTCTACTGACTCGCTGGGGCGTCCCGAATCGTCATATATTGAGGCTTGGTCACACGCGTCATATTTTGACGGATGTAAAACTGTAAAACAACTAAATTAAAACTTCACGTGTGCCCTGATGCTTTACTCTAAAATATAAATATTTGTTCCATGCTGTAGTTCTTTTTTAAAATGCAGAACAGTTTTGTTTACCTGTTTTCCCGCTACGTTTCATTTGCGGCTGCAAACTTCCTCAGGCTGACGCTGATGGTGGCGTCACTTCCTTCTCCGTTTATCCGCTGGCAGCAGAGGACGTTGTCGCCCTCTGCTGCCCGCTTTCCCTCTCCGACGATGCAGTCCCATGCGCGGTCCAACGTGTAAACTCCGTCGTCCCTGTTCATGGTCCCACATCCACGTCTCCTTATCTCGATTTCTTCTTTTATCCATCTTTTGTATTTTTGTTGTTCGGTGTTTACGATCCTTGTCTTGTCCCAGTCCATGATATGGTTTTCTCTTGTGCAGTGATCTGTTACGGCTGACTTCTTTATTGTGCTTTCTGCTTCTTCTTTTGCTGCTCTTGTGTGTTTTCGACTTGCCTCTTTCTCGCACTCCTTTCTATGTTCTATTGTTCGTGTGTTGAGTTGGAGTCCGGTTTCTCCTATGTATGTTTTATTGCAGAGTTTGCATGGGATTTCGTAGATGACTCCACATTTAAGTCCAGCTGATATTTAGTCTTTTGGGTGCACTAGTCTGTTTCTAACTGTTGCGTATGGCTTTGTTGGTGTGTTTATGTTGTGTTTTTTTCATTGTTGCTCTTATTTTTTCTGTTATGCCTTTGATGTATGGTAACGTTATCACTGGTTTTGGTTCTTGTCTTTCTGGGTTTCTGGTTCTTTGCTTAGGTTGTTTTTTTCTTTCTGTTGTTGTTTGTTGTTTTCCTTTGTTTATTGCCCATGTCGGGTATCCGCAGGTCTTTAAAGCGTGTTGTATGTGTTTGTCCTCTTGTTTACGGTCTCTCTCTTCTGTTATTATGTTTGCTCGGTGATATAATGTTCTGATTACTGACATTTTGTGTATGGTGGGGTGTTCTGATGTCCATAATAGATATTGGTCTGTGTGTGTTGGTTTCCTGTATGTGTTTATGTTTAGGGTCCCGTCGGTCTGCCTGGTTATTTTCATGTCCATAAATGCTATGCTGCCTTCTGTTTCTGACTCATGTGTGAACTTTATGTTGCCTGTGTCATCAATGGTATTCAAGTGTTGTGTTTCTGTTTGTCCTTTTGGTATGATTTCCAGTATGTCGTCTACGTAGCGTTTCCATAGTTTTATTTTGCAGTTGGGGGGGTGGTGGCTATGGCTTTTTGCTCTAGGTCTTACATGAAAAACTCGCACAGGGTGGCTGATAACGGGTTACCCATGGCGAAGCCTTCCAGTTGTTTGTATATTGTGTTGTCATTTGTGAAGTAAGTGGAGTTAGCTACCAGTCCTATCAGTTGTGCTATGTCATCTGCTGTGAGGTTTGTCCTTTTATGTAAAGTCTTGTCCTGTCTGATTCTGTTAACTACTATGTCTATGGTTTTATGGGTTGGTGTTTTTGTGAACAGAGATGTGACGTCATGTGAGATGAGTATGTCGTTGTCTTCTATTGTAACCTCCTTTGGTTCTTTTGCCAGATCTATGCTGTTTTTGCAGTGTTGATCTGTGTTTCCTTATAACGGGCTGATGATTTTGCTGATATCTCTTGCCATGTTGTATGTTGGTGTACCTATGCTGTCAACTATTGGTCTAAGTGGGGTCTTTAGTTTGTGTATTTTTGGCGTTCCATAGACTCATGGTGTTATGTTTGCTGTAGGAATCCAGTGTTTGTACATTTTCTCTGTTATTTTGCCTTGTTCTTGTAGTGGCATCAGTAATTTTTTCATGTTTTTCTTAATGTTTTCTGTTGGGTCTTTTTAAAGTATTTTGTATGTATTTTTGTCTTCTAACATCTGTTTCAAGGATCATAAACACCGAACAACAAAAATACAAAAGATGGATAAAAGAAGCAATCGAGATAAGGAGACGTGGATGTGGGACCATGAACAGGGACGATGGAGTTTACACATTGGACCGCGCATGGGATTGCATCGTCGGAGAGGGGAGAGCGGGCAGCAGAGAGCGGGCAGCAGAGGGCGACAACGTCCTCTGCTGCCCGCGGATAAACGGAGAATGAAGTGGCGCCACCATCAGCGTCAACCTGAGGAAGTTTGCAGCCGCAAACAAAACGTAGCGGGAAAACAGGTAAACAAAACTGCTCTGTGTTTTAAAAAAGATCTACAACATGGAATTAGAGATATGACACAGAACACACCTAAGATATAAATATTTGTGTTCTGCTGCTATAATCTGTGCTCATGTTGCGTAAACTGAAATTTTATTTCATTCTGTTAAACGTGCCTCCTGTACATTAGATGAAATAGGCCAGACACCATCATCCACCTGAATTTAACAGGTACCAGACTAGAGAATCACACCACAAGCAGAGACGTAAACAAGTGTGTGTGTGTGTGTGTGTGTGGGGGGGGGGGGGGGGGGCTGCGTCATTAGTGTCATTTAGGTTTACAGTGTAGTAGGCACAGATTAAATGGACAGCCTCAACAATGGAAGAAGCCTTTTGCAGATGCACACATCTCTGACATCCATATATACTGACAGACCAGTATATATGGATGTTTTCCTCATAATATTCATATAAACACCAATAATAATACTAGGGGTTTAAAGACTGTGAACCAAAGACAAAATAAGCCAGAGGTGAAGGTTTATGCATTTAACAAGAAATGTCATAAATGATCATCAGGGCTGATGTGAAATCTAAAGATCATTCCAGGTCAGAATTATCATCTCATCTGTCTCACGATCAGCAGCAGCTGGATGTTTATGGCCACAACATTTCAAGTGAAGTGACTCCTTTTATGTCTTGTGTTTGCTCACGATCCATATTTCCGTTTAGAAACCGTTTCTCCTGCATGGATGTACCTGCCTGCCAGAGCGTTTAACCACTGGTTGGTCAGCTGATGCTGCTGTCAGTCATTGCAGGAAAGTGTACGGTGTGGGTTTTGCCTTGGAATGTTCCGGCATCTGTTTTGCCTTTAGTGAACTTTGGTTTGACGTCAGTATCTGCGTTCCGGGAACGTTCGATTTACAAATTAATCACTGGTATTAAGTAATGCATTACTAAGCAGACACCCCCTCGGCCCTTTGTCCTAACCTTAAGGACACCTAATAATTCATTTGTAAAGTATTACTTAAAAGTGTTGGTACAATGGTTTAAAAATTCAAGTATTTTACTCAAGTAAAAGTAACAAAGTACAACTTAAAGTATTAAAAGTCAAAGTAAAATACAGTTAACAAAATAAAAAAGGCCAGGAAAACTAATCATCATCATATTGTTCTTCTGGACCATGCCCTGCTGCCTAAAATAATGAAAATCTCTTTCCTAATCCCGTTTGTTGGGCTCTGTAACGAGCAGCCAGCCGGCTCGGTTGTGGGTCTGGTCCTCCGCATGTCCCCACAAGGGCCGGCCTCTTAGCTCTGGGCTCTTCTGGATGTCTACCAAGCCTGACCTTCTACTGTGTTACCAGTGATGTAATTGTATTTAATCCCATAAACACCAAATATTTGTTTAAAATAATGTTTTGTTATATTTGAAGTTACTGGACTTAGTCGCAGTCCTGTATTTTAAATCTTAATGAGTTTTTTTAATCCCTAACAGCAGTAATACACTATATCCCTTTAATCCATACCCTGTCTGTAACTGATGGATCGAGACAGGTTTTCTGTCACAGGTGGAAGAGGAAATGAGAAAATCACGCTTGAGATGTTCTGGCCCGAATGCGGCTCAGTTCTTTTAATCTTGCAGAGAAGTTCAGCCGAGGGTCCCAGATGAGGCGGTGGGGTCAGGGGTGACCAGGGGTGATCGCCTGGGGACTCATCTGGGTATTCTTTATTTATACTAAAGGTTCCACCTTAAGGGTGGCCTCAGTAATAAACCTTTTTGTTGATGAGTAACTAAGCATCTCTAGTGTGTGGCAGCAAACCCCGATGGGGCGGAGACCTCTGGAAGGTCATTTTAGACATTTTCTGGTGAGAAACTGGAATAAGCCAGTGAGTGGTCGGGCCTATCCTGAGCTCCTGAGCTGCAGGTTTCTAACACGGCCTTCAGAGGCATAGCACATCAAAAATAGACTCGAAACGTGGGGGCAGCAGGAGCTCACCTGGTTGAGGAGGGTTGTCCAGTAATCGGAAGGTTGCAGGTTCGATCCCGGCTTCGGACAGAGAGTTCTGCTGTTGTGTCCTTGGGCAAGACACTTAACTCAACTTGCCTGCTGGTGGTGGTCGGAGGGACGGGTGGTGCCGCTGTCAGCGCGCCCCAGGGCAGCTGTGGCTACATGGTAGCTCATCACCATCATTGGATGAATGATGTACTGTAGTGTAAAGCGCTTTAGAGACTCTGACAGGCGCTATACAAGCTAGTTAAATCTCTAAAACCTTAAATAAAAACAGACTAAAGTCAAATATGAGTCCTCTACTCAGCTCAGTCCTCTACAAACAGACGCACCTTTAAATAACTTTATTATTAGATCTTTTTAAACAGGAAACTGTTTAAAGACAACATATTTACATCGTAACTCCCAAAACCAACTGGGCAAATGTTCATCATGCAGTTGGTCGTGGTGCATGCTGGTCCGTTGTCTGTCCACTTCCTGGTTGTGTATGATCACTCTGAAGGCTGGCCTTCGTCCACGAAGCTGAGCTGGGTGCCGTGCTCCCGCAGGCCCAGCGGGGGTCTCTGGGAGTCGGGTAGAGGTTCTGATAAGTCCACCAGGAGGGGAGAGGTGAATGATGGGTGGCTGGATGAAGACGGAGGAGGGATGGGGCAGGGATGCGAGTGGATGTGAGGAGAGCCATTAAGCGAAGGAGGAGCTGAGCAGTGAGAAAGGGGCGGAGTCATGTGATGGGAGGCGGTTCTGGGACCCCAAAGTGGATCAAAGTCTTCCTGAAGCGTCTCACGTGAGCTCAGCTGAGGGCCGAGCTCTGGGACCTGGACGGGAACAGGTGTAACATCTGGACAATCCACGGGCGTGTGTCGGGTCAGCAGGGGTGGGGCTGGCGAGCAGCTCTGAGAGGAGACGCTGGGGGGCGGAGTCATGGTGCAGGGTATCAGCAGCGAGGAAGAGTTGTGGAAAAGAGGTCTGAGGAGGCGCGTCATCTCCTGCAGCTCCTGACTCA
Organism: Nothobranchius furzeri; assembly: GCF_043380555.1. Classification (NCBI taxonomy): domain Eukaryota; kingdom Metazoa; phylum Chordata; class Actinopteri; order Cyprinodontiformes; family Nothobranchiidae; genus Nothobranchius; species Nothobranchius furzeri. The sequence continues at coordinate 47,776,605 of NC_091754.1, read as the reverse complement.
CAGAGGAGACTTGACGGGAAAGGACGCACATCTGGAGGAAGAAAGGCAGCTTTAATTAACGATAAGTTCAGTTTAATGATAAAGTTAATTTTTTTTATTCACTCATTCACTTAATCCCAACGTGATTACCTCGTGTTTTAGCTTTGCAATAGTCTGCATGGTGTCGCCTCCATCCTGGGCTCCTGAGTAAACACACGCTCATATTAAAGCTCATTGCTTCATCTGCTGCAACAGCATCATCCCTGAGCTCACCTGCAGCAGCCGACGCAGGGCTGGGTAGGAAACTCCGAGTCACACTCGGCGAAAAGTCAAACTTGTGAGTGGAAGTGCCGGGGTTCTCCGTCTCGATCCCGTCCACAAACCTGCAGCAGACCAGAGGAGCTCTCATGAGGAACATCTCTGGACCTGGTGCGTACTGTGAGTGTCCACATGGTGGCAGCAGAGACAACAAACAGGTATGAAGTGGGTCAGCCAATCGACTCCAAGCATCTGCAAAGGGTTCCTGAACCCCTAAATGAGGAGACTCCAACCCTGGTCCTGGAGGGCCGCTATTCAGCACGTTTTAGTTGTTACTCTGCTCCAGCACACCTGATTCAATGGTTACATCACCTGTTCAGCAGCTCACCAGGCTTGGTAATCACCTACTGATTAAATCAGGTTTGGTGAAGCTGAGAAACCACTAAAGGATCCACTGCGTGAGGACCCAAACGTTCATGTTTGTTAGGATGGAGCTTATAAAGGAACCTTTAATGTGACACAGCTGTTTACTGTTAAATGTCTCCAGTGAGTGTCTCCTACACCAACCTCCTGCATTAGCTCCTGATAGAAAATAGACTCTAGGGTCTACGGTTAGAAAATCCTGACAGATCTTCGTCACTTAAAGGTGCATTATGTAGAAATGGCATCCTGTGGTAAAATGTGGTTCCTGCAACCACTTTAAGCTGACGTCGTCAAATTCCACTTGTGGGTGCTGCAGCATTAGCTCTCAGGGCACACAGCACCCCCCCACTCACCGATGGTAAACAGTTGTTTCGTCCCTCCTTCTTTTGGTCTCGAAAGGAGAAAAACTGAGAACCCAGCAGCCAGCTGGATAAGAAACATGTTTCAGTAGAACCTTCCTCCCAACATGACTGAAACATCAGACTCTTCTGAACAGCAAAGAACGTCTCGGTTAGTAGAAGCTAACCGTTTGCATTAGCAACTCCACCACATAGCAGCACTCCTCCAGGCTTATGGTATTTGTGGAGATAAAACATCAACGTCACAAATCAAACAGAGTCAGTGGTAGAGTCGTGTTCCTGTTAGCCAATCAGAAGAGAGATGTACACATTTCAGGAAATATTTCCTGAAACAGGAGCACCTGAGCTTTGGTCCCACAGAGATCCACTCACAAGTCATTCATTTGCAATAGAGACCAGTGTTGGTGTGTTAGTGAACTTGGTCTTTAAAATATACTTTTTCATTCAAATTCTCTCTTCTTTAAGCAATAATCATCAGAGTTAGAGGAAAGGAAGCTGGTTTAGCTCTGTGTGCTGAATGAATTTAGTTTTTACAGTGTATCTATACAGCATCCTATAATAATAAACCCTAAAATCCATCAGCAGAGCAGCAATAAGGGAACACCTTCCTGTCAGAGTGAGCCACAGTAAGAAAAGCAATCAGAGAAAACGATAAGAGTTTCTCATTAGAGAGCTAATCAAGCCTAATATCACCAGCAAATCATTTCCAACGATCCATTAGACGCTAATCTAGATTCACCCTCGTGCCGAGCACCGGGAACACACGAATTGGGATTCCTCCCGTGGGAAGCATACATGTGCTGAAGGAATTCTGGGACAAAGTGACTGGTAAATTGTGTTTTTTGAGATGAAACACATGAGAGCATTTGAACACCGACCATAAAGATCTCAGAGTGTTTGTCGTCTTTTATCGGAGCTCCTCACAGACCTGAATCATTGTGCCTCTTTTCTTCTGGTCTGGTGAGTTTTTCAAGGAGCAAAGTTCACAAACATGTCAGAGTCCTTCTGCACCTGCACCAGAAAGCATCGTTACACAGAGAGGGCCTCCATCCGTCAACAGGTCGGAGGTCAGCTGCCCTCACCTGCATGCACAGCTCTCCTGTCCGTACGCTTACCTTTATTCAAGTGGTCCTTTTTATTTTAATCTGTAGTCAAGCATAAAGTAGTAAATACACCAAATGTATATCTTATACATTTGGGTCACATAGATGAGAACCTGAACTGATAGGGTTAGGGTCAGACTTACACACTAGTACTTTTTTTTTCCTGTTTCCGGTGCAGAGAAGCTTTGAGACATTTTGGAAACCCATAAAAGCGTCGAAATTCTGAGCCCAGTGGGTCGCTGTCTTTGAGCCTCTTTATGGCTAATTTTACTTTGTTGGAACTCAAAATCACCGTGGAGAGCTGATAAATGACCAAACAGCCTCATAACGACTGTTTTTCTCCACCCACTCAGCCGGGATTTAAATATTAAAGGAGCCGCATGCCGATTGGTCACTTTACCCCGAAGGCTCTATTACTACCTTAAGCTAGAAAGTCCGTGTACAACCATGTACCGTATCTGGAAAACTCAATAGGCAGACTATGGATCTGTCTGGCAAAGTCTGGATATTCCGACTACATCCTGGTTACAAAATAAAAGTTTGCTCTGACGCTCATCTTTGCTGTTTTCTTCTCTTCCAACAAGCACATTAGCATTAGCTCAGACTAGCGTTAGCAGTGGCTTAAGCCAGCATTAGCAGCAGTTTGGAATAGCAAGAGCAGTTGCTCAGGCTAACGTTAGCTGTGGCTGGAACTAGCATTAGCTGTAGCTTGGGCTAGCAAGAGCAGCTGTTTGTGTTAGCAGTAGCTTGAGCAAGCATTAGCTACAGTTAGCTTTAGCAGTAGCTCTGGGATAACAAGTTATTTTCAAATAACTGTGACCAGAGAGTGATGATTTAAGATTTTAAGATAAAAACAACAATAATTGTTTTTAGATAAGAGGCTTTGTTATTTTTTTATATAATCAACTTTTAGCACTATTTGAACTAGTCGTTAGCATGTCGATCTCAAACCTCATTTCTTTAAACTGAAGTTGGTCAAAGGGTTATCTATCTAATGCAGGCATTGTAACCTCCACACTAAACACCACTTCATTATTATCTCGTAGGATTCGTAAACAACTTAAAAACTATAGAAATATTTAGTACATTAAATAGTAGTAGATCTTCCAGTAGCGTGAGTAAATCCTTCCAGGTTGCCTTACCGAGGGCTGAGGTCCGTCTGCAGGCAGCTGAAGCTCACCACAGGAATCTGCAGGCTGGAGGGGCGGCTCTGGTCGCTCACCGGTCTGAAGGGTCTTGGCGGGAGTAGCGGTGATCTCAGAGGGGAGCGGAGCGGGGAGCGCAGGCCTCGCCCTAATCTGCCCAGGGAAGACATCTTGGGTAGAGGGGAGCGTTCACCCTCAGAGCCCGAACCCTCTTCATCTTCTCTAATGGATGGAAGCTTCTTCATGATGCCGCCATTGCTCTCGCAGTTTGCCTGAACGAAGAAAATCAGAACAAAAGACTCGTTCAGTGATTCTGTTTAAACTCTAAAGAGAACATTCAGGGCTATGGTTTACAGTAAGGCTCCTTCTGCAGGTGACGACATTCCAGCAGAGCCTCTAGAAAAGTTAAATTCCCATTAGTCATCAACACACTGGTGAAGGATGTGACGTGTCGCCGTGGGGAGCGGTGAACTGCTAGCCTGGCAAGCCAGACTAAATGAATGTATTATTTAGTCTGGCAACGCTCCATTGACGGCTCTCGGTTGTGGGGCGGGTTCTACTGTTGTCTTTCAAATGATCTCCGCATTCCACTGGACAATGTTTGTGACATACTCACCGCAACAGCCATCGGTAAATGAGGCGGTCCACAGTTGAAGAAGGAGAAAACACATAATTTTTTCTTTAAAAAGCACTTAAATACATCTATCTGCTCCTGATTCTAATGAAGCCCAAGTTCTAATAGTCCAAAATTGATGTAAAAGCCGTTTCAAATGAGCTGTCGCCATCTTGTTTCACTCTGTTGCATCATCCCACCCACCAGGCATATAGAGTGCCCTGATTGGTCCACAAAGCGGATAAAGCTCTGTGATTTGCTCACTAAGCAGATAGAGCACTATAATTGGCCCACCATTATGGACCAATCACAGCTCTTTATGTGTTTGAAACCCCTCTAGAGAGCTGTGATTGGCCAGCCAGAATCCTGTTAGGGGCTGCAGAGGTTCCAGTGGAGCGTTCCTAGACAAAACTTTGCAAAGCAAGAATTTGGTCTAGTTCACTAGGCTAGTGAACTGCAGCACTCGGGAACTATTTGTTGGTTTAACCCCTCAATCCAAACCCTTAAAGCTGAGTGTCAAGAAAGGAGGTGTTGGCTCTTATTTTGAAGTCTTTGGTACGACCCGATCTTCACCACTAGGCCACCGTGAAGGTTAGACTTCCTGTAGAAACAGGAAGTCCTTCATGGTTCAAACACACGGGTGTGGCTTATTTTCAACAAGCATTCTTTTAAATTCCAAAAATGTGCAACTACTGCGGCTAGCCACGAGCTTTGGGCCAGTTTGAGTGACATCACCTGCAGGTGGTGTCCTCTCTGTAGCTGAAATGGCTGAAATGTGCCCCCTACAGCCCCATTTATGGGACGTTCCTCAGACGTCATACCTGATGGCTTTCTAACATCTGTGTCCCACTGACGGTGAGGGGTAGGGAGATGTCCTGGTTGTGTTTCCTCTTCAATGCTGCTGACTGGAGTTACACTTTCTCTACAGCTTCTAAGAAACCGCAGCACTTTTTTTAGGCACAATGCAACAAATAGTGAGTAATTACTGGTGATTGTCTGATTATGCACCAAACACAGAGAGCACATATTGAAGGTTTTTGTCCCTGTTAAATATAGTTTTGTCTCATCAGCCTCACATCACGTCTCCTTGTCCGTGAGTGGATCTCTTCCCTCTAGATGTTTGTGGCTGATTACAGGAGAGCAGCCAGCCGTGCAGGAGTGCAGTGAAGTATCGCCATCTGCAAACTCTTGAGCCAAGTCGCGACCAGATCTGACACAGACCAACAGTCTGCTGCCGAACGGTTCCCTTCATAGGGATGACAAACCCTGGGATAACAAGTCTAAATGATGCACCTGGACTGGAGAAGCGCTGCTTCTCTGGGATGTGGTGGACTCCCATCATGCTGGTAACTGTGTGATGATGTCATGACAACGCAGGCAAGGACCTTTGAGGAATGTTTTTCCAAAAATGTGCTGTTTTGAGGAGAAAAAGCGAGTCGGACCCATACAGAATAGTGTACCTAATGAAGCAGCCAGTGGGAGTAGCTCATGGTGGTTGTGAGCCTTCGTGAACTTATCATAGACAACATTGAACTCATCAGGCGTCCTTATGTTGTTTATGAATTTACTTTTATTCTTTATTTTATTTCTAAAAACAGATCACCCAAACGGACCAGCCCAGGCTAAAGGTTCTCTAGTATAACGTAACTAGTAACTAGTTTTTTACTCAGCAGAAGCAGGAAGACTGGATCTGAGCTGTAACCCTAACCCGAGACACAGCTCTGCTGATTCCTTCCAAACCCACAGCTACCTGATTCTGACCAAACAAAACATAACGGCTTCCAGCTAAAGTAGAACAACGTCAAGCTAGCTGTTTTAGCTTTCTAGCCATGTTAGCTGTGTTAGCCATCTTCATTATTAGAATAGCAAATCACGTATAACATATAAACCTAAGTTAAGAAGCTAGAGGTGTCCTCTGATGAGACCTCGCTTCTATGATAGTGTACCAAAATCATTTTTAATGAGTTACTTTACTTGAGTAAAATGTATGTACTTTTACTTGATTACTTCATACGTTCTGTACTTTTTACACAAAGCTTGGGGCTTATTCTGACATGTGCACTGTGAAAACACACACATACACACACACACACACACACGCACAAATACACACACACACACACACTTTCACACATAAACATACACTCACACACACACACTCACATGTACGCACTCACATGCACTCACACACACATATGTGTACGCACACACAAATACACACAAATATATGTACACACACGTGCACGCACACATGCACGCACACACACACACACACACACACACACACACACACACAGCCTAACTGGGGTCTAATCTTTATGTTAGAGTATGAGTTATTTATGTGAATATTTGAGCCACTTCCCTGTGTGACCAGATGGGGGAGCTGCTGAGCCACAGACAGGGATAGCTTACCTTCACAGCTGAGGTCCGTGCAGGAGCAGCTTCTCCATTCAGAAACAAACACCAGAGTAACTGACAGGTTTCTTCTTTTGACCATTTTCAAATCAAACAAAAGCACCAAAGCAAACCTTCAGCTGATCCTCTTGCCTGTTGCAGTTGTTCTACTAGAAGCTCCTCATCTTTCACCCCTTCATCACCACCTCCTCCATCCAGCCCGTCTGCTATTTATAGATCACAGGGGTTTATTTTAGCTGAGGTTTGCCTGGAGGGAACAGCGCAGAGAAAGGGTGGGGGGCTGTTTGGGTTTGAGTGTTTGTGTTCGTGACGTGCAGCACATGTCGTCTTGAAGCGCAGCGTGCCAGAAAAGTGACACGCGACTTGTGTTCTGCAGGTGTGAACAAACAGGAGACACGCTGCATGCTGCACCCAGCATATAACGCTTGAAAAAGGAGTTTGTGTGTGTGTGTGTGTGTGTGTGTGTGTGCACGTGAATGCAGACATCAGCGAGGTCCTTCCCCGGCCGCCTCCCTTCATCCTGATGTTTTATCATCTCCTCTCCATCTGGTTGGTGCTCTATATTTATCCCACCAGGGATGACCCTGCCCCTCCCCCACCCATCTGACAGCGCTATTTTTACCCCCCCCCCCCCCCCCCCCGGCGGTAGCTTCAGGATGCACCACTGCTTCTATTCTATTTTTTTGCACATGTGGCGTCTAACATCCAGAGGAATTTGAAACCAGTTCTCACAGACGGGCAAAAACGTTTCTGACGTGTGATGAAAACAATTCTGGTGTGTCTTCCTCTGCTCCACAGTAGAAAATCATCATAAAAGCTTCTGATATCAAAGCGATTCTGCAGTTCTCAGCCAACAAGTGCAGCAGCTTAATTTGGCTGCACAGATTAAACCATAGAAGACAGAAATGAATGAGGAGAGGCTACGCTGGGGTGGTCAGGAGCCTTAAATCCTTATTTGTCTCTGATGAATGGAAAAACAAACGTATCTTATCGTCTGTAACTGTTCCTCTAATGACGCCATGACCCCTGGAGACGGTTCATGTCCTTTTGCTAAACCTGCTGATTGTTCTGGACCTCGTATGTGCTTCCTTATAAGTGCATTTAGCATCAACTGAGTTAAAGCCACATTGGTCTGATTTTCATTGATGATGGGAGGATCTTAACCCATAAACCCAAACTTGTGTGAATGCTTTCCAAAGCCCCGGATGCTTCTGTGGCATTGCTGCTCCGACGAACGTGTTTACTTACAGAGAAAACGTGTTTGTTTTTTTCCAACACAAGCCGGTTACTCGTGTTCCGACTGCAGCTGAGATCCACTCTGCCATCTGAAGCACTCGTGCTTGGCTCGTGTCTGAATCTGCTGGTCGCCTCTCAAGCACAACTCATGGAATCCTCCTCGCTCCTGCAGCAGATGGCTAATCCTTCTCAAGTGCAAAGTCATCGCAGGGAATAAAAACGGGGGATAGAGATTAGGCAGGTCCAAGACACGGAGAACTCTAGAAGTGGTCATCCAGGAAGTGAAAACAGACGTCAGTCAAAGTCTTGTTTCTGTTTGTTGGGTTTAGATAAATCATCTTAAACGTTTAGGAAAACCAGATTATCTCCGCTTCCATGAAACCACACTTGTAAGGAAAATGCTTTTTGTGGCTTGATGTCATTCATGAGAATTAAGACAGGGTCCAGATTCTGGCTACAGCTGCTGGGTCGTTGGGTCAAATGTGGAGCTTGGTGATGGTATGGGACAGGGAAAGAGTCTCAGTCTCTCCAGCCTGCTGTGTGTGTGTTAAAGGAGTAATATGTACGATTTCTACAGTGAAATGATTCCTGAGGTCTCAGTCACGGTGGAAGGAAGCTTACACGGCCGAGGTTGTCAGCTTTTCTCCTTTTAATGAGACTGAAGAGGGACTTAGTTACTGGTTACACCTCAGTGAGCCCAGGAGGTTACCGAGTCAGTGCTGAGCTAACGCTGCAGCGCTAACGTTTGTAATTCGGCACCAGTAGCAACAAGCTCCAGAGTTGTTTTAAGAACAGAAGCCAGTAAACAGAACACACAGGTCTTTACAACATCAACCACTCCTCCGAAGGTAGGAAGGAGGGGTATTCAAAGGTAGTTCCTGCTCGTTAAGCAACAACAGACAGCTACAGTGTGTTAGCTTGACCCTCCCATTTTCCCGTCACAATTGACAAAGCTCCTTGGATGAGATGTGAAACGTTCAGTTTCATTTAAACCTGGGTTACCACCTGGATGACTGATACAAGTCAGTGACTCGATGCAACCTGCTGGGTTCCTTTATATAGAAAACGTTTTACTGATTAGTTGAATGAACTGACCAGTATTTTAATGTTTACTTTGTGAAGGTCCGTGAGACGACTCTTGTCGTGATTTGACTGATTTTGCAACTGTTTAGCTTTCCTGTTACCAGTATTTGGGTTTTTTGTGTTATCAACGTTAATCAAAGATTGCGTAAAACAATCAAGATCTCAATTTCAGTCAAAATAACCATGATATTCATTTTTGCCGTAATCAAGCAGCCCTAAGCTAACTTTGAGCTAATACTGCTAACGGTGAGCTAGAAGCAAATAGACGGCTGTAAAAATATCTCAAGCCCATAAATGGATGTTTTAATGTGTGAGAAGTAAAAAATGAGTCAATTGTAGCATTTTACTTCATTTAATGAGTCGTTCAGAGCTATAACAGTAAACTAACAACACCACAGCTAATAACGACTCTTCCTCTAATGCCGAAGCTATACTACCGTAATAAGTGTAGTAAGTGCTCCCTACTGTAAAATACCCAAGAGCGCTTTCATCAGATATGACCCGTTTTCATCTACTTATCAACTGACTGTGTGTGACTCATCTTTGCTTATCTAGAATATTCTGATTTGTAACTGGGAACATCCACGAAACTCATGGAACGACAGAAAAAAACATAATTTTTGTTTAGAAAAATGTGCTGCAGTACCAGTTTGACCACAGGATGTCAGTCTTGCTTCATTCTTACATACTGCACCTCTAAAGGAATAAGCAGTTTTATAAGCAACAGTCTTCTCTTTACAGGACCAAGGTGTACCTTCAGGGTAAAACCAAGTTAGGTACCAAACCAGGATCATGGGGTTACACCCTAACGAGTAATGAGTCCTGATTCTATCCATCCAACCCAATAATCAGAACCAAACACCGTCCTTAAAGTGACTTCATAACACGTGTGTGCTCCAGCTGTTTGCCCTCCAGCTGTGCCGTACCTCAGTGTTGTGTCCTTCCCGCAGGTTGTACGTCAGGTCGTGCTGGATCTCCTTGATGAACTTCTGGGCGTAGTCTGGATAGAGGCAGAGCACCTCGCGGAGCCCTTTGAGGCTGATGTACTGCAGGTCGCAGTAGGTGAGGGCCTTCACGCAGGCGTTGGTCTTGATCACCTCCTCCTGCGTCAGATAGTCCGAGCCGATCAGGTCGCCTCGACCTTCAAAGCAAAGACACGAGCAGCGAAGAAGAGGCATGAAGTATTGATCTGAGACCTCCTCTAACTTGTAGACCCGACCCAACCTTATGAGGACCTGAGGGTTAGGCCTCATTACAAATATTGTATTCTGTATTTGAAGGTTGATGAAACAGTTTTAAACGGCTCAGCTCAACGTGATGATAAACCACACGCAGCGACACCTCCGGAGCTAAAACGATGGCATTCATCTTGTTAATTGGAGCTGCAGCTTCTGCTTGCTTTCACCGTTTCTACGGAGGGTGCTAATCCAAAGAGGCAGTGACAAAACACTTTACAATCAGTGTGTGTGTGTGTGTGTGTGTGTTTAGGTGAGAGACGGAACAAAAAGGGAAAAAGGCTGTAGGAGAAAAGCAGCATGAGAGATCCGGAGTGTCGTCCATAAGAGGAATGTGTCTGAGCTCGTGTGTGAGGAGGAGGGGCAACAGCCACACGCCAGTGCACCAACAACATGCTAACGAGTCTATCCTTTGTTGGCCTCTTTTATTATTTACAGCCGTTAGTCCGTTGGTGCGAGCTGCTTCTCCTGTATTTGGAGCTGAACTGATTCCAGGTCTGTTTGTGTTCCACTATTCTGTTTCATCCGTGTATCGTGGAGCGGAACGCCGCTCTGGAGAGGCTCTCTGAAACACATTAGTAGCTCGAGCCACTTAATTAACCTGAAACTGGAGACCAGAAGTGTTTATGTGGAAGCTGAAAGGTGAGGCTGAGCATTTTCTGCCTCTTCGGTGGTTTCTTCACACGCTTCCTTCAGGATATCACCTGGATCTGAAACCTGAGCAGCGTTTGAAGCTCATTCACAGCTTCTGTGATGTCCTCATTCATTCACACATTCCTGCTTTTCATGGGGTTCCTCAGGGGCCTGGGTTAGGGTTCTCATCGCTTCCACCTGAAGGGGTGTGAAGCGTTGGTCCTCAGGGGCATGAACTAAGGCCTGAATCTGCCTAATATCTACTCCATTCTCTTGCTTTTTCCATTTATTTTGAGGATTTTCTGAAAAGAAAATAGCCTGTTTTTATAGTTCTCACCTGGCTGCCATGAGTAATTAGCACACCTGCTTCCAGAGCCCGAACCTTTTGATGGGTGGCATGGCGGAGGTCTCAGATGGGTGGACGTGTCACTTAAAGCAGAAATCTGGAGTTTTCTGTCAGAGGACACCATCTAGAGGTGGGGAAGTGAACTGCACTTTGAGCCCCTCTCCCTACTTTAAACCACAAAACCCTGTTTGGGTTTGATTTAGGACGTTCTGACAACTTTTAAACAAATTTAATTCACTAACATCCAGAAACCTTTCTGTTAAAGTGTGACTCAACTCTCACAGCTGAAGATGACTTGGTCCTGTAAAATCCTGCTTTGTTCCTGTCAGATTTGGAGTTTGCAAACTGTCCTTGTGTGTCAGCGTTTCTACTGCCAGTCACTGCTGGGCAGCCTTACTATGTGCAAACACAACCATCAGTTTAGACGCGGAGTGTCATCGACTGAATCTGGGACCAGCTTGAACTCCGAGCCTCCCAGGAAACCATCTGGATGATTCCATGCTTCTCCTCCTTGGGTTCATCCGTTGGTTTTTGAGCCACTTTGCTGCCAGAATCTAGGAGGGCTTCTTTGATTTGGTCACTTTCACAAAAAAGACCTTCAAGATTCAGGTGGAAAAATGACCCCTTCACACCCGTGCTGTTAGGAGGCTTGATCTCATCCACCTCCTCTCAAACCAAAGAGCTCATGGTGCACCAGCTCAGTGGCCTGGTGGTACCAGCGTCTGCCTTGGGACTGGGAGATTGGGGTTCGATTCCCGGTCGGGTTGAACCAAAGACCTGAACAAAGGGAACCAACGCCCTTGGGTGGGTTAAACCACTAAATAGTTCCCGAGCACTCCGAATTTACCAGTTAATTTCTGCTCCAAACCTTTGGGACCTTGTAGAAGATAGAAAGGAGGTGGCCAGGCTCAATCTGAGACTTTCCTTCACATCGAGAGGAGCCAGCTCAGGTGTGATGCCACCTGTATGCCTCCCCGTTCTGATGGAGGTGTTTCAGGTATCTCCTTCCAGGGTAAGACCCCTGACCTGATCTTGGAGACACGCTGAAGGGATTAGAATGGCCTTAGGACACCTACACTAGTCTGGGATTCCACTTTGAGAAGAGGCCTCGGCTACCCAGACCCAGAAAAGACAAGAATGATTAATGTGTGCGGTTCCTCTGTTGGATAAAATTAAAGTAAGATAAGATAAGAGAATTAGCTGGCGTTAGTGGAGAACTCCCTGTATTTAATAATTAATGAAGATGAGGCTGCAGGTTCATGCTGCTGAACCTGAGTGAGAACGAACTTCTTTTTGTTTTGTTTTAAAGCTCTTCAACAAATCAGCTGGTCTCCAGTATGAATTAATGCCTCGTCGGTCATTTTTTCTGTGGCTAAAAAGGTTCTGCAGCTCCTGTTTGGAAGATGTGTCGACGACTTGATGTTTCATTGTTACGTATAAGCAGTGGTGGACCTAGCACTTTTGGGGCCCTAGGCAAACAAAAGCATGGGGTAGGGATGGACAATATATCGGTATCGGCCGATAAATAAAACCGGGCCAATATTAACAACCGATATTTTTTCCATCTGGTCTCCATTTGTTTGCCTGTTTCAAAGGGTGAGGGGTGATGTGTACTTGTTTAGTCCTGTGAATGAAATCAAATCAGAACTGTAAATGTGTGTGGTGTGTGTACATAATAACATGAATTCACCTTTAATAAATTTCGTTTTATACAAAATCTGCAGATTTTAGAAGCATTAATGTCAGTTTATTGGTATCGGCCATAACAGTGATCTTACTATCAGGTATCGATATCGGCCCACAAGTCTCATATCGGTGCATTACTAGCATGGGGGCCTCTGCAGCTGATGTCCTGAACCTTAAAATCGCGCTAGGGCAGGCTGCAACTTCTTGCTTTTCCTGTGCAGCATTAACATTATTACTGAGTCTTTAGAATGACGGGGTTATTTTTTTGGGGGGGGGGGGGGGGGTGTCACGAGGCCCTTGAAGTGTTGGGGGGCTAACAGTAAGTATCACAAGCCTGAAGGACTTCTGCCATGTTGTGGAGTTGCTAATGCTAACAGTTTGCTTATACCGGCCAAGATGCCCTCTGCTTGCTCCTTCCTGTGGGTGGTACCAAGCAAAAGTGGGCGTGGCCATTAATATTATTTTCCCTGTGATGTAGAAGGGCCAGGTAGCAGAATTACACGGTTCCTCAGTGAAAGAGACATTTAAGAAATTAGTGTTGACAGAACATCGTTTTCAGTCTACCTAAAATAGCCAGCACCGTGTTGTCCTTCAGGACCTCCATGGATCCCGAGCACACGAAGTAGATGGCCTGAAGAGCATCTCCCTGGCGAATGAGGAACTCTCCTGGAGCACAGAAGGAGTTCTTGATGATCAGGGAGAGCGAACGCAGACACCCTCTGCTGGCTGACTCGAACAGCGGCAGCTGCAGCAGCTCTTTGTTCAGGTGCATGGCTATGTCCGCTCGCAGCTCATCAGGGAAGTCCTTCAGCAGCTGAGGAAACATATTTAAAGCCTGTGAGTGACGTATTGTTTTTTAAAGCACCTTGGGGGTTGAAGAACCCGAGAAGGTACTATATGAAGGGGAGCTGTGACTGTTACCTGTGGATGAATCCGTGTTTCAGCTCGAGAAGCTTTACTCTGTTGTTTCATTGTGCAGGAGCATGTGGGAAGGTGGAGGAAACCTTCCCACATGCTAGCTAGCTGCTACATGTTAAGCTAGCAAACCGTTGTGAGGTTTCACAAATGCAACCTTAACACATTCACAGCTGGTCCGAAAGGTGGAATGGCTCAGGGAAAGAGAGGCTTTGTATGGAGGATGGTTTCACCTCCAATAGGAACTGGATGTAAGGCCATGTTTATCCCAGAGTTACTTCCTGTTTAAGAGGCCCTTGATCTGGTAAGTTAAAGGATCAGCTGATTTACATCAAAAACACTACAAGGTCATTCCAGCCAACAAACATTCACAAAGACAAATCTGATCCCTCCTACCTCGCTGACATCGATCCCGTTGTTGACTGACCAGGTGGTCTGAAAACACTCCATCATGCGCTGCTCCAGAGCCTTCGGCAGCCGGTGCACTCGGATGAAGTCCTTCAGGTCTTTGGTGCGGGTGTGGTAGAGCGAACGGCGTGAGTACATCCTCTGAATGATAGCGGTCACATTCCCAAACACGACGGCGTGCATGAGCGCTAGGGAGGAAATACACAAGACATTTCTCATCACGATGCTCTTCACGGTTCTGCTAGAGGCGAAGCTTTGGTGCTGTAATCCTGCCCACCTCCTATCAGCATGGTACAGATGGAGAAGATCTTCTCTGTGTCTGTGTTGGCCGAGACGTTTCCGAAGCCCACGCTGGTCAGACTGCTCAGGGCGAAGTACAGCGACGTCACGTAGGAGCTCCTGACAGACGGCCCGCCGCTCAGCGACATCCCAGTACCGTTTAGCGCCCTGACTCTGGTCCTACCGCCTGAAGCCACAGACCCGGTCCCGTTCAGCCCGGAGCCGGCCCACTGGCTGTAGTTCACCAGCCCTGCTGTCATGCTGCTGTGAGGTGCCTCTTCCAGCAGGGAGGTCAGTGGTGTCAGGAAGTAAGGAGTTCCCAAACGCTTGGCCAGTTCATGGAGCCAGCCTGGTGGGAGACGAGTCCAGAAGACTTAATCAGTGTAACAAGAACGTGTCCGTTAGCTAGGTGACCTTTACTAGGAGTCATCAGCTTCATGCTGGAAGGAAGGTAATTGGTTCAGTGATGCGTTTGGATGGAGCACAACCCGGCATCTCAGTAGATGTCAGTCCTCGTGTGTGTGTGTGTGTGTGTGTGTGTGTGTGTGTGTGTGTGTGTGTGTGTGTGTGTGTGTGTGAACTACAAACGGAAGCACATTACTGTAACTTATAAATCACCTATGAAAAGTTATGATGCTTAAACCTGACTAGAATCCAATGAAAAGGTAAACACACACGCATACACACACATACACACACGCACACATAAACACACACACGCATACACACACACACACGGCGTGATCTGCTCATCAGAAGCAGCGTCATCTTGCTCATCTAAACCTTTAATTAAAGGTGGAGCCTCTCCACCCGCTCCTCTCCTTTCTTGTTGTTTCTGGTCCCTCTCCACCTTTTAGTCCCACACTTTCTTCCCCGACTGCATCGCTTAAACAAGATCGGCCACCTCCACCCGACAGTCTAGTTGTTGTTTGGCAGCGGTGAGCGCTAGGAGGGGGAACGCAACACCAGACGTGTTTTCTCAGGAGAAGAACACACCGGTCTGATTCAGACACAACAATCTGAAAAAGATACTTTTTTGTTTATTAGTTTGATGCATCATCTCATTTTTAAATTCTTATTGGTTATAACAGCAGCATTGGTTCATTAACCAGAGAACCAGCAAACCTAACCTCACCTATTATTATTATTAATAATGATAAACCTAACGATGCAGATAGAGTTCAGCATGTAGATTTACTTTTTTACAGTGATAGTTGGTTTTACCACTGTTGACCCTGTCTGCACTCTAGAGGCTGGATTGTACGTGCTGTTTAACGCCAGCAGGCTACGTCGTTTTTCACAGACTTGTACTGGAGTGTTCCACTAGGGGGCACAGTAGCGAACTCAGACCGGATAGTGTTCCGGGTTTGTGGCTACAACCAAAACAAACATGGCGTCAACAAAGGAAATCAGTAACTGGTTGATTTTGAGATCCTGACGGAAGAAAAGACAGCAGCAGCTATAGTGTGAAAGCCCGCCAAACTGGAGACTGGATGAGACCATGGCGAGTGTGTCTCGCTCATTGTGTCAACTCCCCCTAATGGTTACTCATATATTGCCGTTTTTACACAAGGCAGCCATGATAAACACTCGTACACGTAATTCAAGGCAAGTATGTTCTGGCCCTTATGTGGATGTAGGCTGTTATTATTCATAGATGCGTGGTGTAGTATAAGTATAACTGTAAGCATAAACATGAGTATGACTATGAGTATAGGTATAAGTATAAGTACAAGCATAAGTATAAGCATGATTATGAGTATGAGCAGAGGTGGAAAGTAACAAATTACATTTACTCACGTTACAGTAATTGAGTAGCTTTTTTGTATATTTATACTTTTTAAGTCGTTTTTAAAAGCTACACTTTTACTTTTACTTGAGTACGTTTTTAAAAAAAGAATTGTAATTCGCTACATTTTAAATCATATCCGTTACTGAGTAAAAACAAATTATAGGCTTAATAAATTAAAAATATTACGTGTGGCAGCGTCGGAACAGAAAGAGACACCTGCATGAGCGCCACGTCTAAACCGTGGGGGTGTGGGTGTACACTTTTGCTCAAAGACATCAGTTCAGTTCCTCAACTCGCGGTTCACCTCCTCTCTCCCTCCTCTCCTGTGGGTTGGAACCCACACCTTCGCGCACCGGTGTGACGTCATCAGAATTCTCCTCGGTTCGGTAACAAGACTCGGTTCCGTGTTTGAAACGTGTTTCTCTACCGCTCCGCACGGAAGCGGCAAAATAACGTTTAGCGCTCATAACAAGCGGATTATCAGCACTTTGCTCATAAAACAGAAGACCTGCAGGCCTCTGTGAGTTAAGAATCTATCCTATTTTTGCCGGATGGCGGAACGGCACGGCCGCAGTAGTGGAACAGCTCTGATTGACTACAACGGGACAGATTTTGCTGCGGAGTTCGTGCCGGAGCGGAGCGGAGGTAGTGGAATTTTGGGGTTCAAACATCCTGATACTGTTCAGGTGTAAACATTGTGCTCCATCCCTGTGTTTGAACTCAGAAGATGCTTCTTGATACTACAGATATGTGATGATTTAGCTTGTTTCTTTATTTTACTCCAGAATAAGAGATTAAATTATGACAAAAGCAGTTCAGTGTAGTTAAATTAGTCATTCAAATGATTCTAACATGCTGCAGTGTGTGTGTGTGTGTGTGTGTGTGCGCGCGCTTGCGTGTGCGTGCGTGTGCATGTGCGTGCATGCGAGTGTGTGTTACACATATAGAACTGCGTGAGACAGCATGATTTCATCAAATCCATGCATCTTATTTCGTGGCTGGAGTAATGGCTCAGGAAAATAACATATTTCATAAATAATGACGTCTTAATAGTGTCTACGATGATGTTTTATCTTATCTTTGGTCTGGGAGGTGTAACATATCATGATACAAGCCTTTTAAAACACGTTAAAGTTTTACAAGAGGAGATAAATGCATGAATTTAAAGTTCATGTTTGGAGTCCAACCTTCACAGTTTGGAGGCTCACGCTGGTGAGGAGACACCGTTAGTTCTAGTAACACCTGGGCTCCCAAGGTCTATTCTGACAGGATGGACGTTACGGGACCCTTCAGGATTACAGTTGGACGATTGGAGGATTATTTAGGAGGATTGGAATGAACACACTGATTTCAGTGGTGAAGGGTTAAATGAGTGAGTGAACCCACCACCAAGGATGAACTCTGCTAACTTTAAAAATCAGCTGCTCTAAATAAGCATGAAAGTCAGAGAGGAGCTCTAGGATGGACATGGATAAAGGAACTGTAATGTAGAGGTAAAGTAGGGCAGGGCCAACGTTAGCAGCTGTCATACGGTCCATCTGAAATGTTAGACTTTCATTTGGCTTGTTATGTGACAGGTTAGAGCACAGTCTCAAGTTAGAGTTTTTCATGAAAACATTGAGATAGCTCACATACTGATGGCATCTAAAAAATATTATTTTTTTCTCAAAATAAAGAATAATTTTAATCACAATTGAAACTTACCATCCTAAAAACCCTCGTCCAATCAATGTGCACGTCCTGTTCTCAATGATTGGATAGAAATCCCTCCTTCAAGCTGTGTGTGTGTGTGTGTGTGTGTGTGTGTGTGTGTGTGTGTGTGTGCGCGCACACACACGAGCGAATTGTGAACTGGCGTTGTGAATTAGCACTACTTAGATGTAGTCATCCTTACGCTGACAAAAATGTAACTAAGTAACTTTTACTTCGAGTACATTTTGTTTACAATACTTTTTACTTTTACTTGAGTAAAAATTTAGGCAAGTACTTTTACTTGTAATTGAGTAAAAAATTATTAAAGTATTGGTACTCGTACTTAAGTAGGACATTTTAGTAGTCTTTCCACCTCTGAGTATGAGTATAAGTATAAGTATGAGTATATGTATAAGTATGAGCATGATTACAAGCATAAGTATAAGTATAAACATGAGCATGAGTATGAGTATAAGTATAAGTATGAGTATATGTATAAGTATGAGCATGATTACAAGCATAAGTATAAGTATAAACATGAGCATGAGTATGAGTATAAGTATAAGCATGAGTATTAGTATAAGCATGTGTATGAGTATGAGTAAATGTATAAGTATAAGTGCAAGCATGAGCATAAGCATTAGTATGAGTAAAAGCATAAGTATGAACATGAGTATCAGCATGAGTATGAGTATAAGAATAACCACCGCATAAAGCTTTTCTGATTCTGATAAGCATGAGCATAAGTATAAGCATGAGTATAAGTATAAGTACAAGCATGAGCATAAGCATGAGTATAAGCATAAGCATGAGCATGAGTATAAGTATAAGCATGAGTATAAGCATGATTATGAGTATAAGTATGAGCATGATTACGAGCATGAGTATAAGTATAAGTATAAGTACAAGCATGAGCATAAGCATGAGTATAAGTATAAGCATGAGCATGAGTATAAGCATGATTACGAACATGAGTATAAGTATGAGTATAAGTATAAGTATAAACATGAGCATGAGTATGAGCATAAGTATAAGCATGAGTATTAGTATAAGCATGTGTATAAGTATAAGTGTAAGCATGAGCATGAGTATAAGCATGAGTATAAGCATGAGTATAATTATAATTGTTATAATAAAATATAATATAATTATTATTAAATTGTAAGTCACTTAGGATGAACGCGTCTGCTAAATGAATAAACATAAACATATAAGCATGAGTATGAGCATAAGCATAAGCATTAGTATGAGTATAAGTTTAAGTATAAGCATGAGTATGAGTATTAGTACAAGCATGAGTATAAGTGTAATAAGTATAAGTGTAAGTACAAGCATGAGCATGATTATAAGCATGAGTATGAGTATAAGCATGAGTATAAGTATAAGTGTAAGCATAAGCATGAGTATATGTATAAGCATAAGCATGAGTTTAAGTGTAAGTATAAGCATGAGTGTGAGTATAAGTATAAACATGATCATAAGTATAAGTATAAGTATAAGCATGAGTATGAGTATAAGCATGAGTATTAGTATAAGCATGAGTATAAGTATAAGTACAAGCATGAACAAGAGTATGAGCATGAGTATAAGTATGCAGACAACTTGCACAATACAAAAACTAAAATGAATTAGTTTTTTTTTTTCGTCTATTAAATATTACAATTAACAGTCAGATTTTATTAAATGGATTAAAATATGAGTTTTTCTTACAGAACATGCTGTAAATCTTTAAAGACGACTAAAATTACACTTTTTTTATTCAGGTTTTTTCTTTGATGCTCACAGGTCTGATTTTTTAGTGAGGCTTTGTGGTTTTATTTAGCATCAGGTAAATAAAATAATAGTTTATAAAAGACAAAGACCTCATCCATTAGAAAAATAATGGATCTGATTTTTGTGTCAGATGTCAAATGAGGAAAATCCTTTAATAGAAACATTAAAAATGCATCAACGGGCTGTTTTAGCAGGTCGGCTCTACAGGTTTTAGTATCGGGGGCCCTGGGGGCCATTAATGAGTGATGGGCTGCATTTTGGATGCCATTTTCTAAAGGGACACCATCTTTCCTATTAGTTATATGGATTCATAGCTTGTTAGAGTAGAAGTCACCTTATGGGTGAGTGTTAATTCACCCACACGTCAGAGAAACGGGTCCATCCATCCGTCCATCATCCATCCATCCATTGTCCACCCATCCATCATCCATCCATCCATCATCGACCAATCCATCATCCATCCATCCATCCATCCATCCATCCATCCATCCGCCCATCCATCATCCATCTATCCATCCATCCATCCATCCATCCATCCGCCCATCCATCATCCATCTATCCATCCATCCATCCATCATCCGCCCATCCATCATCCATCTATCATCCATCATCGACCAATCCATCATCCATCCATCCATCCATCATCCATCTATCATCCATCATCCACCAATCCATCATCCTTCCATCCATCCATCCATCCATCCATCATCCGCCCATCCATTATCCATCTATCATCCATCATCGACCAATCCATCATCAATCCATCCATCCATCCTTCCATCCATCCATCCATCATCCATCTATCATCCATCATCCACCAATCCATCATCCATCCATCCATCATCCACCCATCCATCGTCCACCCATCTATTATCCATCCATCCATCCATCATCCGTCCATCATCCATCCATCATCCACCAATCCATCATCCATCCATCCATCCATCCATCATCCACCCATCTATCATCCATCCATCATCCATCCATCCACCCACCCATCCATCCATCCATCCATACATCATCTGTCCATTATCCATCCATCATCCACCTTTCCATTATCCATCCATCCATCTATCTATCATCTATCCATCATCCATCCATCACCCATTCATTCATCATCCACTATCCATCATCCATCTATCAATCATCCATCCATCATCGACCTATCCATCATCCATCCATCATCCACCTATCCATCATCCATCTATCCATCATCCACCTATCCATCCATCCATCCATCCATCCATCCATCATCCACCTATCCATAATCCATCCATCCATCCATCATCCACCTATCCATAATCCATCCATCCATCCATCCATTCATCATCCATCCATTATCCATCCATCCATCTTCTGTTCATCATCCATCCATCATCCACCCATCCATCATCCATCAGTCCATCATCCATCTATCTATCATTCTTCCATCATCCATCCATCTATCATCCATCCATCTATCATCCATCTATCCATCATCCATCCATCATCCATTCATCCATCATCGACCTATCCATCATCCACCTATCCAACATCCATCTATCCATCATCTATCCATCCATCATCCATCTATCTATCATCCACCTATCCATCATCCATCCATCTATCATCCACCTATCCATCATCCATCCATCCATCATCCACCTATCCATCATCCATCTATCAATCATCCATCCATCATCGACCTATCCATCATCCATCCATCATCCACCTATCCATCATCCATCTATCCATCATCCACCTATCCATCCATCCATCCATCCATCCATCCATCCATCCATCCATCATCCACCTATCCATAATCCATCCATCCATCCATCATCCACCTATCCATAATCCATCCATCCATCCATTCATCATCCATCCATTATCCATCCATCCATCTTCTGTTCATCATCCATCCATCATCCACCCATCCATCATCCATCAGTCCATCATCCATCTATCTATCATTCTTCCATCATCCATCCATCTATCATCCATCCATCTATCATCCATCTATCCATCATCCATCCATCATCCATTCATCCATCATCGACCTATCCATCATCCACCTATCCAACATCCATCTATCCATCATCTATCCATCCATCATCCATCTATCTATCATCCACCTATCCATCATCCATCCATCTATCATCCACCTATCCATCATCCATCCATCCATCATCCACCTATCCATCATCCACCTGTCCATCATCCATCATGATCCACCTATCTGTCATCCATCCATCCATCTTCCATCTGTCATCCTCCCATCCGTCATCCTCCCATCCATCATCCATCTATTCATCATCCATCCATTCATCCACCCACCCACCCTTCATTCATCCATTCATCCATGCTTTTATTGCCCAGTACCCACCTATGTCCCAGGTGGCGGGGTTATTACCCTGAATCTCGCTGCGTCCAATAAAGTACCAGACACAGGCCATCCAGTGGCCCAGCAGAGCGAAGGTGGACATGAGCAGAGTCAGAACCACAGCGCTGTACTGGGAGTACCGGTCCAGCTTCTGCAGGAGGCGCAAGAGGCGCAGGAGACGCACAGTTTTCAGTAGGTGAACCCCAAAGTTCTGCAAGAATAAGGAGGTCATACTCCACCATTAAAACGTGTTACCACGTTCACCAGGAAGCACAAAAAACACTAAAAATGTAATTTAAATCAGTGATCAGTGAGCAAGTGTTGTTGTAAAAATATGACACACACACACACACACACGCGTGTGTCTGCAGGCTCTAATCTCGGCATCATCTGGATAATCTGTTTGGTTTGAAATGTAATTTATCGTCTCCACACTCATTTATCAGCATAATTACACGTTGGCTAATCACGAGTTACACAACAAAGCCTGGATTCTAGCTTTTCCTGCCTTTAAGCTGCTACAGTGAAGCAGACGCAGAAAGAGAGGATTTCACAAAAAACCTGGAGCAAAACTCTTCTCCTGCACATTATATCTTCTTGTTGCCATGGTTTAAGACGTGCATTTGCAATCCATTATGTTCCACTTAAATCAGTACTTGTAGAGAGTCAAGCGGTAGGAACAATCCATTTCTGACGACACATGCAGGGCAACGTTTGTGCATGTACAAGGTCAACGACCAGTCGCTTGTCCTACTCACCACGCTGATGTTGAAGGCATAGAGAAGGTCAAAGGGCAGCGCAGCAATCAGATCCACAAACAGCCAGGAGGTGACATAGTGAATGCAGATGGAGCGGGGATCATACACGACCTGCCCGGAGGTGCTCACGTAGGTCGTTCTGAAGTTTAGCACGATGTCTGTGGGCCCGAGAGAAAAATCAAAACTCACTTTTGTTGCGTGTTTGGAAAACGTGTTTGTTTGGTTGTATAATTATCAGTGACTGATTTAAGGGCCTTAAAGCTAAAACCAGCAGCCGGGTACTTTTATTCAGCCTGTGCTTCAGAAATAGTTGGAAACGACTGAAAAACAGGGGAAAGAGCTCAGATTTCATCTGAAACCAGTCGGATCATACAAATTCCCTCTCAGGTTGACCCAGATTACCTGCAGGGACAAATGGGATTCATCCAGGCTGGTAGTTTGTTACAGACGGGATGTGAGCTTGACCTGGTTAGAGCAGTCATACATAGAAATAAATCACACAGACAGGCAACGGCATCCTTTGACTTCAGAAGTCATGGAATAAATATGAATGTACATAAATCTTCTATAGCTATAAACTAACATTTCATAAGCTGAATAACTCACTTTACAAAACATACCTAAAACTAGACATTTACTTTGAAGCTTGTGGGCCTCCCAGTTTAAGCTAGCTGCTCCAGCTAGCTGCCTCTGAAACAGGTTTTTAACGTGCTGCATCTCATGGAACGTTATTGTTGAGTTAAAGTTACAAATCTATACACACAAGTTAGATTAAACATTTTTCATGCGTCTTCACAGATAAAAAAGCTCATAAAGTGGTTCTCTTGCATCAAAGCTAAGCCGGTCAGGCCCAAACGTAACGTGAGGGTCTGCTGTGATCGCTCCTGTCAGAAAGAGCTTGAATTCCCACCTCCGACAGAATTTTCAACACCAGAGGGAGGCAAGGGACATGTGGGCCATGTTCCGTGCTTCCATTGTCGAGGCGGCTGACCGGAGCTGCAGCTGCAGGGTCACCATCTGTGCCTGTCGTGGTGGCAACCCCAGAGCCTGCTGGTGGACAATGGCGGTTAGGGCTGCTGTCAAACTGAAGAAAGAGTCCTATCAGGTCTTCGGGATCAGGTCTTCCTATCAGGAGTTCGGTGAGACCGTAGAGCAAGACTTCCATACAGCTTCAAGGAGATTCTGGTCAACCACCCGGCATCTCAGGAGGAGAAAGCAGGGTGTTACCAACACTGTTTATGGTGGTGTGTTGCTGACCTCTACTCAGGATGTTGTGGATCGGTGGGCGGAGTACTTAGAAGACCTCCTCAATGCCACCGGCGCGTCGATTTACCAGTCGATCTAAATCCTACCCTCAACATGAGCTTTGGGTAGTAATGAAGCTCGGTCATCTGGGAGGGGCTCAGAGTAGACCCGTTGCTCCTCCTCATCAAGAGGAGCCAGTTGAGGTGGCTCGGACATCAGTTCAGGATGCCTCCTGGACGCCTCCTGGTGAGATTTTCTGGCACGTCCAACCAGGAGGAGGCCTAAAAGGAGACCCAGGACACGCTAGAGAGACCATGTGTCTTACCTGGCCAGGGAACGCCTTGGGATTCCCCCGGAGGAGCTGGGGAGGAGGAGGTCTGGGCCTCTCAGCTTAGGCTGTTGCCGCCACGACCCGACTCTGGATAAGTGGTCAAAAATGGATGGATGGCTGGTTGTCTTGTATTTGTCTAAAAACCTCCACCAATGACACGGCTCGGTCCGAAGCAACGATTGGACCATCTGGTTGTCGGTCTCGTCGAACTGCCACGCTTCCCTGGGTCCTCCACTCACCCACTCCCGTTCAGCAACAGAGCACCTTGTGTGAGAGGTTCTCCTCTCAATTAATCCAGATTAGGAGAATGACTGGGATGGCTACAATTCTCTAAAATACAATAAATTAACATAGTTTAGTCCAAAAGAAATGTTGCTAACTCTTCATCAGGTTTGTGGATAACGGAGCTCCTCCCATCTTTTAAAAGCATCTCCACGTAAATTTGACTCGACTGTCGTAAACGTCTCACGGCAACATTTGCAGACGACTTTTAAACAGTTTAAAGTTTCTTTGAGAACTTGAAGGTACTTTATGAGAGGCACATTTACACATTGTGTTTGTACCTTTTCTTTTGATCTAAGCACAAGAAACACTTAATTACTGCATAAACACATTCATGTTGGTAGAAAACAAGTTCATCTCAGGATTATAGTACTGAGAACTGGGATGGATCTGGTCTCTGACCAGTGACCTTGTCGAGTCAGCTGGAGAGACGTATTTAATGGAGATCAGGAGGGAGATGCTTCTTAAAGTGATGATATATTATTACCTGGAAAGGAAGTATCTGAACGACTGTGAGTTTTTAAAAAGAAACACATCAAATAGCACAAAAAGTCAGATTTTTAGAGATGAAACTGAAAAGGGTAAAGGAACAGTCGTCTTGTCCCAAAGCTGAACTCACCGATGATGAAAAGTATCTCCACCAGGATGTCGCTGACGCTGGGAGGGTTTCGTGCTGCTGTGCCGCCATCCTCTCGTATCTCCATGGCGGTGAAGCAGACGTTGTAGGGAACGGTGATGGCGACATAGAAGGTGGCCAGCAAGATCAGCCAATCCCAGCCAGCCTTGAATGCACCATAATGAAGGAGGATGAGGCGGGACTTGTGGACGTCGGCCACCTTATACTCAGGGATCGGGTTAGCGTTGGCCCCAAGGACACTCTACAGACACATCAATGACCAATCAGGAGCTCTTACGTTGAAGGTTTTCTCCAGAAGGTTCCAATGAGGTCCAGAATTACGGAGGTCCTTCACTCATGTTTTTACTACCTCAGCAGTGGTCTCTAGGAGGAATGAACGCCTTATATGTCGCATTCTGGGGAAAAAGCTCTGGTGCGCGCATTTTAGGAACTAGAAGTGAGCCACATCAGAGTTGAGCTTCAGACGACAGGACTTGGAGTCCTACTTCCTGATATCTGAACAACTCTCCTCTGATTGGCTAACAGCAAAACGACTCTACCATTGACTGTTCTGCAACGCTGATGTTTTCTCTCCACCAATAACACAAGCCAGGAGGAGTTCTGCTGTGTGGTGGAGTTGCTAATGCTAATGGTTAGCTTCTACTAGCAGAGACGTTCTCTGCTATTTCCTGGACGCTAAACCAACAACAGCCTTCCCCGTTGTGAGTCAACATGAATGTTAGTGACAGTGTGATGCAGATCTGTCAGGCTTTTCTAATCCTAGCGTTTCACTGTCTGAATTCTACTGTATTAGAAGCTAATGCTAATGCTAGGTGTAGGAGACTATTTTCCTGTTCAGCCTGTGTGAAACACTCCAAGTGAGCGATTATAATCAGAAATAACCCGTAACACTGGTTTCTCAGCGAAGGACCTCTTTTCAACACCACACAGCTCACATTGTTGATCTTGAGCTTGGTTTTGGTCTTGTCCTGTTTCTGGAGATGTCCAGACAGCTGGTAGAGGACGGCCCGACTGCGCCGGCGCTCCATGTTGCATCCTGGAGGCCGACTGATCGGGCGGATCTCATGGCTGGTTTCCTCATCTGAAAACAAACAAAATGAAGCAGCAAAAAGGAAGACCCTGAACTCGGGAAACATAAACAAGAGGTTGGGAAAATCTGTTGGTTGGTTATGAAAATGTGGTATTTACTGGTAAAGCCACTCCTAAATGTCCAAAGCCTTCTCCAAAGTCTTTTTCTGGTCACTATAATCCACCTTTTAGCTGCTCCTCTAGTTCTTTAGCCCGCTAACTTGTAACTCTATCACAAGCAGAGGAAACAGCTCTATGGAAATGCAAATTTGTCTTTTTATAGCCCTCTGCTGCTTTGCAGGGGGATTAATTATTATGATTGTCGACATGTTCTGCAGCTGCTTGGAGAAACCCGTTTCTGTTGATTGTTGTAAAAAGGCTTAAAGAATTCGAGTATTAATCATTTTGAAATTTGCATCCCCTGACCTTTCCGTACGAGGACTGCGAGCAAGCGGTAACAGAATAATTACAGCCCTTCTCAGCCCCTCCACTAAAGAGAGTTGATATTAATCTGGTAAAAGTAACGTCTGCAGAGCATCAGCTCCCACTAAACTTATTTAATAATGCATTCATTCATAATTTAGGTCTCCGCTGCTAATGCAGTCATCTCATTTGTTTTGTCTTTGAAGAAAAAGATACAAAAACATATTAAAGAGTTGAGAGGTCTTTCTACTTTCATGGCGACTGCAGAGTAAATCGTCTGGAGTAAAACACCGCTGAATCATTGGCTCACAGGGCTTCCTCTGTCACCACTCACCAGTGTCAGAGTCGTTGACCTGGTCCAGGTCCCTGTTCTCTGTGATGTCCTTATGTGAGACCAGGAACAGAACCACCTCACTCTTCTCATTCTTGATTGGAACGATGTCCAGCAAACACCAGAACTTGGCACCTTTGTACAGAACCACAGACGCGTCAGCTTTGTTGGACTAACGTGATTGTTCATGTGTGGGAGAGTCTGACGCCTCCTCCATCCCTTACCACTCTTCTTGTACAGGATTATCTCAGTCTTGAACTCCCGGCGTTCATCCAGAGCTTTTTGCATCTGTGAGGTGATGCGGTCGCTGGTCTCGCTGCCGTACAGGAAGTGACACATGCAGCTCTTCTGCATCAGCTCGCCGCGGGCGAAGCCAGTCAGCTCGCAGAAGCCATCCGAACAGTACACTATTGGGTAGAGGGACTGGACCTGAGCGTTTCCCAGGACGAAGTTACTGTCTGCAGAGAGGGAAAGATGGGCTAAAGAAGACTAGACCTCAAGCAGGGTTGGTGTTGCACAGCTTCTCATTTCTTATCTGGGTTGATGATCAAGAAGGTATTAGAGCAATATTTGATATTAACGTAGAGCAACTATTGACGAGGATTCCATAAGCCTGCTGTTTTCAGATGAATTTCACATAGTTTTACATTTCTTATCATATCTGTTCCTTTTACAAAATGCTAAACTACAGCAGAAAAATTATTTTAGCAACTAAATGTTTGTCTGCATACCAACCTGCATCTAGAATAAATGGATAACCATTAAAACTCACCTTTTCTAAGTTTTTTTTCACTGCCAACAGTCACAATATGTTGGTGCTTGTCCAGTTATTCTATATAGGCCCATATATTATGAGTATAGTTTTACATATTACCATCATTGCGTGGAAATAAATGCAGGATCAGTATCTCCTAATAACAAAGTTCCTCCTTATAATCTATTATAAATCTCATTTTAGTGAGAAACTTTCTCATAATGACGAAACATAAAAGTGGTTTTAACAAGAAAGTTCCTTGAAACAACGTGTTTAATATCTCGTGATAACCAGAAAGTTTGTGACGGTAAAATGATGGTTCAGTCTATTGCCCCCAGACTTTGGAACAGTCTGCCTTCAAATCTCCGTCTCTTGAAATCTGTAGAGGTCTTCAAAAACATCTTAAAACTCACCTTTTCATCCAGGCTTTCCCCCGCTAAATATTCTAAAAGATGGCTATGTTCTTGTTCACACCTTGACTTTGTTTTTACTCCTGATTTTGGTTACTATTGTTGTCACTGCTATTGTTTTTATGATGTTTTTATTGGTTTGAGGTATTTACCCTGATTTTACTCATGTTGTACAGCGCTTTGTGATTTATATCTGTGAAAGGCGCTCTATAAATAAACTTTACTTACTTACTTAAACGTTGTGGTGTTCTATTAAATGAACATGGTTAAAGTTAGGTAATAACAACTATTTTATGTTCTTATTACGAGAACATTTCTTGTTAAAAGGAGATTTATTTCACATTATAGCAAGAAACTCCCCACTGAAGTGTTATTCTGTATTTTAAAGAG
The DNA here is from genome assembly GCF_043380555.1 of Nothobranchius furzeri. Classification (NCBI taxonomy): domain Eukaryota; kingdom Metazoa; phylum Chordata; class Actinopteri; order Cyprinodontiformes; family Nothobranchiidae; genus Nothobranchius; species Nothobranchius furzeri. The sequence goes on along the minus strand of NC_091754.1, from coordinate 47,748,241 downwards.
CAAGTCACTCCAAATCAACATTTTTCTTGCTGATAAACTATAGAAATGAGTGATCGTGCTGCAGACACATGTAGTCAATAATTCGGCACTTAAGTGCATCTTAGTTAAAATTTAAATATTCTGCCTAAAACTGTCAGTGTTGCACCGTCGTCAGGTAAAACCTCAGCACTGCATTTGAATTTGAATCTGCCGTCGCTATTGGCTAAGAGGTACACTATGATGTTAGATGGTACATCATGATGTCACAATGTCGTGAGTGTGTGTATTTGTTAGTGGCCCCGCCCTCTCGGTCTGCTAGGCAACAGCATTTGTTGCATTTTTCAAAAAGGAAGTGGCAGTGGAGTAAGAATCTGGTAGGGGTTGACTTGCTCTTTAAATAAGGACACTTGTGGTTGAAGTTTTCAATGTTTACTTATTCAGCCAGAGGAGGATAGAAAGTCACTAAACTCCTGAAGGAAAGAACTGTTTGGACCAGGTGGACGATAGACCACAGCACAGTAAAACAAGTCTTTATGCCCGACTTTAATCAGCTGCAGTTCAAAGGAAGCAAAGTGACCAGAGGTCATAGAGCTACATGGAAGATGGTCTCTGAAAACAACAGCTATGCCTCCACCACGACCAGAACCCCGGGGCTGGCTAAGAAAAGAATAACCACTCGGGCAAAGTTCAATCAGACCAGAATAATCAGATGTTTGCTGCCAAACTTCGGTCAGAAACAGAAAATCCAGGTTTTTAGAGAGAATTAGATCATTGAGCAGGAAGGACTTATTGTTAACAGAGCGGGTGTTCAATAGGGCCATGCTGAGTGAGGTGGAGGAATCAGAAACTACAGAAACAGCTGGAGTTAGTGTACGTAAATTAGCAGGGTTAGATCCACGGTGTTTATAAAAACCACTTATGGAGGGAACAGGAGGAATGAGGATAAACCGACCTTAAAAAACTTGGACGGATGAATCGCGTCGCAACGCGGCCTGGCGGGAATTCGAAAGTGGCGCTGAGGTCACCAAACAAAGGACAAGAAGCTAGAAGATTGCGCCGATGTTTACTAGATAAACCACGCTTTAAGAGAAGTCTTATTCTCGCCTGGATTCCTGCTCGTTTATCTCTTTTCCTCCGACGTTTTCCCGGGACCGGATAAACATAGCCGGAGGCGGGCAGCTCTGGACCGTCGTTTGGCTCCGGGCCAGTGCGCCACTCAGGTAGACAAAAAGGATGGTACGTCCTCGATGCGTCTTGGGCGATCGTGAACGAACATAAGGACAAAAGAGTCTGGCGATCATAGGAGATGGTAGCAGGGACGCTACTGAAGAGGATCGCAGTCAGGAGCAAGGTGGAAAAGAGGAGGTTAGTGGAGAAAAGTTTGAAAAAGTGGCCGGTGACTGCGGCTAAGCCAAGCACAGGCGCCATCTTGTTGCCGACCGGAAGCGGGGGAAAAAAGAAATTGCATCTTTGCATATTGCATCTTTTCTTAGAAGACACCTCAGTGTGTGCACTTTGTCAGTAAACTTGGAAATATAGGGTGACAGGTATGTCAGCATCCGTATAAATCTGTGTAGCTCATCTTTGTTCTTTGGATTTGGCCTTTCTCGGATGTCCCGGATTTTAACTGGATCTGTCACACCCTGTCCTGTCTCCCCTTTTGGTTTAGTCCTGTGTCCATGTTAATTGCTCCCACCTGCCTCTCGATTCCCAATCACCCAAGCTCCCAGCCCTCTTGTATTTAAACCCCTTCAGTTTTGTGTCTCGTGTTGGATCATTGTTTCTATGTTGGCGTGTTCCCCATTAAAACCTTTAATCGTTCCTGTGTGTCTGCTTGCCTGCTTCCCTCACCCGCATATGGATCCTTACCTCCGCTTCATTCACCGGCACGCGCTGACAGGATCTGGTCTGATGCCGTTAGCTGTGTACTGAGTTCCAAAGAATGAAATCTGGGTTTCTTTTATGGTGCATTTATCACTGTTGAACACCAACCCTGCCTTTGCAGCACGTTCCATCAGTTTGATCAGGTTCTTGTCGTGTTCTTCCTCTGACTTCCCACAGACAGCGATATCACCAGCTATGCTGACTACACCCTCCAGCCCCTCGAGGATTTGGTCCATCCTGGCCTGAAAGATATCTTGAGACACACTTATCCAAAAGGTAGGCGTGTCCAGCAGTACCTACCAAATGGGGTGCGAAACGTGGTTAGGAGTTGTGATTCTGGGTCCAGGTGGACTGAGCAATATCCTGCCTTAGCATCCAGTTTGCAGAATATTGTAGCATTAGCAAACTTTGGGTTGAGTTCCTCTACTGTTGGAATCTTGTGTGGGCATCTTTTCAGGCTGTTGTTGAGCTTTTGGGGGTCTAGGCACTCCCAGAGTGTACTGTCCTTTTTTGTGCTGTACGCTAAGCTGGAGCACCAATCCGTGTGTCCTTCCACTTTGAGTAACACACCCTGCTCCACGAGGTCATTCAGTTCCTTTTGAAGCTTGTCTTTAGTGTGGATGCTGCATTTACGTGGTGGGTCAGCATCTTCTTTCAGTATGAGTCTGGCGGTTCCACTGAAATGACCATTTTTGTCAAACTGGTCAGGGTTTATTTGCTTCAGATCCTTTATTGTGGATATTTGTATTGGTGAATTGGACCTCTTTGGCTTCTCAGAGTCGTTTTGGCTGCTTATCGAGTCCACATTCTCTGTGACAAGCTTCAGCGATTCACATGTAGGCAATCCTACAATCGCTGGTCCAGGTACATCCACAACTTAAAACATGGCTCTGACCCACTCTGAATCCTTCCACTGACATGGGATGTCTATTTTTCCGAAGCATTGAATTCTATGGCCACTGTAAGCAGATAGTTTTGTATTGCTCTCTTGTAGCCTGTTCATAGCTTGGCAGCTGAATCAGGCGTTCATCCAGCTCTTTTTCATTGAACTGGCACTTCAATGCAAGCGTTCTTGCTCTTGTTACAAAATCATCAATACTTTCATCTGGCATTTGTCTGTATTGCATGAGGTGAAGTCTGTGGATCCTGAAGTTCACGTCCAGCTTTAGTTGTCCTTCAAAAACGTCCACAGATTGGCGGGGACCTTCTTTTCATCATCAGTTAGCCCGCTAGCATTTAGCCTCTTTAACCCCTGATCTCCTATGCCACGGCATATTTTCTGTGCTTGCTTGTCTTCGTCAGTTATGCCAGCAACACACATACAACAGCGACAGTCGTTGCCCGGCAACCCGACTCCTTATGTATCACTCCGCGCTGTGCGCTTCCTATTGTAAAATAGACCCTATTAGGGAGAACTGGTGGGTGTTCAGACCGGGAGTCGATAAGTGATGAGTGTGACACCGTTAAAATGGTTACTTACTGAGGTACTTAGACACAGTCTAATGAATGTTGTGTATATAGTCTGGCCATTATAGCTGGTGTGGTAGGGAAGGTGTTTACAATTATAAAAGTAGGGGTAAATGTGGCACAGTGGATTGCTCCTCCTTCTGCCACTTTCCTTAATTAGGGGTCAGCCAATCAGGGCCCTGGTGGCCTCCTTTAAAAGACTCCAGGGCAGGTGTAACTCGATAGTAGAAGAATTCTTTTGTGTTTTATTGTGTTTTATTGTGTTTTATTGTGTGTGGCACAGCAGGTGACATAATGGGTGGGTGGAGTTTCCACTGGCCTGTGGGAGGTAAGCTTCGGCTCTCGGCTTTTATTGTTTTTAGATCAGTCTCAAACTGATTTTATTTGTTTTAACCTTGTATTTATTGTAATAAATTACTATTTTAACACCCCAGAAACGACTCTCAACTCGTAGGGCAAAAATGTACCTAGGTGCCTCAGTGTCATTTTAAAACAAATTCCTTGGGTGAAATTCCCAAGGTGGCGTTGTTCTGTTAAAATAAACGTAGTCCCTCGAGTCTCCACCATGCCACATAACTAAAAACATGACTATTCCCAACTCCTTAGCTGCTAAGTTACTGTGTAACACACTATAGCCCAGTTTTATTTGAAACAGTTTTACTTTCTCCGCTGCTGGTGCAGTTTGTTGAATCAAAAGCCACATTTGTCTTTCAACCCTTCTAAAATGACAGTTTTCATTGAACAACATGTAATTTAGTCAATATCAAGCTAAATGCTGCATTGGGATAAATAATGCAGCATTGGATGGAAGCAGATGGGAATAATTACATACAATCAGACAGCTGCAGCACCGTTTTTAGGGGTTTTCTGATGCAGATGGTTATCTCACGGATAAAAACACGAAGAAATTATTCGGACACCTACTTGATTGTTTTTTTAAAAACACATACTTTAAATTCCTCTAAACAAAAAATAATGCTAAATAAGCCATTGGGTCCATTTAAAGGGAAAGAGTGCAAAGCTGAAAGGGTTTGACGGGTCAGATTTTCAACACTAAATGTTAAAATGACAAACTTTAACGCTGAGATGATCTTTGTCCAGTCCTTGCCCCTGACCCCTCTTACAGTTTTTCTCAATTGTTTACACACATTTTCTGAAATCATGCCTCATATTCTCAGAACTCCACACACAAATAATCCAAAAAACACACACAATGGGCAAAACCCCTTAATTAACCTGCAAAATGAAACTTCACATTCAAAACAATGTTATTTCTCCTCCCACTCGCGTGCTTAATGTAAAACACTATGATGAATGGAAAACACTTCTTCTCCATTCATCATAATGACTTTAGCCTTTTGGTTCAGCGTTACACTAACTACAGACAGTATATATACATGTGTTGTAAAATATTTCAGAATATTGTTTTTACACTCTGAACACACAAATACAATGAGTGGTCACTATTGTGAAGCACAATCATTATGATTACAATCTTGAAATATGTATAATTTACTGTACACAGTGTTGAGTGTATGTATCAATTGCAGGACTCACTTGCACATAGTTATATTGCAATTCTTTGACTCTTTCTGGATTGCGCTCAAATGGCACCCTGTAGACCTGCTTCATCCTGAGATGATATCTGCGCAAGACATGGTCCACTGCTGATAAGCTGACCCTATCAATACTTTGAAACATGTCGTTGTTTTCTGTTATTTTTCTTGGATTTTCTGTAATGTTAGGGCATTGTTTTCTAGGACCATGTTCATGATTTCAGTTTCCTGTTCAGGAGACAGAAGACGTTCCCGACCGCCTCGTTTTGGTAATCTTTCAGTTCTGCCAAACAAATAGTAAAATTCTGTGAATACAAAGTAGGTATACATTTCCTAAATACTGGAAACATACTTTACAGTATTTTTACTGTCCAACAAAACAGTCCACAGGCAATACTACTACTGTACTCATTGAGTACTGATTGTATTGATATGCAGTACTGCCATTTTCTAGTGAGAGAAGATTTCTTACCTATTCTCATTTTGGAAAGTCCAGATGATGGATGCTACAGTGTACCTGCTCAAATTTGTCTGTACTCTTTGCCCAGCCTCCCTAACTGTAAGACCATGGTTGACCACATGATCAACCAAAGTGGCTCGGATCTCATCAGAGATTATGGTCCTTGTCCTCCCTTTCCTCCTCCTCCTCCTCTTACTCTCACTCCTCTGGCTCTGCCTCTGTTTCCAATGTTGGCATCCATTGCTCCAAAACAGAAGAGCTCAACTGTTGCCATTTTATGCTAAAGCTCTGATTGCTGATTGTAAAACTGTGTGACAGGTGTTTGGCCTTGTGATGAGTCAGTGTGCATATTTGAATAGCAGTGTGTTCCTTGTGAAAACAAGATATTTTCTGCATGAAAATTGTGCCAACAGCAGAGAACTGTGTGTGGTGTTTTGAAAAAAGTGTGTTTTAGATTTGCAATGTGAGTGCAAAGCAGGAATTGTGCTTGTAGTTTAGCAGAATTGGTTAAGGGGGTTGGTGAATTGGTTACATGTTGTGGTCATTTTGTTTCAAGTACCAGAAAATGTGTGTAAACAATTGAGAAAAACTGTAACAACCATCGTGTAAACGGCAGCAACGTTCCCTAAAATCTGGAGGAAGTCCCCCAGCTGTTCCGTGCCCAGGGACCGATTCTGATGGTGAGTAAAACAAACAACACAAGCGAGAACAAATATGACTTCTGCTAGAGGTAATTGTTGGAGCCGTGAGAAATGGTTTGACGGCTCAACATTATAGGGACAACCATGAATAAGTCATAATGAAATGTAGAAAGGTATAACCCGTGTCTCACGAAAGCAAGACATTCATTCCAGAGAGATAATTAAAGTCAGAACACGGATGAATCCAGAGGGACCGCAGCGCTCACTTTGAAGAATGGGAGCAATAAGATGAGAGAAAGATGGAACGAGAGGGAGGAGAGCAGCAGAAAGGAGTGATGGTGCAGGAAGATGGAGAGGGAGATAATGGAGTTTTATGATTTTTGCATTAACTAAAAAAACAGGCTCTTCGGTTCATTTAGCAGCACGATCAGCTGATTATTGAAAGTTAGCATCCAGCGGTGGTATTATTGTGTTTGAAGTTTATGATCAAATATGATAAAGGTTAACGGCACGAACCTCATAAATAATGGCAATGCCACCAGGTATAAGAAAGTGGTCGCCAATAGAAGAACATACCACAAACTGCTTTTCCGTGTTTGTCCACGAGGGGGCAGTCTCATGGACAACTCTATTCAGTTTCAATGGAATATTCATACAGAGTGGTCTAAAGGCACTTCCCAAAGAAAACATCCCAATTGAATCTACATATCAGTGCATTCCTTTGTAAGAAAACCCAGCAGACCTACATCAGCGACTCCATGCCCATACTAATCAAGCATGTAGCGACAGTGGGGAGGAAAACTCCCCTTTAACAGGAAGAAACCTTGGTTTATTATTCTGATTTTATTTATTTTTATTTTTATTTTTATTCAAATGTTATTTTGGTTATGAAGTTTTGATAACTAAAATACATTTTAAACCAAAATACTACTGCTGTTCAAAACTTTTATGGGCAGGATTTCCAGGAGGAGCCACAGTGTTGAGAGAATCTTTTTTTGGTGGCCTGAGAATCTACTACTACTACTACTACTATTACTACTACTACTACTACTACCAATTCTACTACTACCAATTCCCCTATTACTACTACTACTATTACTACTACTATTACTTCTATTACTACTACTACCAATTCCTCTATTACTACTACTACTACAACTACCAATTCTACTACTACCAATTCCCCTATTACTACTACTACTATTACTACTACTACTACTACTACTACTGCTACTACTACTTCTATTACTACTACTACCAATTTCCCTATTACTACTACTACTAGTACTACTACGACTACTATTACTACTACTGCTATAACTACTACCAATACCACTACTACTACTAGTATCACTACTACCACTACTACTATTACTACTACTACCAATACCACTACTACTACTACCAGTATCACTACTACTACTACTACTACTACTACTACTGCTACTACTACTTCTATTACTACTACTACCAATTTCCCTATTACTACTACTACTAGTACTACTACGACTACTATTACTACTACTGCTACAACTACTACCAATACCACTACTACTACTAGTATCACTACTACCACTACTACTATTACTACTACTACAACTACCAATACCACTACTACTACTACCAGTATCACTACTATTACTACCACTACTATTACTACCACTACCAATACCACTACTACTACTACCTGTATCACTACTACTACTACTACTACTACTATTACTACTACTACTACTACCAATACTACTACTACTAATACTACTACTACTACTACATTGCTACTTTACTGGTTTGAAGTGGATCCTCTGGTGCATTTCCCCATAACTCTGTGGTATGGAAACCGCTGTGAGGCTGACAAAAACAAGTCTTATAAGGAGTGAATAGATTTACTAAGTAAATTAATTTTCACCTTTCTTCAGGCAGAGTTTAGCTGCCTAAACTCCCAGCAGCTGTGAAACTTCTACTGCAGTTCTCTACACTTTATTACAATATAAAATTGTTTGTGTTTAATAATAAAATCGGGTTATTCCAGTCTGACCTAAATAAGACGTTTTTGTCCCCCCGTGTCCCTAAAAACGCTGCTGAGAGACGAGACGTGAGGAGCTTTGAGCTGGGATGGATTTGTAGCAACAACAGCAACATCTCTGACGTCTCCTTGTTGTCGTTTCCACCAGGTGCGCTAAGTCGAAGTGGAAAGGGCTGCAGCATTATCTGATTGTTGGAGGCGCCGCGGGATTCAGCGGGAGATGGAGGCTCCTGGTGATTCTGAGTGCGACGCAGCCGGAGACTTTAAAGAGCAGAATGGGATTTGAGGAGTTATTCTGCTCAGAAAGAGATAGCCTTGTACTTTGGAGGTGGCAGAGTGAAGGGAATGTGTTATTATTATTATTTAGGAGCAGAAACAGAAGCTTTCACTGGGCTGGGGTTGAATAACCAGATCAAGAGAATAAAATTATTATTATTAATACGTTTGACTTAATCTCTCAGCCTGACGAGCTGCTTCAGCCTGCAGGAAGAGGCAGAGTTCATCTTCGATTGCTGAAGTCAGATCAGGACGGGTCAGCTGTCAAATCCAGGCTAAGACTTTATAACTAAGTTGAGTCTGAAGTCAGTCTTGAGCTTGCATCCAAATCTGGAGTCAGTTACTAAACCTGAAGTTACTTCATGGGTCCCTCTAGTCCTCCTTCCCTCCAAACGCTTCCTAAATCCCATCGTTGCGCCTGAACGTGTCACGTTTTTGTGTTTCTGCAGCCATCTCCATCTCAGCCACAGGAATAATTCCTCTGCAAAGCTGCGATCTGCTTCCTTATCCTGCATGTGCTCCACTATGTTCCCTCCAAGCTGTTCATTCAGATCTTTTTTTCATTTGTTTCATTCCGTGTCCGCACATTCCCCTGGCACTCGGCAGGCCTGTCACATCCGCGCTGCCATCCAGGTGTAATAACGTGTGATGTGAATTACAAAACCACTCAGCCCCGAGCAACTTAGGGAAGCCTGCGACTGATGACACCGCGGTGACAGCCCCACGCTGCGCTTTTCTTGCACAGAGCTCCTTGAAGAAAACTTGCTTGTTCATTTTTGAGACGTGCAACATGAAAAGGTTTCTGCAGCCAAGACTGAAAACACAATCCTGCAGCTCGCAGGTTCAGTCTTTACATCTCCAGATAAAAACAGACAAATTTCTGTCTTTGCAATGTTTATGAGCCAAAAATAGGATGCAACCTCTGAAATGTGGAGAAGTCTCCAACGTGGAAGACCTTCTGGTCTTCTGCATGAAGGTGGAGGTCTTCAGAGCTCCGTTTTATTTATTTTATGAGCAGAATTTGAATGAACTCTGGTTTAAACATGTTATCTGCACCCGATCTGTTATACGCACTCACACCAGCATGTATCTTCATGTTGCTTTAGGTTGCATCATTTGAAACCTCTCCCGTGATGTTCTGTTATCTCATACGTGATCTTTTCTCACCAGCCACAGGAACGACACGTTTGAACGAAAGTGGTCAATGGGTGCAGGTCAAGATGGCCGTTTCAGCTTTTCAGTAATCATCAAACTCAAAAATGACTTCAACGCAGTCAGATGTACACATGTAAGGTTTGTTGGAAGCTGACTCATTTGCAACACGTGCTTTAATTACTGACAGGTCATGTGACATTTAGCGATTCTGCATGCTGGAAGGAGGCAGGCGAGAGATCAGAGGATCGTTTGGAGAGATAAATGAAATAAAATATGATTCTGAATCAAAGTTCTGCCTGAAGACTTGTTGGACACGAACGTTTCATCCAGAGGAATTTCATCCGTAAATCTCATTATGGTGTTGCGTCTTCTTAGAAGTTCATTTGTTGCTTAATTAGAGTTGCACAGTGAAATAACTGCATTCAGCTGAATAAACGTGTTAATTTGGCGTTAAATTGGGTGAATCAGAATTGTTTGTTTTTCCATCACCATTAAACCTCTCCTTCATCCTGCAGAGATTCTACACCAATTTATTCAGTTTCCAGAATAATCTTGGTTTGTTACCTAATGACTGTTATTCTTGAAGCATTGGTTAGATTAGATGACAACTAGTCAAACACTTACGGAAATCCAATAATTGGTTGTGTTTAAAGGTGCATTGTGAAGTAACCATGGCATCTGGTGGTCATATTTGGGTACTGCAGGCCATTTTCATAAACAAAAGTAACTTTCTTACTGTCGTTCCGTAGTTTCGGAGTTGTTCCCAGTTACAGATCAGCACCAGAAGATTCTAGATGAGCCATAACAAGTCATACGCAGTAAATTGATTAATAAATAAATACCTTGTCTTATCAGGTTTTCGCACTTTTGGGTGTTTTATGGTGGGAGCACTTACTACACTTATTACGGTAATATGTGTCTGCATTAGAGGAAGTGTAGTTGTTTGCCGTCTTGCTGTTAGCTTGCTGTTATAGTTCTAAACGACTCATTAAAGAAAGTAAAAATGCCACGGTTGACTCATTATTCACCTCATGCACACATTTCTTTGTAACACGGAGTTGTTGGTAACTGAAAAAGTAGCTTCACATTTTTGTAGAGCCGACTAATTTCTTGTAATTCTCCATTAGCAATGTTAGCTGCACTTTAGCCTCTAGCCTGCTTCAGAGTAAAACAAAACAATGTCGTGGTTTCTGAGAGGTACTAGAAATAACTTCTGGGTCACTCCTGTTTTCTGGCTTTGGTTCTTTTAAACAGCTCTGGAGCTTTTTTTCCTGTCGGTGTTCCACCAAATCACAGGTCCTCACCTGGGAGCACAACTGGGTTTACGACTGAGGAGCTGAAAAAAATCATGTTTCTTACAACGATCTAAGAAAGTTGAAACTCAAATCAGAGGGTTTTCTAGCAGGAACCACCTGTATAAGGTCAAAGGTCAGATGTTCTCCTTAATGGTTTCATCTGTTACAGCAAGTGGTCCAGGTCCTGAAGCAACAGAGCAGCCCCAGACCATCACGCCACCACCTCCATGTCTGACCACACACACTTTTGGGTAAATGTGTAACAGGATAAGCATGGCACAAACACAACATTTCAGAACAATGAAGAACATGGTAGTGATGTTAAAAGAGACACATTTCGATGTTGTGTTTGTTCGATGGTTGATACCAAACATGTTCATGAAGTTTACTGCACCAAGTCCATCTCACATGAAGGGATTTCAGCAGCTTTATTCTTGACAGTTTCAGTACCTCCCAGAATGAGTCGTGTCAGGGCTCTGACACTTTAAGTAGCTGGAGCTAGCCACGCCTACCCCTTACCAGCTCAGACTGCTATAAGCTGAGAAGCTCTGATATCTGGGCAGGGCTTAGAGTAGAGCCTCTGCTCTTCCAGCAGCAGCTCTCTCTTGCCTGTGAGAGGTGGGTCTATGCTAATCTACTTGTTTATGACATCACAAAAGAGGACATTTAGAAACTGCTTGTTTTAGGCACATAATTCCCTTTTTATGTTTGGAGTGTCTGAGGCAGTGAAGGTCCACATGGCAGAACAAAAGGAGAGTTTTGCACAAATGTTCCGACTCAGAAAAGAAGGGACCTGGAAAAAGCTGTTGGAAGCAAGGCGGAAGCAACCAGTGATGTGTTGATTTTGAGATCGTTTAGCCTACTTCCTGTTGTCACACGGGTTACGTGTACAGGTGTGGGATCAGCGTATAAAACTGGTCTCAGCTAAACCATAGAAGGGTTTGTTTGCTCCGGTTGGGATTAGTCAGAAGCAGTTCGGTTTTTTTATGTTGCGTTCTTTTATCCTGTCATTTGAATCCTTCCAAAGTGGATTTGTCTTTGTGCTCCAGCCAGTCACCTGAAGTCATCGGGTTCAGAATCGTGTCGTCTTCTCAGTCAAATGAAACCCTGACTGTCAGAAGCATCCCACTCTGTGGCATCACTGATGAACGTTACTGTAACCCACACCAGTGGTGTTTAGATCTGTTTCACAACCATCCCTCACTGATTGCTGTGCCTCGGTAATGCCTGTTAATAAGCGCCTTCGAAGCGATGTTACGTAACGCTCTTAAGCTGTAATAACGGCCGTGTTGACTGGCAGCGGTTCCTTTATGTGGGTTTGAAGCTCCGACCGATCAACTGGGAATCAGGTGAGTGGTTTTATTTACCAGGAGGCCTCTCGTCTTGTTTACATTTGAAATTAGCGTCATGTTGACTATCTACAAGAATAAGAAAAGTCACGTAAACTCCTGGAGGCCATGATGTGAGACGAGAGAGACAAAAACCACACAAGTGTTCCTCCTGCTCAACGTTTCATTCCCGCTCAGAAATCAGGGCGCCACTCCATCTCTAAGCAGATCTCCGCTGGAGAGCAGGAGGTGTTTTCTGCCTGGCAGCCAGTCCCCCCCCCCCCCCCCCCCCCCTTACCCTGCTGTGACAGGAGACTGAGTGACAGGCCTGAGTGTGGAGCGCCGAGCGACTTGGTGGCAGCCATCAGACACAAGATGGCAAACAGGACTAAATACGTTTAGGTAGTGTAAACACAACGTAACCTAATCAGCTTTAGGTCTCTTGAACCCTTTTTATTCTCAGTTGGTCATCAAAGCAACGCTGCTGTGTGGGATGTGATGGTAGACTTCCACATGAGCCTCCAGACTTCTAACAGTTCACCCAGAGAAACACCACTGGGGACGCGTGACTCTGTTAATCATGGACGTTGCTATAAAAAGAGCTTCATGACAGTAAATAACTGCTAATATAGTTTTTCTAGATGTTTTATAATAGTTGTGGTAAAAAAAATGTTGGATTTCCTTTTAGGATCCCACCTTTTCTGACAGAGATGGGAATTCCAGCATCAACAAGTCATCTCCATGTCATGTTTTGGTTCTGCTCAGCAGCTGAACCCGGTTCACTCACCGTGCTGATTGAAATCACCTGATTTGGTTGCTGAGCTGAAGAAAAACACGGCATGGAGATAACTTGATGCCACAATTCCCATCTCTGGTTCCTAGACTAGCACCGATTCTGGTTTTGAAGGTCAATACCGGCCGAACGATTCTTATCATTACTGATTCAATGCCAGTGACTGCAAAAGTCATCATTTGCATATTTTTACTGTGTAGGCGTCGGAACGAGCCCCCGCACCGTGAGAACAAACGTCTGAGCTCTAAAGCTGATCTTCATCCGCACACGTCACGTGATCAGGAAGCAGAAAATCCATGTGTTAAGAGATCGTTTTGGGTCGCTGCTGTAAAAAAAAAAGGTGAGGCGCGAACCGGAAAAGCTTCTGCCGATCACAATTCGACAACGGATTATGAAAGAATGGATAACGCTCGAAACGCGTGGATTCTTCCTGATGTAAGAGGTGAGTCTGCTTTGTTTTGGTTGTTTTGGTTGTTTTGGCATCGACATCATCCTAGCGCGCAACATTCTGTGACTCTTAAACAGTAAAAACGCTGAAAAATGCTGGCAGTGAATGAGTTAATACAATAATACTTAGTTTTTCTATATATTAGGATTGTTATGCTTGTGAAAGTAAAAACCTCCACTGGTGCTAGTGACGTTAGCTTAGCTATGGTGAGTTCATGGAATCACAACATTTGAGTTTTACCTTTGGAGGATCATCAGTAAGGATGTTCTCTAAAGTCGTGACCTCAAAAATACACATGAAGGTATTTTATACTTTCATTAACTGAAGGAAAACTTGGATGGTTTCGGATATTATTTGTGAACTAATATGTTATCTAATTATCTCAAATGCCAATAAAATAACAGAATTTAAAGTATTTGTACTCATCTTTTAAATAATGGATTCCTTTTATTCATTTAAACCCATACATGAGTGGTGAAATCGCCCATATGGTTCTGGTGGGATTAAATGTATCCGTTTTTATAGATCCAGCTCTGGTTACCACAGTAATCCAGTTTGGTTTCTTTTCACCCCAGCAGATTTAAGAGTGTAGAAATAAATGTGGTTAATCTGTCGACATGTTGCCCATCTGAGTGAACATTAGAAAAAACACTGATTTAAAGCTCAGAACAACAGTTTTCACAACAAACCTCTCAAAACAGCTAAAGGTCTTTTGTAAAATTGGCTCATGATCAGAATTGGCCCAAATCACCTAGTTCGGGTTAATCTGTGAATCAGCATGGAGAAATATCGGACCCATTTCCCAGTCAAAAGGCTTATTCGTTTAATCGCCATTTTCAACCATCAGAGATAAAAATATTACATTTTGATGACTGTAATCATTTGAGGCTTGATCAAAGCCAGCTGAATCGGTATCAGTCTAACCCAGAATAGGTTCATCTCTAAATACAATCCTTACAGAGTTTATCCGTTCATTCATGAATTCTGCTTTGAGCAGCGTAACCCAACCCTGCAGGACTGATTGGTTCTCATGTTTTTTTTCTGCTGTTGTCTGTCCATTTCTGCACCACTTCACATTTAAATGCTCCTAAACATAATGAGATGCACCTTAAGGATGCATGTTGGTTCTATATTTGATTTAGGTCCCGTTTAACCTCCTAAACCTCCTGCAGGATTCCACCAGTCAGCATATTTCAGCCCAACACCTGTGTGTTTCTGTCCAGACTTACCTGGAACTGTTGCGCACCAAAACAATTTAAAAAAATCACTCACGGGTTCCATCGAACCGAGTTGCAATGGTGTCCAGGAAGGTGTTCTGAGGCGCAATCAGACCCCGCATCACCGGCATCCGGGAGCGCGTCGAGCCGCGTCGCTCCCGCCGCTCCGCGCCATGACTCTCCCCGGAGGTGGACACGAAGCCCGGCAGGAACCTGGAGGAGTTCCCCGACGCTCCCCCTAAGCCCTGGAGGAGGGCGCCGAGCCGAGACAAGCGGGACTCCACGGTCCAAAAGTGGCCCCCGACCACCGCGCAGGTGATCCGGGCGTTAGAGGTGAAGAGGATCCGCTGGAGGGTGAAGGCGGGATGGGAGGGATGGAGGGAACACGGAGAGGATGGTCACATTTACGCATGGGTGTGCTGCACTCCAAACTCTCTCTCGACACACACACACACACACACACACACACATTCTCTCTCCTCACATAAAAGCACCCCCCCCCCCCCCTTGATGTCTTTATTTATATATATAGAATTCCCATTAAGCCCGGAACATTTTCCCGTTTCAGGGCCATTACTTAAATAATATTCCAGCCTCTCTGTCAGTGCTCACGCGGAGCTGCTGAATTTATCACTTCAAGAAATAAATGAATAATTCAATAAAAATCCTAAAAACAAAGACATGGATGGATGATGCATACTTATGGATGAATGAATGAATAGATTGATGGATTAATGAATGGATGATGAATAATGATGGACGGATCATTAGTAATGTTTCTATGGTTACATTGTGATTTCTTAGTAAATATTCTATTTGGTGAGAGATAAACTTTATTGTATTTATCCTTGTGAATCTATAATTAAACGGGTAAACTAGTAGTAGCACATTCAATGTCAAAGAGAGTAAAATGTTATTATCAGGAGAGGGAGAATATTTAAGTGGTTAGCAGCAGTGTGCTAGACGATGGCCCCCTCCATGAGACCACCACAGCTCAGCAGAACATCATTGTAGCTTCTTCTGGGGAGAAAAACACTTACAGAGAAAATAAAGTTAACAGCTGAAATAGAAGGAAACAATACAGTTAAAAAGCAGATTATAGAAGAAAGCAGTAGAGCGTGGAAAGTGGTCAGTATATCCTCCAGCAGTCTAAGCCTGTAGCAGCATAACTACAGAGATAACTCTGGGAAACCTAGCCTTTTAGATGGAGGCATGTTGGAGGCAGGGCAAGGGAGAGCCGTCTTTACCGACTGTACACTCCACCTCCCTCTACTCCCCCACTTCTCTGGATCTAGGCTAACATCAGATTTTAACCATAGGCCCTATCAAATAAAAATGTTTTAAGCCTATTCTTAAAAGTAGACAAGGTGTCTGCCTCACGGACTAAAGCTGGGAGCTGGTTCCACAAGAGAGGAGCCTGATAACTAAAAGATCTGCCTCCCATCCTGTTTTAGATATTCTGGGAGCCACCAGTAAACCTGCAGTCTGAGAGCGAAGTGCTCGGTTAGGAACGTATGGAACAATCAGATCACTGATGTATGATGGAGCTTGATTATTAAGAGCTTTATATGTGAGAAGAAGGATCTTAACATCTATTCTGAATTTAACAGGTAGCCAATGTAGGGAAGCTAAGACAGGAGAGATATGATCTATCTTTTTAATTATCATCAGAACTCCAGCTGCAGCATTTTGGACAAGCTGAAGACTTTTAACATCATTCTGTGGACTTCCTGAGAGTAATGAATTACAGTAATCCAGTCTTGATGTAATAAATGCATGAACTAGTTTTTCAGCATCACTTCTGGAAAGGATGCTTCTAATCTTAGCAATATTCCGAAGGTGGAAAAAGGAAATCCTACAAACATGTTTAACGTGGGCTTTGAATGACATGTCCTGGTCAAAGATAACAACAAGGTGTCTTATTCATTATTATCTCATTTTTCATCCATTCATCCATCTCTTTTCATCCACTTATATGGGATTGGGTCGTGGGGGCTGAAACCTAAACAGGGGCGCACAGACTTCCCTCTCCCCAGCCACTTAGGCCAGTTCTTCTGGGGAATCCTAAAGTGTTCCCTGTCCAGGTGAGAGACGTAGTCCCTCCAGCGTGTCCTGGGTCTTAGGTCCCCTCCCAGTTGGACGTGCCCGGAAAACCTCACCAGGGAGGCATCCAGGAGGCATCCTGTCTAGATGCTAGGAGCAGAAAGCCCAAACATGAGCCCAAACATGTTACAACAGGAAGACACACAAAACAATTACACAGAGGTGGAAGAAGTACTTCATGTTTTAATTAAGTGAAAGTACAGATGAAGGGTAAAAACAGTTCCTTCTAGTCTTCTTTATTAGACATCACTAGTCGACGTGGATGTCCTCCATAAAGTGGAGTTTTCCAAAGTCAGCAGAGTTCTTGGAGCATTAACGTTGTTAAGTTTTCACACTTTTTGCACTTTGGCAGCAGGATTCCCAACGGCTCTGGTGTTCCTGCAGCAGTCCTACACGTCTGGTGTTCCTGCAGCAGTCCTACAGGTCTGGTGTTCCTTCAGCAGTCTAACGGCTCTGGTGTTCCTGCAGCAGTCCTACACGTCTGGTGTTCCTGCAGCAGTCCTACAGGTCTGGTGTTCCTGCAGCAGTCCTACAGGTCTGGTGTTCCTGCAGCAGTCTAACAGGTCTGGTGTTCCTGCAGCAGTCCTACAGGTCTGGTGTTCCTGCAGCAGTCTAACGGCTCTGGTGTTCCTGCAGCAGTCCTACACGTCTGGTGTTCCTGCAGCAGCCCTACAGGTCTGGTGCTCCTGCAGCAGTCTAAGAGAACCTTCTCAACAGTTCCAGTTGCTGTGCCCGCTACAGGTGTGAATTAAAATATAAGCAACTGGTAAATATGAATCATTATTACTCTTTAATACACACAGAAGGTCTTTGCTGGTGACAAGGCAGACCTGGGTGCTGAATGAACCCACCTGCATCCCTCACTGAGATGCAGGAGGAGATAAGAGCATCTGGGGGTTAAAGGTCAGCTGCTGCAAGTGTACTATGGAAAGCGAGGGCTTGGTGGTGCGAGGATGCAGTGGAAGGGAAAGTTGACTTCTACTGGGTCACAACAAAAGAAGGACTCCAGCTCTTTGGCTGAATAATCCATGAGCACGCTGCAGCGAGGTCGGTTGGATCAGTGAGGAAACAGCGACACCTACAGGAAATGAGGTGCCAATGACACAGTCTCATCCCCTTCATGCACTTTATTTACTCAAGTCCATCTTACTGTAGAGTAAAAAGTTACACATGTTCATTTATAACATCTAAACATTAAAAGGATTATTTTATACAATTAGTTCATTTCATTATCCCCCCCCCCCCCCAATGCCTCATTCAGTTGAACACTTACAAAAGAAGAAAGTCATCTTTGCTTTTTTCTTGTTGTAGAGTGCACTGAACAACCTCAGTTTGGCTAAACATAGACTAATTCAGACAAACAAACAAGCAGTCAGGATGTGTCCTAAAATTATTTCACTATTATTTCACTGTAGTTTCTGCAAAGGCTTTTTTCTTTGCATTCTTCTAGTATTTTGGCAGGACTATTATCCCAGATAGCTGCTCGCAGCAACTACCCAATCTCCTGGCGGCCATATTGATGCTGTTGTTACTGGTTTGTTCTCCAACAACAACTCTAACCATCTGTTGGGAAATCAGCATTTCCAGATCTGAAAATGTTTAAGGAAAAGGCCTTAGGAATTAAAACCAAATAGCACCCACGCAGGTTCTGATCACGCGTTACTGGTGTATTTGTGTAGCTAATTAAAGGAGAGTTTTATTGGGAGGCTGAAAATGTCCTGCACTGCAGCAGTTGGACCAGTAGAGGTCAGTGCATGATCAAAGTTTTACTGCCTTTGTTTTCACACACACACACACACACACACACACACACACACACACACACACACACACACACACACACACACACACACACACACACACACACACACACACACACACACACACACACACACACCCTAAATCTTTACTCAAAGAGAGGTGTGCAAGGAGAAAAATAAGAGACTGCAGCCTGTGGCTCTTTTCACTTTCACAGCTGGAAATTAACTGAAGTTTTCTCGCTGAAAACATTTAAAACCAGACTGAGAGCCCTTGAGACGGATTCCCTGTGCTGTAACTATAACATGTCTGTGTAACAAAAAAATTAATTAAAGTTTGCTGCCTCTTGGCCAGGACTCCCTTCAAAATTAGGGTTTTAATCTTAGTGGGATCTTCCTGGTAGAATAAATAAATAAATAAATACATTCTTTTAATTTGGCTTTTTTATTAATGTTTGTAAAAAATGAATCAATCAATGTTTTTATGTCAGCTACAGACAGACAGAATGACAGACAGACAGACAGAACGACAGACAGACAGAACGACAGACAGACAGACAGACAGACAGACAGACAGACAGACAGATAGATAGATAGATAGATAGATAGATAGATAGATAGATAGATAGACGCTGCACCATTTGAATTTGAGCGCGCGCCACTGAACGAGCATCTGGTGCGCGTCCCCTCGGCTCGTACCCGCTGAGGATGCGGTGTCGCGCGCCGCGGCTCCGCTGCCTGCCCCAGCTCCTCGCCTCGTCTCAGAGTGAAGATTGAGCAGAGAGGGACGCAGCGATGGGAGGACGGAGCACGTAGCAGCTCCAGCTCCATCCTGCTCCTCCTCGCTCCTGCTGTTGTTTGGGTTTATTCCCGGGAAAATGGCGACTGGAGCGGGCTGGCAGCCTCCGTACACCTCCTCCTCCTCCTCCTCCTCCGGTACCAGCAACGCCAAACACAGCGCTGCCTGTCCAACGGCCAACATGTTTTATGACGGAGGCGTAACGCTAGAATACACTCAGGACCTGCATCTGAAGATGAGCAAGAAGATCGCACAGCTCACCAAGGTGAGTAAAGGTGTAGTGCAGGTGTGCTGGTGCGCGTGTGAACATCATTAGCATCCCTACTGTTGACACTTTGTGCGCTCTGATTATTACAACATGATAGGATACGTATTCATGTATTCATCACTAGGTTTAAACTTGTCCCAGAGCCTCCCAGCTGCCCTGGGGGGGGGGGGGGGGGGGTAGTTAATGTGCCACTCCACTGGTTAACCTGCCCCAGCCTAAAGGACCAGAGAAGTGATGTAATCCTGGAGAGATGCAGGGGTCCAGGCTGCTGCTTTGTTGTCTACCTGCTACAGGGCTGTTGTGCAGTGGCTGCAGATCCACTACCACTGCTGTGGTGGAGGGGGATGCCCCTTCAGGTTCATACCTCCTGTTTTCTGATCAGCAACAGAAAACATTTGTCAAAACAAATGTTTCAGTCAGTGAAAAAAACGAAAGGAAATTATCCCCCTTCTTAAGTTAAATCATCAGCTTTATTTAGAAAACACCTTCCTACACCAGAAGATGTACCACATCGTGTAATCATTTAAATACTCCAGAAACTATGCAACCCTGTCAGTAAAAACATGTCCAAATAATCACGAGATGGAGCAAGGAAAAATAATCCTCACTTGACACCATGTGAGAACTCTAGAGAATAAAATCCAGATTAATCCATTTAAAAAATCCCTAGAATGAGCATCCCGCGTGTTCCTTCCATCGTTTAGACGCAAAAAAACAAAAGAAGTCTTATGTTTCACTGGAGGATCGACTAGTAGAGTCTGGTCTGCTGAGTAAGTGGATGACGCGTAGAGATGTAGAAAGTTGGTGTAGGAAGCGGGGGAAGACTGATAAATCGACCCGATTTTGACCCTTTTTATATATCGGACGATAAACCTGCTTTGTTAAGCTGATTTAACGTCAGGCACATCTAGTGCTGCACATACATCGTACATTTATATTCACTGTGATGTCAGCGTTGGCCTGTTGCGAAGGACAGAAGGAACAGTGATGAATGCTCAGACGTTTGTCTTAGCCAATCAGAAAGAGCCCTTCATGCATTTGGCCAATCAGGTGGGTTCTTATCTAAACCTCCCCTTCTCGGCAGACGGCACTCATTAGGATGGCTAGCTAGCAAACACCTAAGTTAGCGACGTGCGCTGAGGGCAAGACATGTGCCTGAAATGTTAGCGACTAGGAGCTCGTGTTTAAAACAACGGCACGGTTTAGACGTTTTGGTTCCAAGAGAGATAACGTTCAACAAACGCAGGTGCTTTGCAGACATGCTGAACACTTGTGGAAACCACAAGTAGAACCGGGACTAATCTACGTGGTCACCTCCAACGCGACCGTAACGATCTATTTACAGGGCACCAGAACGCTAGGGTTAGCAAACCCGAAGTTTCCCACTTTACGACAAATATGATGTCCATCTATCAGTTTTGTGGGTGAACTCGTTACGAGAAACATTGAAGGAAATAAAGCAGTTATTTATACGTTGTTTGGCTAAGTCTATGATGCCGAAGAGCCAGCTGGGTCGGGCTTCACCTCGCAGTTGGTAGCAATGGCTGCAGGTCTGTTTTACAGTTGTTTACATGATTATTGTACAGAAATATTTAAAATGCTAACTTTGTAATGTCAACTTGAATGACTGTATTTCATGTGGTTTTAATACTAACGATAGAGTGATTAGTCTAAGTTCGTATACGCAGGTGAATGGATTTATTTATTGATTGATTGATTTATTCAAAGTCATCCAGAATTAGACAGTGTTTGGTATCCTTCAACAATTAATTATTTGTAAAATAATTAAGTTGAAGCATGGCTGAAAATCAATGTCTGACTTTTATTGGTTAAATTTCATAGAATTTTTATTTATTATAACTTTTGTCAGATGTGTTTATGTTTATGTTTATTTATTTAGCAGACGCTTTTATCCAAAGCGACTTACAATTTATAACCTATAGGGCATGTTGTGATCTGTGGGGGAAACCGGAGTACCCGGAGGAAACCCACACATGCATGGGGAGAACATGCAACTCCACGCAGAAAGGCCGCAGCCAAGTTTCGAACCTGCAACCTTCGTGCTGCGAGGCAACAGTGCTAACAACTGCACCACCATGCAGCCCTTGCAGATTGAAGTTATTTCTGTGACCACTGTGGGTTTTCCTTTCACTAACCGAAGGGTACCAACTATTTTATCCACGTGAATCGGCCGATATTAATGTTAGACCAATAATAGCCAACATTTTTAGTTGTAACCAATGAAATCATCCGTATTTTTTGCAAGTTAAATCTGACTTAAGTTTCACACACCTGCTGACTCTCCAGGTGTTCTTTAGTCAGATGTTTTGTGTTCAACGTTCCCAGCATTTCCACCTACCTTCACACACCTTCTGCAGTCCACATCTCATACGGGAATAACTGGAAAATTGCTCTGAATGTTGAGGCTGGTCTCAGTTTGCCTGGACTCAACACAGATTCCCTTGAGATATAATTTTTGGTTTCTACTCTCTTTGCATAATTATGGTTTATTTTACTCAGAAGTGTTAACCTTAATGTTGGAGGGAAAAAATGAAATTTTAATGGTAAATCAGCCATTTTATTAGATTAGTTTTATTCTTTCTCATCTTTGCCATTGTTGGCTGATTTGACCTTATCTGGAAATGTATGTTGGAATTTTCTGTCTTTCACATTAAAATGATGACGTTCCTTGAATAAATGAGTGATCCCAGCAGTTCTCAACTGATATTTGAGCTTAGGTTTTTGTGAAAGAACAGAAAACAAAATAAAAATCTGTTTGATTTGCAGTCTGACTGCAGAAGTCACCATTTTTCATTTTATTTCCTGTTGATATTGATCCAGAATTAATTTTAAGACTTTTTAGGACTTTTTAGGACTTTTAGGAGTGCACTTCACATGTTGTACTTGTAATCTAGAATACAGAATAGAGTAAAGTTTCCTTCTGCATGACTGTATGAGCAGGGGCGCCTCCAGAAAATTTTGATAAGGGCGCCGTTATGGCTGCTCTCGTGGTCTGCCTGTATCTGTTCTGTCTACGTGTGTGTGTAACCTTGGTCAGGCTGTGCTGCGGAGTCAAGTTCCTATGCTCTGGTTCGCTGGAGCGCTTGCAATAAAGCTTTTTCTGATTTGTGATTTTCAGATGGGGCCCAAAAATAATTTGGGGTGGCACACCGAATTGGTCCTTGTGGTAACTCTGGGAGAGCTGAACCTGTGGCGATGCATTGCTCCTTTATTCGTTTTGATTTTAAAAACCGCATGTATCCAAAACACTTAAAGGGACTTTACGGAGTTTAGAATTTTTATGCTCGCGATTGCCCCCTCAGGCCAAAAGCGTAACAGCAGCTTCAATAGTAGGCTCGTGCACGAGGAGCGCATGCTGTACGTGCACACTCCTTAACGAAAATAACAGCTGAGACAGTCCCTTGTGTGTATGTGTGTGTGTGTGTGTGTGTGTGTGACCCGGAGGACAGAGGACAGGAGAACGCGCAGCTAATTAATTAAATAATTTAGTTCTGTACCTTTCTCTTCAGCACAGCCGACAAAGGTTTATGATGGGTCAGTCCTCCTGCATGCTCAGATCATTCCCTTCCCTTGCTTGAAATATTGTTCCAAAATGAAAGTTGAACCCACATCTTTTTTATCTGTGAATTCAATGCCGTACGGCAAGTCTCAAATTAAAATGTAGGCATCTTACGATTAATGTAAAAAATAAACTCTAAACAAACTATGTTCACATCGAGAATTGGAATCCAGGTCTCCCTGCACGAGAGTCCATCGTTTACTTAGATGAGCTAAAGCACCAGTAATGTCTTTTGTATCTTTAATATTTATATCCTTGATGACAGCTGAAACAATGTTCGGAGAACGGTTCGGAGCGAAAATGGCTATTTTGTTGCTAATTTGCAGGAAATATTTAGAAGAAAGTAGCTAAGGGTCCTCAGAAATGTAGCTAGGTTCATCACTAGGCGTTAGGAACAGCGACAAAGTCGCTGAGTTGGCACTACCTCTCTCTCTGCTGCTAAAGCTACGGATAGCAAATGCTACGGGCGATGCCTGAGCGTGAACGCGCATGAAGCAGCCTGCTCGGCCCAAGCAACTCTCTTTTTATGTGATTTTACAGAAAAACAGGCAATCACAGTAAAAATGCCAGGGCTCATTCTACAGGACCAGGGCATTGCAGGAAAATGTATGAAGAAGAAATTGATTATTTCTATACATGTTTTGACTGTCAAACTTCCATAATGCCCCTTTAACTCACATTGTACAAACACAAACATTTCAGAAAAATACATTTCAAATTTTATTTTGAAATGTATTTTTTGATTTAATTCACATGTTGCTGTGTTCATAAAAAATATGGAGATAAAAATCTTTTTTTAATTATTATATATATATTATTATATTATATATATGTATATATATATATATATATATATATATATATATATATATATATATATATGTATAGTTCAGATTTTTTCTTTACTAATTAATTATATATTCTTTCTGTTGGGTTTTACATTTATTTTAAATTTATGTCTTGAGTAAATAAGATGAATTTATGATATGAGTGAAGATTCATATGATTTATTAACGCTGGCTTTTCATGGGGGGACCAGAAATTTTCTAGGGGTGGCCATGGCCACCCCTGGCCACTCCTTTGGGGTGCCATTGTCTATGAGGCCACAGTAATGTGTTTCTAGTCACGTCCAATCTATGATATATCTGAAACATTTTCCTTTTCAGTATTTTTCTTTTCAGTTTTGATTCAAGGCTCGAAGCCATTGTCCAACTTTTATCTCTTCACAGGGTATCTGCGGATCCTTAAAAAGTCTTAAATTTGCTTTTCAAAATTTAAGGCCTTAAAAATCCTTAAAAATGACAAATAATCCTTAAATACAGTTTCTAAAGGTCTTAAATTACCAAAGGTCCACTAAACAAGATTCTTTATTTCAATAAAAATTTTGTGAATTTCTAGTTAGTGTTCAGGATTTTTTGTGTATGATGTTGGCGTAAGCGGAACCGTACACATTCAGTTGGTTGTGAAAGGGGGCTATTTTTAGATGAGCACATTAGCTGGTTAAGCTAGTGGGAGCATGCGCCATGGGGAAGTTTAATGGTAACTGGATGGCTAATCCCACGTTCGCGATGTGGTTAGCACCGGTTCCAGGCAATAGCTGGAAATTATAACTTAAATTTATTTAATTTTAAAAATAGCTTGAATTTCATCAAAATGGCCTTAAAAAAGGTCTTAAAAAGTCTTAAATTTGGCTCCCTTAAACCTGCAGATACCCTGCTTCAGTCATTTAACTTTTGTCCAGAGAAAACGTGCCCACGCCTCTGAGCTGTCCATCGTCTCCATTGTGCGTTGCTCATTTCAGTAGATGTGATGTTAGTCAGAGAAAAGGAGGACATGTTCTAGCTAAAACTTTATCCACCAAACATCTTGTCACAGCACAATAATTACCCAGGTTTTATTGAATATTGATGCTCTGCTGGATATTTATCAGCAGAAAATGTGTTATAAAACACATTGTCTTGCTTATATTGAGGGATACTTAAATGTTTACAAGCACAAAGAAAAGCTGTTCTAGCAAGATACATTTTGAAAATACACAATTCAGAGGTCCAACTCCCTCTCTTCAGGCTCCGCCTCTAAGCCACACCTACAGAATGCAGGAGAATGGGAAGCCTAAGTCACGCCATCTACTTCCTGTCCCAAAAATGAGTATATGGGCCGATAAAAGTTATTTTCTGATCCCGTTTGCTACATGCCGTGGATTTTCACATATGATGTGATGATGTCGTATATGCGACATCTGATTTGTAGTAATTTTATTCATGAAGTTTTACTAGCTAACAAATCTCACATGACGCTACATAGTGGAACCTCACATAATTTATTTTTGTGTGATTCAGGGCGTAAGGCGTCAGGGTCATTCCGGGGACCCGTGCGCCGACCCGAGGGGAAGCAAACTTAGACTCCCTTTGCAGGACGCAACGGATACTGGCGAATAACCATAAAAACGTCACATGCTACCTTTCCTACTCTTTGTTGCACTTTTATGCCATAATTCCCAACATAACACATCTGCATAACCATTGAATAATTTTGTAATCTGACTAACAAAGCTAGCCCAGCTTTGGCTTCACTTCCTGTCCAGCTGCTCAGAGCTGAAAACACACGATTCGTGAACATGAAAGGGGTATGTTTGGGGGGTGTTAGAGGGCAGGGTCCAGTCATTAACAACGGGACGTCCACAATGACCGGAGGAGACAATTAAACATCTTTTTGACAAAAAATGTACATTTGGCATTGGTATGTCAGGAGAATTTCAATCAATATGGCAAAACTACACCAGATAGCATGTCTGACTGCATCTTATAAAGGAAAGTAAACTAAATCCAGAACAATCCAAACAGGTAGCCATCAGTCAATCTATCGAAACCATCAAGTGTTAGATCTTCTAGATCTTTTAGAACCAGAAATGTTTGTAATTAATTCTGTTGATTATAGTGTTTAAAACGGCAAGCTTTATGGCTCTCGGTCGTGGGCGGGTTCTACCGTTGTCTTTCAAATGATCTCCACATGCTACAGGATAATGACCAACGTGGCATACTCAATGCAACGGATGTCTATAAACGTGTTGGTCAGCTGTTGAAGGAGGCAAAAATACATCCTTTTTTCTAAAAAAGAACATATATATATATATATATACATGTGTGTGTGTGTGTGTGTGTGTGTGTGTGTGTGTGTGTGTGTGTGTGTGTAAATATAGATATATATATCTGCTCCTGATTCTAATAAAGCCCAAGTCCAAATAGCCCAAAAGTGATGTAAAAACCGTTCTAAACAAGCTGTCGCCATCTTGTTCCACTCTCTTGCATCATCCAGCCCACCAGACAAATCGAGGGCACCGATTAGCCCACAAAACGGATAGAGCGCTGTGATTGGTCCAAAATCAGATAGAGTGCTGTGATTGGCTCACCATTGTGGACCAATCACAGTGCTCTATGGGTTAGATACCTTTATGTCTGCAGAGGTTCCAATGGAGCGTTCCTAGACCAAACTTTGCAAGGCAAGAATTTGGTCTAGTTCACCAGGCTAACACAGTCTCCCAGTTAGGTACAAATCAGCTCGACCAGCTTTGCACTTTCCCTACAAACTGCAAAAATCAAATGTGAATTTCTCGGTCTTGAAAGTAAACTTATTTTTCTTCTCTTCCAAAGAGCAACCAACACTTTTTGTGGCTTTATCATTGAGAACATTTCCCTCTCTGTAAAAAGTAGTAAGTAGACCTTCTTCCCAAGACGATGATTGTTTCTGACAAGCCATTTCAGGCTGAAAAGGTTCTCGCTGTCGTGGGAGGGGTAAAAAGGGAGACAGGAAAACTCAGCTCGTTGATCTAAAAGATGACAATGATTATAAGGAAAAGCCAGGACTGTTCCTGAACAGTTCACGGCAGCAGAGTTTATTCATCTTCAGACTGAAAGAGAATCTGGGGTTGTCATGGCCAAAAAGGTAGAGCACTCGTCCACCAGGTCAGTGGTTTGAGTCCAACCCCAGTAGAGGCTGAAGCATCCTTGTGTAAGATGCCAAACCCCACCCAGTTACCCTCAAACACAAAAACGTTCAGCTATCTCATCGGACACGCAGAAACACCAGCCGTCATCAGCTCCAGAGGATGTGATTTCCTTTTCTATAACATAAGGGTGACATTTCAAACTTCACACTTTTGGGACCATTAAAGTTTGTGTCATTTTTTCTAAATGTGTTTGATTTTCAGACAAAACCAACAAACCAGATCCGGCGGGTGCAGAAGAGTGGATCTTGGCTTTGGGATGGTTTTCTAACTGTTAGAGAACCTTCCCAAAGCCCAAAAGTGTCTGAATGGTCCTCCTAGTGCTCAGTGTGTTTCTGGGGTTGTGAAGAGGCCCAGGGAGGAGAGTGTTGGATGTCCTTGAAGCTCAGGAGTAGTGCAGCGGTGAGGCCAAGGAAAGAACAGGTGGAAGGTGAAGGACAGAGTAACACTGTGTGCACTTTAGATCATTGGAGACACGGGCCACTCCTCGTGGCATGTCTGGTAAGGGAAAGTTGAGGCATTCCACTGAGTCAGGCTTTCATTAATCCTTTAATTACAAAATATGATAGTAATCCTCTGAAAATAACAAGAGCAGAGCAGCAGAGTTATGTAAGAGCCCCACATGGCTGTTCTTCTCGACACTAGTGGCCCTTTTTCGTTGCCTCGATCGATTGTGATGGAGCTGGACCTGATAACGTCCCTCTTTGATTTGCTGTGCTGCTTCACAGCCTAGCTCAGTATGAAGGCCACATTTTAGCTGCACTGGAAAGAATGTAGACAGTTAACTCTCCCTCTTTCTTTATGGGTGACCCCACGAGGAAAGTTGACCATTGAGCAGGATTGATGGTACGGATGTGTATCGGTGAAATTACAGCGATATGATACGTATCGCGATACAGGGGAGACGATACAATATATCATGATATATTGCGATACATTCAGTCAGACGATATTTTAGACTGATTTCATTGTAGGAAATTAAGTAAACAGTCAAAACTGATACTTAACATGTTTAACATGAGGTATCTGAAGCCTAACAGAGGGCTTTACATTTCATTGGTGAAAACAAAACTCTTTGCACACTACTGTCAACTAGTGGTCGGCGTTTGAATTGCACCAAAAGAAAAGAAAATACACAAATATTTGCATGTGAATTCTTCTAAAAATTTGGTTCTGAATATTGATATAGTATTGCAGGAGAAAATATCACAATATATTGTGATATCGATATTTTCGATACAAGACTTTTGAACATCGATATAAAATCGCTGGAAAATATATCACGATATATTGCCATATCAATATTTCCTTACACCCCTAACTGATGGTTTATCCCTTGAGGTCCTCATGGCAGGGGTGAGGTGGTGGTCACTCCTCACCCCTGCCACATGGACCCAAGGGATAAACCATCAACCCTGCTCAATGGTCAACTTTCCTCGCGGGGTCACACCTATTAGGATAGTGGGAGGGTTAAAGAGGTTTTAGTGTGTTGAGCTGCACAATATTAAAATTTACTTTGTGATATTTTCTAACTTTGCAATGTTAATGATAAAAATACAGGAATTTTCAACAAATGACTTGAAAAGCACTTTTAAGTTTTGCTGCTCTCCCACCATCTGGTTCCCAATGAGCCTGTTGGTGTTTTCCGTACAACGGGAGGTAAATTACGTTCTTCTAGGTGAAATCAGCGTATTTCGCATACAACCCTATGATATTACCCTATAACCATAAATAATTTAGAATTTTGTTTGTCCAGTGTTTCCCTTACATAGGCGTAGCCGTGGCAGGCCATCCCAGCGCCACACCTACAAGATCCCAAGTTTTATTGATTTTTTTTTTTGCACCGTTTCCCGAAGAAGCAGCGGGAACTACTCTGTTTTTGCTTGTGATCACAGCCGGCAGGCAGCAAGGAGGTGGAAGCAGGGCAGGGTGGTTACAGATAGGGATGAGCCGGATACTCATTTCAGACTAGTATCCGGTACGGATAAAGCATTTTTGACGAATACGAGCATGAAATGAGTAAAACTCGTAAATATCTGTAGTCGTGCTGAAGGAAAATCCTCATTGGGTAACTAACTGTCTTCACCCTCTGTGATTGGCCAGTCACATAGAGCGCCCGCCCCTCCCTACACACAAAACTGTAGCCGGGAGCTCTGTCTGTCCAGCCCATCCACGCACACACACAGTAACGGATCTCTCTGTGCTTGCTTCACTGTTGCTCACGTTTCGTTAGTGCTCCTCAGGTTTTCCTCAGCTCCCCTCTTTTTCGGCTGAATATTTAAAGTAACTTTTTTCGTAACGTACGTGGTGCATTTGACAAGACAGAGCTGAAAACGGCTCGTGCATGTGTCGGTCACTGCCTCCGCTCTGGTCGGGTTTTTAAATTTTTATTTTATTTTAACTCTCTCTCCCTCTCTCTCTCACACACACCTCAATCAACATTGTTTTGTTTAACTGTGTGTGGGAAAAATGCCAACAACGTTAGGAAAAAATCTGTTTAATCAAATTAAAATAAAATGGTTCTAGTATTTCATATTTCCTAGCTCCTACAGCATGAGTTCAGATGCATTAATTCATGCACTTAAATAATAATGTTCTGATTTTACTGAAAAACTTGTTCTGTAACAGTTTCTTTACTATTGTGATCAAAACTATTTAATCTCAATTCTGAGGCTGCTCTGTAAATAGTTTTCAAATAAACAATACACATAGCAACTTCTGATCATTCCATATCAATTTCAGATTTAAAATAATGTATTGATGTAAACCACACCCACTAATTTCCAAATAATAAATAAGAGGTGCATTCATCTGTCATCATTAAGTCTACTAAGCAGGGGTGTAGAACGCGTTTAATAGGGCCAGCCCAGTAATGATCTTGGACCAAAATAAAGGGGGCAGAAGGAGATGTTTTTCCAGACGCCAAGACAAATTAAATGCCAAAACCAGCAGTTGCTGGATTAGTGTAGTTCAGAGTAGCGTGCGTCTAATAAAACAATATTAACATAAAGGTGAAACGTGTCATAATTCCCCCACCCTCCACCACCACCACAGCTGGAAAAATTCCTAGGTGAAACACTGTTGTCCATAACTGAGCAGCCCTGGTTAATAGCTATGATCATCCAAACCGCAAATAAAACCCTGACAGTTGATCTACGGTGGCGTTCAGGCTTCAGAAGTGAGTGGAAGCATCAGGAAACGTGAATGTTTTCTATGTCTCGCTGCCGTTGCAGGTCTGTGCGTAGCTGCAGGCTCTTGTGTTGCCTGTAGGCCTGTTTTAGTTTAAAGCTTCAACTTTTAAAGGCTTCCTAGGAAAAGCCCAAGCTGACCTGAGTTCAGTTTAGAAAAGTGCTTAGAATTTTTTTTTTGTGTTTATCAGCTTGTCACAGTTAGTTGAGTCCACATGTGTGCTTGACAGATGCCAATGGAGTCTGGTAAATCTGATCTGGCTCCAGAATGATGGAAGTGACTCGTGTCACAACACATTTGCATTTTTATACGTTTAAAAACAGCTGCAAGGTTCCCTCTGTGGAAAATTGGGAAATTTGCTGTGAGATCTGGGTTTATGAGACAATAAGAGTCCCTGTCACCAGGGATTAAAGTTAGGAATTAACCCCAGAGCAGCTGTTTAGATTATTATTAGGTGCATGTTCAGTTGGAGATTATTTATGGAAATGCAGCTGAGGTAGGGTTAGGGCTCCGCCACAGAGGATGGGAGAGGAAGGACATAAAGGGGAGGGAGATAAAAGGATGAAAGCTCAGGGAGACTGAAGAGATGGAGATGAAAGCAGCAGGCTCACCAGCGTCATTAAAATAATCATGTATTATTGAAGGAACATTTCCACAGCTGACTCAACGCTGGAAATCCATGCTCACACTCACCGAGACAAAAAAAAAAAACAGCATTTAACCCATAAATGAGCCCAAAAGGCTGAGGACAGAGATGGTGATGCTGTCGGATCTCATGGAGCCTCATCCTTTAAATCCACCAATAATAACCTGTTTCACTGCTTTTATAAATAATTATTCTTCAGGCAAACTCTGTGTTTAATAAGTAGCCCGCTGGTTTAATGTTGGTAATTTATGATCCACATGCAGCTCAGTCTGTGATTATCAGTGCATGAGAGAAATGATCAACTAAACGTGTGCGGAGGTCGTAACGCCACCGACCAGAGAGCTCTTATCACACCACACGGCGGGAATACCAAACCATTTTATTTCTAGAGAACGTTTCAAACACATTATGAGAGCTGACTGAAGTGCTGCACTGAGTACGGACACCAAAACCATGAAAACAAGAGGCTGCAATCCCAAAAAAACCAGTAAGCAAACACTAAAAGAGTCACTGGCCAAAAGCCAAGCCATTAGAGTACGAGATTTAAGAACAGAGAGGATTCCAGTCCGACAGGGTGCAGCACACATAAACGCTCGCTCACCCCGTGACGTATAGGGCATGCGGGAAGTGCACAGTAGCAGCTGGTCAGCAGAGCGTAACTCACGTATGGGGTCAGAAGGTCAGATAGATAAGGTGGAGCTAGATCATTCAGAGCCTCGAATACAAATGTCATTAGTTTGAACCTCACGCGGGCAGCATGGCAACCAGGAGCCAGTGGAGACTCGCCAGGACTGGAGTAATATGGCGGCGGATCTGGTTTGTCAGGAAGCTAGCAGCAGCATTCTGAACTTCCTGCAGTCGGTTTAGGCCGAGACAGAAATTCTCAAAGCTGGAGTGATCCAGACCAGGTTTTTTTTTAGTATCAACTGTTGTTGTTAGCCTCAAGGTCAACATGCCGAATATCACTTGTAACTGAACTAATTGTCATCCCTGCAAAACCATCCACACAGCACGATATCCCAATCCAAAATGACTTCCTATCTCTGGCTCCTTCAAAGGCAGTTCAAAATCTGGGTGTTGTGATTGATGAACACCTGACCTTTAAAGATCATGTCGCCTCTGTTGCTCGTTCATGCCGCTTTGCACTGTATAACATACGAAAGATCAGACCATACCTAACACAACATGCCACCCAACTCCTGGTGCAATCTACTGTCATCTCCCGCCTCGATTACTGCAATGCCCTTCTAACTGGTCTTCCAGGCTGTACTGTGAGACCTCTTCAAATGGTCCAGAATGCAGCAGCACGTCGGGTCTTCAATCAGCCAAAAAGAGCACACGTCACCCCTCTGTTCATTGAGCTCCACTGGCTACCGCTAGCAACACACATCAAATTCAAATTGCTAACACTAGCATACAAAGTCCGAGATGGTACGGCTCCCATCTGCCTGAATCCTCTTGCAACGGCTTACGTCTCGGCCCGGCTGCTCCGGTCATCACAGGATCATCGGCTAGCAGTGCCTACACCACGCTCAGAACAGTCCAGACTCTTCTCATGCATCGTTCCACAAATGTGGAATGACCTTCCAAGCACTACCAGAACAGGGGATTCCTTTTCGATTTTCATGAAACTCCTGAAGACCCTGCTCTTCAGAGAGCATCTTCTTATCTAGCACCCTCCCTGCACCCGTCCCCCCCCTCTCTGCTGCTCCTCCTTGTTCCCTCCTCTCCATGATTTATCATGCTGCCTCACTGTCACCTACGACTGACTGGAAATTGTTTGTTGTTATTGTTGTTGTTGTTAGCCTCAAGGTCAACATGCCATTTATCACTTGTAAGTCGCTTTGGACAAAAGCGTCTGCTAAATACATAAACATAAACATAAACAACCACTCTTTAAATCTGTAGGGAAGACCCCAGAGCTGAGACTGTTGTTAATGTTTGTATGGGATGGGCGATAAGATTCTCTTTAGAGCTGTTCATCAGGAAACCCTAAAACTGTTGGAAGAGGAGGATCAGTTCTAAAGTTGGGGTAATTATTTTACCTAAGGTAAGCTCTTTGGGATCTTGTGAATGGACAAAACTCCTAACTGAAGTTCTGGAGTTCTGCAGGACTGGTCTTCCTCAGCAAAGGCCATCTAGATGATGGATGACTAATCGATGATGCTATCCTGTGAGCCAGCAGAAGTCTACAGACAACAATGGGGACATTACAATATATTGTAGAATGTCCTGAAGTCCAGTCTCAAGAACTGTGGGATCCCAACAGAGGTCTAGGAGAACAGTGCACTCAGTCACCTTTAGAAGTGCTTTATGTGCTGCAAGAGACTTGGAATGCCAGTGGATAGCTCCCAACACCAAGCATCACGCCACACCGCTCTGCCAAGCCTAACACCTGGAGTGCCCTTGCATGTCCATAACCGTCGTATAGTTTCTGCTTTAGCCAATGGCCAGACACGAGTCCGCTCTTGTGGCAGGTTTACTACACGGGCCACTAGGTTGGGCCCATCAAGAGTTTCGAACATTTGCTCAAAAGATGAAAGTCAGAATGAGTGACTTGGTTTAGGTGATTAAAGTTAATTACCAAGTCAAAGTTTTATATTCTTGTCGCATTTTAACGTTTTAGGTAGATTTTATGAGAAGTATGAATGTCGGAAAGTTCTACTTAAACAGCGGTGTTCATACTTTCTATGGAGGTTAATGTAAAACAATCCCATCCTGTACATGTGGTCTGAATTGATGATATTTTAGCTCACCTGCAACTGAAACAAACTGTTGAGCTGCTGTTTCCGATAGCAGCAGTTCTGTAATTCAGTTGACCGTGACCGAACATTCGCTGCCCCCCAGGATCTTCAATTTGCTGGAGCTTAAGCTTTTTAAAGCTCCTGCATATCATTTACCTCCAGCACTCATAAAAGCTGCTCATATTCCTGGGAGGCAGCGCGAGCATGACTGACAAGAAGTTATTCACTTAGGCTGGTGTGTGGTGGAGGCTGCAGCAGCGAGGAGAGGGATGTCCTATGCCCATACATCAGGTTAGAGAGGGATAGAAAAAAACATAATGAAAAATGTCCTCGCTGCTGAGCTCTTTCAGGTTTATTAGCTCTTCTTGCTCTGGGGATGAAACCAGTATGGTTGCTTACTGGCTCGTTGTCAGACTTGCTTTGCTGAAATGATCAGAGTTTATAAATGTTAGTATTTGTAATAAAACTGCTAAAATGAATAAATTCATGCCCATGCTTCATCATCATCTTCATCAGTAAGGCTTGGTTCACACAGCAGGATTCTTAAGACTATTTTCAAAACATGAGAGGCAACACTAAGGCTGGACGCCCTGACCCTAACCACAGGTGATAGACCAAGCCCTTCACCGATCTTTAATTCCTATGAATTAATCTCGCAGATGGGTGATTGCAAACTTAAATGTCAAGTCAGTTGTTTTATGCACATATCACAGAGCTAGGATTCCTATGATGACACATAGCAATCCAGGATTCAATCATAACACTTTTGTTAAACCACTCGGAAATTCAACACAGCATCTAACCTTCAAAGCCTCTTTCATTGACAGAATAGTGGCATCTCCAACAGGAACGGTCTTTTTACATCCAGAAGTCTGAGAAAAGTTCTCCAGTAAAATAGTTGGTCTACAAAGTGTCTTTCATTCACAATCAAAAGTGATTTACTGCAGAAAACATGAAAAATTTCCCTCAGATGTGTCTTTATAACCTCTGTGTAGGGCAGAATGATTCTGGAAAATAATCCTAACTGCGTTTTTTTTCTTCAATGTTGCAATTTAAGTCACGATTATTTTCTCTAGGGGCTTTTCTCATATTTTTCAACTAACAGAAGCAAAAAAAAAATCTATGTAACTTGCACTGAATATAAACAAGTTTATGTATCTACATATTTATCTACATATCATATCTACAAGTTTGTTTGTCTACATAAACACTCACAAGTAAAGACAGAATGTTGTATTTGAAGGTGCGATGATTTGCAGCCAGGAGCACATCTTTGAAGGAACATAGGTATTAGCATCAACTGTGAACATTTATTAGCAGGAAAGAAGCGTGTCCTGTTTATTGAGGTCTTTTGTGTTTAGAGTTTTAGACGTCTTGTCCATGCAGAGCTTCCGTAGTTCAGCTACATCCATAGCTGCTAGCCAACACTCTGTGGAGTTAAAGTCTCTTACAGTTTTCTAGCTTTACTAAAATATCCGTCTGTACTTATTTGATTGATGGCAGGTTTTACTTTTTATTAGACTCCAAATGTAATCATTTGGCACGTTTCTAATTCATAATTTGCAAGAATGTAATCGATATTAGCATTAGCATCCCTATGGGTTTTTCCATGTATATTAGCATTGTGCAAACCACTCACTGCCAGTCAAATCGCATCCTTTACGATTAGAAAATCTCCTTTTGTCACATTGCAATTTAATTGCATATGCAGCCCTAGCTCTGTAAACATCCTCATGTTAGCCTCAAACTTTTGAGTGACGTCTTCCTAAACCAGTAAGGCGAAATCTTCAGTCAGATGTACCGCCCTCTATAATCACGTGTGTAGCGTAAACCAAGTACATCGCAGTTTATAACTGATTAACACATTAAATGAAAATAAACAATGAAATGTTACATAGAGCCTTAGACCTCACATGTGAAGATAAAATATCACGGACAGACCAGAGTGGGCTCTACAGTATGTGGTGTTCATCAACAAGGAATGGTTTCACACATGAACGTTCCTCGTCAGACTGGAAATC
Source organism: Nothobranchius furzeri (assembly GCF_043380555.1). Taxonomy (NCBI): domain Eukaryota; kingdom Metazoa; phylum Chordata; class Actinopteri; order Cyprinodontiformes; family Nothobranchiidae; genus Nothobranchius; species Nothobranchius furzeri. Next base: position 47,712,606 of record NC_091754.1, on the reverse strand, counting down.
TGGCAACACGTCTCAAGATCAAGCCGTACCTTAGAGTAAACAGACATGGTGGAGGAGGAGCGTGCAGACTATAATCAGTCCATTGCATAAACGTTTACTATTATACAGCTGGTGAGGTGCCTTAAATGATTAAATAACCAATAAATAACATTTGGGACTTGGAAATGCTCTTCTAATACTCCTGGTTAGACTCTACCACATTTTAAAATGCAGCGATAATATCTGGTTAGGGTTAGTTTCTTATTCTTGTACCGTGATCTCTGCAACACTTACTCAGATAGACACAAAAATAAAGTTTCACATTGTTTGCTGTGAATGTGAAGCTTTTTGTGTCTTTAATCACAGCTTGGAACGTTTTCCTCTCCTGGTGTGATTGGCATTGATTTTCGTAGTGCCTGAATTCTGTTGCAGCGTTTTCATCCCCGCTGTGGAAACATTGATTTTATATTGAAACAGTTAATAAGGGTTTTCTTTCCCATCTTCATTCTGTCATCTCCCCATCTGCAGGTAATTTATGCTCTCAACACCAAGAATGATGAACACGAGGAGGAAATTGAGTCTCTGAAGGAAGCCCACGAGGATGAGGTATGACACCACCAAGCAGCAGAAGCTATGACTAGAAAAGAACAAAGCTAGAGATTGCTGTGAGGTTTCTCTCTAAGATGTTTTTGCCCTTTCAGCTAAGCAGGGTTTCCCTGACTCCTTTGCTGTTGGGGTTTGAGTTTGAATCTTTATGAGTAGGATTGATCCGATCCACATCTTCATCTGATATATTGATGATGTCACTGAAGAGTTCAAGTTCATTTTATTTCTAAAGCACATTTAATGACAAAAGCAAAGTTGACCAATTTGTTGAACAAAAGTAATAAAAACAACAACAGAAGTAGGAAAACTTGATTTGAAAAGACTAGGAGTTGGAGCTTGTCTGATGTGTAGTGGTAGACCGTTCCAAAGCTTTGTGGCCTGACACCTGATCGCCTCAGTGGACCAGCCTAGACCTTGGTGCAGCTACAACCTAAAGATCTAAGAGATGTAGGAGGCAAACACCCAGAAGTCTTCTTTCTCAGGGCTTTATTGGTCAACAATACAATTTTACTATCAATTCTGAATCAAACAGGAAATCAGTGAAAAGAGGCTAGCACTAGCAAAACATTTTTGTGTCGTTTCATTTGTGTCAGAAGATGAGCAACTGCAAACTTGCAAGGTAGGGCCGAATAACTCCCAACATATCGGGCATCACAAAAGTCCGGCTGGGACGTGACCATGGATCATCGATTTTTAGAAGATGAAAGCTTTAAACTGAAGAAGGACCACTGTACAACTGAGCTAATCTGTTCTTCAAAGGTGAAATTATTGTCAAACAAGTTTCTGAGGCTCAATTTAACAAAAGGCCCTTGACTGGAAGTGCCAGGATTACCACTCAGCCTGAGTCGAGACACTGAAGTAATGGTTCTAGTGGAGCAGAACAGCTACCCATTGGCTGAAGGTAGATCTGAGTGTCATTGGCATAGCAGTGGAATTAAATTGTTATAATTTATGAAAATTAGACCTAAAGGCAGGAGAAATAGAGAATCAGACCGGCCCCATAAGAGATCCCTGAGGTACTCCACGAGTACAGGGCGCTTAGGAAGACAGAATCTCCAAAGCTCAAGGAGAACTTCATGTTAGATAAGTAACACCTGCTGCAAAGTCTCCAACAAACCAAACTAACTAAAAAATAACTTTTTTGTATCTGCAGGTCTTTGCATGCTCAGTCTGATGCCTGTTATTGGTGTAGAAACATTGACAGAATATGATTAATCAGTTACCACAAAATCATCTTGTCCAAACATCATGAGAATAAAACAGAAAGGATTCCTCAGCAACTGAAGAACGCCTTCAAGATAGCTTCACTGTGACAAGTTTCCAAGAGCAGCTTTTACAATAACATGGAGTGTGCGCTAGCTCTTTGTCTAATTTTGTTGTGCTAGCTCTTTGTCTACGTTGTTGTGCTAGCTGATTGTCTAAATTGTTGTGCTATCTCTTTGTCTACATTGTTGTGCTAGCTCTTTGTCTAAATTGTTGTGCTATCTCTTTGTCTACATTGTTGTGCTAGCTCTTTGTCTATGTTGTTCTGCTAGCTCATTGTCTACATTGTGCTATCTCTTTTCTACATTGTTGTGCTAGCTCTTTGTCTACGTTGTTGTGGTAGCTATTTTCTTCATTGTTGTGCTAGCTCTTTGTCTATGTTGTTGTGCTAGCTCTTTGTCTACATTGTTGTGCTAGCTCTTTGTCTACGTTGTTGTGCTAGCTCTTTGTCTACGTTGTTGTGCTAGCGCTTTGTCTACGTTGTTGTGTTTGCTCTTTGTCTACATTTTTGTGCTAGTTTTTTGTCTGCATTGTTGTGCTAGCTCTTTTTCTACTTTGTTGTGCTAGCTCATTGTCTAAATTGTTGTGAGAATTTGTATTCCAAATCTCGTCAATCCTGTTGGTTTTTCCTCTCGCTCAGGTCCAGCACATAGTGACAGAAACCAGAGACAAGATTATGCAGTACAGGAGCAAAATGGCGGACGAGGCAGACCTGAGGCGGCGGTTGGCCAGTCTTGAGGAATCTGTGGAACTGCACGAACACATGAAGAGACAGGTCATTCATTGCTGCCGGGCTGCATGGCGACTTTGTGTGTCTGCAGGTTGGGTTCACCGTGGCTTTGCCTCCATTAAACTCAACATCAGTCACATGGACGTAGAGCTTTTGCGTCTCTAAGACTTTATGATTATGAAAGTGCCACCTTTAATGAAGCTGGTGTTTTGTTTCTGTCAGGCTCTAGCCGAGTTTGAGATGTACAGACAGAGAATGGAAGACTCGCAGCTCTGCACCGAGGCCCAGCACACACAAAGAGTGGTGTCCATGAGCAGAGAGGTGAGGCTTTGCATGTCCAACTGGGCCTACTGGTAAAACGCATGCTTGAAAATACTGTTCATGCAAAACCTTACATGTTATAGTCATTCATGTTTGATGCGTGTTCTCATTATGATCTGAGATTCAGTTCTTGTAGTGAGCTTGTTAAAATCATCCCCTCATGTAAATCCAAACACTGCTGTTGTTTTAGTAGAAGAAGAATGAGTTAAAGTCAAAGGTTACCAACCCTAGACCCCTTCATGGTGTGGACGAAAACCTGTTTAAAGCCCAAATGAACCTTTAATTGTTTTTTTCCTTTGACTTTGTAATGCATCCATGTATTTTAGCTGAATGCAGGTAAACAGGTTTGTTTAAAAGGCCAGAGTGACCCTTAAACGCCTCAAATTCTGTTTTTTATGACTAACTTAACTTTCTTTTAATATTTAAACATCACTGTATCTGTATCATTCAAGCTAATAAGTGTAGTTAGTGAGGGACCCTTAAACAGCAAATAAGTTCCTCCCTCCTACTGGGTGGAAGCAGAATTACACCTGTTGTAAACAACCCTGCCACGGCTGGTTAGAGCTAACAATGAGCTTACGCCAATGGAGTCCACCTGATACTAAAAATTACACAAAGCTTCACACTGTTGGACAATAAATATCATTACTTACAAGTCCAGTACCAACAAAGCCAGGTCACCATCAGTCCGTGATTTTTGTAGCCTCCTTTAGCTCCCTCAAACTAGCATAGGCCGTACCGATGTTTTAGCTCTTTGTTTCACCTCCAAAGACATTAACTTCCAGGCTCCGCCATGATGGCAATAGAATGTATTTTTATTGACGGCTGGCGGACAGGAAAACAGGCTAACTCTTATCCTTTCTGTTAGCTTTTGGCTCAGTAATCAGCTATTGTCATAAAGCAGAGACTTCCAACTAGTGTTCCTAGCCCTAGTGTTTTTCCAAAGGGATACTTTGGTCATTTTTAAGTATTTCTATGTGAAAGGTATAAATTATTACCATATTATCTGTTGTAGATGGTTTCTGATTAGAGTTTATGTCTTTTGAGCTAAAGGCTCATCTGAACGCAGCCAAGACAACATTATATAACATCTATTTCTGTCTACAACCCATAAGATGGTAATTCTTTTTGAGTTCATTTGCAAAAACAGATAAACAACATTTTTGATCAAAATCACCAAATGTTATTTAGACTGAAATCAACCAAAATCAATAATAAAAAGCTGCATTATTTTTGAAAATGTATAAAAACTGAGATATGTTCTTGCAAATGAACTCTTTATTTATATCTTTCACACAGAAACACACTTCAAAATGCCCCTTTAAGGCGAGGCAGCATCAGCAGGTAAGTGGTAAATGTTACCATTGATCAGGCAGTATTTTAGCTTTCCTAACAGATTTATTTCAGATGTAAACATCCAGGTGAGTAAAGTCGTGAGTGAGACAGATCTTCACTTCACGTGGAACAAAGTGTTGGCCTGCACAGAACCACGTAGGTGTGGTAGAGATTAATGAGTGGACCAAGCTGTTAAAGGTAATGTCCCAGAGGTGAGTTTAATCAGCAGTCGGCGTCGCCCCAGATCGATCAGCGGAGAGAAGAACCATCAGGACCAGAACAGACCGGAAGATACCGAACTCAGTCAACATTTCAGTATTTAGATATGAAAACCTTAAATACTAGCTTGTCTTCCAAGTGAAAAAACGCATGGTTTCCATTTTATCCACAAAAACATATTAGAGTACATTTCAAACTAGAATATCTGCAGCAGATATTCTGAACCGGTTGTTCACAACTCATTCATCAGGTGACGTAAAAGTCCTGCCTTTGAAGAACCATAAAACAGATCAAGCCAAGGAGCTCCAAATGTAAAAAACTATAGAAGAAGAAGCTGTTTTATAAAGCGTCTCATGAGGCGCCTCACAAGGACGAAAAAAATAATAAGATTAATAACGTAGACAAGTGCCATCATCATTTCATGCTGTCATGAAGCACAAGCTCATGTTCTTTTGTTATGGCATCAGGAACACCTGAGGCTAAGCTAAATTAGCATCTTTCTGTTTGGATTAGCGTATGCTAACATTGCTCTCATTCACTAGACGTTTACATTTACTCCTCATGGGCACAAATATAATATTTAAATTGAGAATGTATTTATTGATTGGATTGTGTCTTTATTATTTAGTTAAACGTCCCAAAGTCACAGAAAAGGTTTCTCTTTACCTTGCTGACGGTTTCCTTTGTGGTTGCAAACTTCCTCAGAGCTGACGCTGATGGTGGCTTCACCTCCTACTCCGTTTATCCGCGGGCAGCAGAGGACATTGTTGCCCTCTGCTGCCCGCTCTCCCCTCTCCGACCATCAGCATCAGCTCTGAGGATGTTTGCAGCCACAAAGGAAACTGTCAGCAAGGTAAAGATAAATCTTTTCTGTGTTTTAAAAAAGAACCAAAAATGGAATTAGAAGTCAAACACAGCAGGAACGTACCAAAGATGATCATTGTCCTGTTGGAACACCAACGCTTCAACCAACTAGCGCAGTGGTTCCCAAACATCTCAGCTCATGACTAGCTGGTAAAAAAACATTTACTATTTTAGTGTTATTGCGTCTGTTTTTTTGTTACATCTAAGACAAAATATAAACAAATATTTTTTTAAGTTTATTTGACTGTTTTAGATCTTCTGAAGGCTTTCCACTCTGTGTCTTGACCCCATCTTTGGAAATAGTCTCAAATAAAGTCCAAGAGTTGTGAGCGATTATGATGCTACCACCACCGTGCTTTACAGCTGGTACGCTGCTCCTAGGCATGACTCCTTCCAATCTTGGTAGTTTTGCTTGTCTTGTCTAGCTTAAAGGTGTCTCTCTCGGAGCAGGAGCTTCTTGGTCCTCTCCATCCATGGTGATGTAACCCTTTCTTTGCTGGTACTTCAGCGAAGTAGTCGAGTCTTTGTGGTTCCAAGTAGTTCCTGGACATCTTAACCAATACTGTCTTTTTTCATGAGGCTGACAGCTTGGTCCATTTTCAAGACCTCAGCTGAATGACAACAGCCAGACAAGACAACAACGCTGACAAGGACAACGGACAAACAACACATTGAGACGCAGACAGGGTTTTATACACAGGGTCAGGATGATTGGGAGATTAGCTGCAGGTGCGTGGGGAGAGAGAAACCAGGGAAACCTGGTGAAATTAATTTGCTAATCAGGGAGAGAACTCTAAGCTGAGGAGGGGAAATAAAACATAACCTATGACTAATAACCAAACCTAAAGACTAGAAGAACCAGATAAATAACTAAGGATCTAAGGAGAAAGGGAGAACTAATAAACTGGTGGGGAAGGAACAAGGAAGGAACCTAAAAGAAAACCTGAACCTATGAAGACTACAGGGGAAAACTAGCTAGATAACATAAATACAAAGAGAACTCAAGAATAAGTGAACCTGGGAAACCTGGTGGGAGCTGGAGACAAGAAGGGGCACAGGAAGCTTGGGTACACGTGAGGGGGATCCTAGAGGGTCATCTGGAGGGGTTGGGGACCTGAAGTGGCACAGAAACCTAAGGGGAGAACCTGGAGTGGGCTGGGGAACACATGAGGGGGACGCAGACCATGACAGGTTTAAGTTAGAGCCCGTTTAAGTCCTTTTGACCCTTCGTAGAACAAAAATACAAAAACCCTACTGAAAGAGACACAGATGCCCGTGAGGAGTTCACATAAACATCTGACCACGGCTGAGTTCAGCTACATGAACGAATCTGTTGTCATTACAAACATCACATCACGTCATATTTTTACATGTTTTTTCAGACACTCAGGAAGCTCGCTAGCTGCTAGCAGGCCAGATGTGTAGAGGCGCTTCTGTTGGCATGTCAGAGACTTGTCGCCTTGAGAGTGCTTCTGCAACAACACTCAACGAGTCCCAAACAGCATACATGATGTTTCGTGGTTTCACTAGGTGGAAGAGATGCGTCGGGATTTTGAGGAGAAGCTGCGGTCGTTCAGCCAGGCTCAGGCCCAGTTTGAGGCAGATAAACGGCGAGCGCTGGACGAGCTGAGGGCCACCCACCGCCAGGAGGTGGAGGAGCTGCGCGACAACCAGCAGAACCACAGCGCCTCCTCCGTGGAAGACCAGGAGAAATTGGCCGAGCTCCATAGACAAGAGGTGGGCTACGAGCATGAGAAACAGGAAGTTAGATGTGCTGTTGGATCGGGTTGGCTTTTGTGGAAAGATCATATGGCAAGTCCCTCAGTTTTAATCATGTTATTGTTTGAAGACGTGCTAGAGCTCTGAACATGCATGTCATTCTCTTCTTTTATCTCCATTTTTCCTCCAACTCAGTTATTACCGGTCAGATGTTCACAAAGAGTAGCTAAAAAGTAAAATATTAATACATTATTAAAACTAATGGCAGGAACAAAGTGTGGAGATACGAGACAACGGGCAGCACAAAGACCTGCCGGTTTGTTTGTTCATGCAGGTGGAGGCTTTGATGGAGAGGGTGGAGGAGCTAACAAAGGATAAGGTCCAACTGGTGGAGGAGTACGAGGCCAAGTTGGCCAAAGCTCAAGAGTATTATGAGAGGGAGCTGGAGGCCATGAGGAGGACACACCAGCTCACCACCGAGAACCTGCTGGCCTGGAAGAGGACTGAAGTAAGACCAAGTCAGGGTGGACGGTGACCGGCTGCTTCTTCAGCCTTCTGGTGACCAGTCCTCTCCTGTTCAGGTGGAGCTCCGGAAAGAGTTCCAGGCCCAGGAAGCGGCGCTGCAGCGCTCCCTATCCAAGCTGAGGAGTGAGCTCCAGAAAGCTCAGGAGGAGGCCCGGGAGAATCGGGACAAGACCAACCGGCTGCAGACGTCGCTGGCCAACGCCGAGGGGACCATCAAGGTGTGTTGTCACGGCTGGCTGCATGTGTAAAAAAAACACACACTCCCACTGCTGCAGTTACAGTTTTTGCTAACTGTGTTAGCTCACTAGCTCTTTAAGGGGACGCCTGCTTTAGCTCACCTGGGCTAGGAAGTGGGTTCAGTTGAAAGGAAAGCAGGTGCTGAAGCAGAAAAGCAAACGCCTCGGGGGTGGAATCTGTTTTCATTCGTGTCAGAGTGGTGGGAAAGGTAATGCAGTGTGCTCCGATAGGCCTGCAGGCACATCTGTAGCCGAGATGATGTTTAACGTCAGAACGTGTGTGTGTGTGTGTGTGTGTGTGTGTGTGTGTGTGTGTGTGTGTGTGTGTGTGTGTGTGTGTGTGTGTGTGTGTGTGTGTGTGTGAGCTACAGAACCTGCACAAGCAGCTGGAAGAAGCCATCCAGGATGGAGAGATCTGGGTGATGCAGCTGAAGGACACTGAGTATGAGCTGGAGAGCAGCAGGGAACGGGTTCAGCAGCAGGCCACTGAAATCCTCCACAAAGCCAGTAAGATGTTCCCCTACGGGCAGGTTGAGTCCAAACAGCTGTGTGCTGCTGTTTTACACATCTGGAAAGTGGAAAACTCACCTTTTGGCTCTTTTAGAGCTGCCATGTTGGTCTCTACTGCCTTTAGAAACGCTCCAAACATGAATACGTTTGCTTATACAAGCAGTTTGAGTCCCTTATTGTGACTCGACAGGTTTTCTGGTCTACTCCACCGTTCCAGCCGTCTCCGGTGTAAAGATGAAAATGGTGTAAAGGGGTCCTTCTCCAGATGTTCAACATAACTTAGTTCAGGACAGCAGACCATTGTTTGCTTCTTAGCTATGTGCTTTGGGTCATGCTCCTGTTGGAGGACTGAGACCGAGCTTTCTGACACCTGGCGTTGTGAGTCTCGTGGTGGCGTTGGCAGAAGTTCTGGTTGATCATATCTTCAGTTTCAAGTTATTTTACTTTTTACAGCAGACAATTGTTATCCTTGTTATTGCTACACCTGAAGCAGCACAGGGCCTGTAGAGAAAGAAAGAAACAAGACCAAGAACCGAACCTTGAGGGACGCCTTAAAAGTTCTACACGTCTCCATCAGGGTTTAGAGTTAGTATGTGGGGAAGATTTATGGCTGACCAGGTAACTGGACTGCTTTCAGGTCAGATCGGTTCCTTGCAGGCCACCCAGATGGCTCATGAGGCAACCATCAGGAACCTGGACCAGGAGCAGAGTCGTCTCAAGGAGAAGATCGGCAGGTTGGAGGAGGAGAGGGAGGCTGTGCTCAACCAGAGCCAGGTCGCCAACGAACAGCACAAACAGCAAGTGCTCAAACTAGAGCACGTACGTAGTATCTGACCTTTTCACTCGTCCAGGTCTGAGAAGAGACAAAAAGCCGAACCTGATTGTTTCTCTGCTTCAGTCTCTACGCGAGGAGCACCAGGGCTATGAGAAGGAGCTCTCCAGGGTCAGAGCCCACTATGAGGAGGAGACACTTCGCTTTAAGGAGGCTCAGGTCAGAGCGCTGGAAGAGATGGAGCAGAAGCACCGGTCCATGAGGGAGGAGGCTCAGCAGGAGAAAGAGGAGGAGAAGAAGCTCCTCATTACAGTAAGTCCAAGTGTTTCAAAGCAGCTGAGAATCGTAGAAAAGCCTTCAAACATCCAGTTCATCACAAACGTTCTGAGGAAATGAGTAATGATCCTGTAGCTGCCAGGTCTCAAATGTGGTAGAAATGAAGTTCTAGTGTCCGGCGTTTACAGATACCTAACTGTGCCTTCAGCTTCAGACGCCAGGTCTGTGAGATGCAAATGAGTAGATTATAGATTAGGGTTCTGAAGCTTTGAGTTGAGCTTTCGGCAGCCGTCGTGTAACTAGTGCCAAGTGGGACTGTGTTTGGATGAGATGGAGAAGCAGTTAAGCGCCAGCCTCAACGCCACGCAGAGCTGAGAGCGTCTGGTGGAACAAAGATGAAGTTTCACAGTTTTACTGCTTCGTTTTTCTACTTTTTAAGATGCTAAACCGTTACTCTCTAGCAAGCTTCAGCTGGACAACGCTTCAGGAGAGAAGCAGCAGTCATAAAACCAGTCAGAACAGGTCTGTCTTTGCTCAGAGGCACGTAGGCAGTGACAAATGAAGCTCTCAGAAGTTTTGTTTCCAGACATTGTAGCTGTAAAACCATCTGAGACTGCTAGTTTAGCCTAACTGGTCCATGTTAGCAGTACCGTTCGGAGCAAAGTGCTAATTGGCTGATTTTCACCGACGTTAAATCCTGCTCCGAGCCAATCCAGTTCAGGATGCGAGCTTGTGGGCGTGTGCTTATGGATTCCCGGGAAGACAGGAATGGTGACTAGAGGGGGTGATGGTTAGAGGACTGTTATTCCAGCTGGAGCTGCGGAGGAGAAGTCAGATGAGAGCAGGAAAGCAAAGAAAACCTTTTTATCTGAGCGTCGTGTCAGTCAGGAAAACACTAACGAGTTCCTCATCCAGTGAAAAGATACGGCTGATTCAAAAAAAGACTAACCCTAACCCTAGTTACTTCACAAGTCATTAGTCTCTGTTGGTATTTTCACTTTTATTGAATGTTTGGTTTCCTAACACTGGTAAAGTCTCATATGAGTGCCTTAAAGCTGAACTATTGTTCCTATTGTGGTATTTCTACAAGAATACAAACAAAAATAAACAATACATGAACCCAGCCTGCACAGATTGAAGCCCGAAAGCTTCCCTGACCTGGTTCATGGTCAGCTCCTCTGTACATGAAAAGTACTTTGTTCTCATCTTATGAATATCACACGCTGAATCCGTGTTCGTCCACCAGCTGTTCCGGACTTCCCGTAGACAGAAGTCCTGATGAAGACGCTTGCTTCCTGTCGGCTCCATGAACCGAAAATCAAATCGAGTTCAAACGAGGATTCCAGCCTTTCCGCGCAGTCTAGCCTACCAAAAATACAAATGTTGTAAAATAATTTTAATTTTCACCATTTTGAATCAAACTTAGCTATTTACCGGTGAAAGAATCAGATTACAGAGCAGAAGCTTATTCATGTCAGTATTTTACCCTAAAATGTGAACCTAATCCATGAGACACGCTCGTTTTTTCCTGTTTCTGCCTTTATTTGTTGTAATTGTGGACTCAGTTGTAAAATGTACCTTTGTAGGAGGAGTCAGTGAGGTCACATGATCACGTTTATTTAGAGCTGGAATCAGAAACATTAATTTACCTTTGAGACCAGTTTTCACTGAGGAATGGCGGCGTTATAGCATCCTTTTAGAAAATAATGGTAAATAAAATGTGTTGCACACTTGCAGGATCTCTAAAATGAGCCGGTTCATAAAGTTCCTCAATGTGATGTCACAAAAAGGAAATGAGTACATAAACCATACTTTCACCTGCCTAGGCTGGAGGTGTAACTTCTCTATTCTGAATCCCTTCCTGATATTTGAGCTCCTCATCCCATAGCAGCCAATCAGGGATGGGTGGGCGTGGCCAGCAACAGCTTGTTGCTTTAAAGTGTGAGAGCCCTGAAACGGCTCATTCTGGAAGATCCTGAAAATGTCAAGAATAGAGTTGTTTTATGTGAGAGTGACGTAGGGGGAAGAACGTCGAAGAACAATTTTAACTCGTTTAAAAAATGGGACATTTTATAGCTTCAGCTCAATATCTGTGAAAGTGAGCTATGGCTGTTGTGTTAGCGAAGACCAATCGGTGTTTTTGTCTCCTAAGAAGTGGTGAAGTGGTCCAGAATGGACAAAGTCAGAAGCAGAGAGGAAAAAGAGATTTCCTCCAGAGGAATTCAGAAGGGATTCGATTCTCCAGTCTGAAGGAGTCAAGTTGGTCAGCTCGACACATCATCCCTCTTTTAAGTGTAAATGACAAGTCACGTGTCCCTTCTTCATTCAGAAGCTCTCCGTCACACTCAGCAGCGGCCATGACTCCAGATTACTCCATAAACGGGATTTACGGCGGCTCGCTTTTCCTTTTAGGTTCTTTTTTGTATTTGAAAGGAAAAGGGGTCACGGTATCACAATGGTGGACAAAAGTGGTCTTATGGTCCACATCTCCCAGTTCTCTCACTGTCCTTTCATCCCTGTTGCCTCCTGCTTTACTTTCTTTCTCCTCCTCAGAAAATGAGTCAGGAGTTTGAGATTAAACGGCTGTCGCTGGAGGAGCAGAGGGACCGTCTCCAGCAGCAGCTGGACAACTTGAAAGAGGAGCTCACGGCCAAACTCAACATGGCCAATCAGGACGTACGACTCATCCGTTTACATGTCTCACATGTCTAATATGCCCCTTTTTCACTGATGACGCGAGTGACAACCACCCGATGGTCTCCACAGGTGTCCCACCTCCAGGAGCTGGTGAGAGAGGGGGAGCAGAACATGAGCTCAGCCAAGACGCAGATAAGCTGTCTGAAGGAAACTCAGGAGAAGCTCCGGATCGAGCTGGACGCAACCAGAGCTCGAGTTCGAGAGACTAGCAACCTTCTCACTGACCTGCAGGTAGGTGCAGAAGGTGTTGTCTCAACGATCTCAGCTACGTTCAGAGGTGCAGCGTAGCTGTCAGACTTCTACGGGCCCGAGAAGGTGCAAGTCCCAGTCAAGTTTTTAGTCTCTGATGTTCAGTAAGAATTTGAGGTCCAAGTCAAGTCTCAAGTTTTGAGAGGGTAGTCCTAGTCGAGTATTTGAGGAAAAGGTCCAAGTCAAGTCTCAAGTCTTTAAAGAGCAAATCCAACTCAGACCGTAGGACTTTGAGGTCCAAGTCAGGTCTAAAGTCTTTGAGGAGCAAGTCAAGTCTCAAGTCTTTGGATTTTGATTTCAAGTCAAGTTTTACGTCAAGTCTGAGGTCTTAGTGGAGCAAGTCCATTTCACATTCCAAGTCTTTAAGGTGCAAGTCCAATTCAGGTCTCAAGTCTTTGAATATTGATTCAAGTCAACTCTTAAGTCAAATCTTAAATGAAATTTCAAGTCTTTGAGGATCAAGTCCATGTCACATGCCAAGTCTTTAAGGTGCAAGTCCAAGTCAAGTCTCAAGTCTTTGATTATTGACTTCAAGTCAAGTCTTAAGTCAATTCTCAGGTCTTTGAATATTTATTCAAGTCAACTCTTAAGTCAAGTCTCAAGTCTTGGAGGATCAAGTCCAAGTCAAGTCTTAAGTCAAGTCTCAAGTACTTAAGTGGCAATTCCAAGTCAAACCTTAAACCTATAAAGGGCTTGACCATGTTTTCTTGCATCTTCATAGGGCAAGTCCAAGTCACGTCTTAAGTTTAAGGATTTTAAGTCCAAGGTGAGTCCAAGTCTTGAGAGGCCCAAAAAAGGTCAAGTTCAAGTCTAATTTTATGTTTCTGAGGTACAAGTCTCAAATATTTAGAGAGTGAGTCTGATTCAAGTCACTAGGCTTTGTTCCATTGTTTTTGATACCCAAGTCCTAGTCTCAGACTCGAGTCCACATCTAGTTTCTTAAAAACACTCGTTCTAAAGCCTCTTCTTCTCTTTACCTCCCTGATTCAAACACTCACATCTTCACATGGTTAGAGTTCAGTCAGTCTGCAGAAGATGGAGTTTCTCCAGGAGCAGGAGGAGCAGGAGGAGCAGGGCGGCAGAACGGGAACGTCGCTAAACATTCTGAACGCGAAGGAGCAGGAACCGAGGAAGATGAGCGCGGCGCTGAAGGCCAGCTGTGAGATAATGATGATGAGGCCATTGTGAGTGGAGTGGTCCTGTTGGAGCGAGAGGAGAGGAGCGTTGTGCAGGAGAGAGAGGGGGAGGGCTGGATACTGAAATTATGGGATGCACACTTTTCATGAACAAAGGAAAAGATAAGTGAAGAAAACAGGCGAGAGGAAAAATAACAAGCAGTAATTAGCAGAAACTGCAGCGGTCCGCTTCTCCATCCTTTCAGCGCCGCCGTCTATTTAAAGCAGGAGATTTGGATTAAAGGCAGCGCAGGATTTTACCGTTTGTTCACTCTGAGCTCGATGCGGCTCAGACAAAAGCAGCTGAGGCCAGACTGGATCAGTTTTTGTTTAGCAGGGGACGAGTCTGGTTGCTTTTATAGAAGCAGCAGAGACGAGGGTAGACCGCTGTGTCAAAGATAGACACAAAGCGTGTTTTCCAGGCAGACTCAGAACCTCCTGAGATGATAAAAGCTCAGATGAAGAGGAGAAACTCAGCAGATGTTCTTCATAAGCAGCCTTCAGGGTACGCCGTGACTCTGTAGAGGAAAACTTCAGCAGCAGAACTGCTGAAGCATCAAATAAAACCCAAACACTCAGTTCCTCTTTTCCAGTAGAGAAGCTTTTACCGTTTTCAGATGCACTGAAATGTCATCGTGTCATAATTTATGCTCCAAGTCTGGGATGAAGCACTCGAGCGAGCGGCTTCTCCTCGCAGCAGAAACAAAAACCAGCTCATAAAGCCGGATCCTGTCCTGATGGAGCTGGCCTCCGTCATGGCCGCCCTGGAGCTGCTGCACCAGGAGTGGATGTGTAGGTGGGGATGAGCCACCCTGCTGCAGTGTGTGGTCGGACACAGACGGGTTTTATCTTCATAAACATTCGTAAACAGACTCGTGTTTACTTGTTTTCTTCTTGCAACGAAGGGTCCAGCGGATAAACGAGGTCTGCTGCTGTTTTCAGGAGGAGATCGAGAGCCAGAAGCAGCAGCACGACGCCAAAGTGATGGCCATCAGGACGGAGGAGAAGCAGAAGATGGACAAGATGGCCGACGACTTGGATCAGAAATGGAGAGATGCTCTGAGGTGAGGAAAATACCTGACACCTGTTGTCCTCATGGATGTTAATCAGAATCAATCAGGAGACAGAGTTTGTGTGTTCGTCTGTAGGGAGGAGGTGCGTCTGCTGAAGGACGAGCTGACGGAGGAGTACGAAGCAGACAAACAGGCGGCGCTGACTCAGCTGTCCCAGCAAAAGGAGCTGGAGTTGATGGCGGCCAGAGAGGGCTGGCAGAGGAAAGTGGAAGACCTGCTGGAACAGGTGAACCCCCCCGTGTCACCGCCATTAACCAGCTGCCACAGGTTAGGTCTCAGCCAGGACGTTTCAATCAGAATGGACGCCGTGTGGTGGTGGGGACGCCTAGTTGGGACACCGTGTGTCAGACTGCTAGTGGGGACGCCGAGTGTCAGACTGCTAGTGGGGACGCCGAGTGTCAGACTGCTAGTGGGGACGCCGAGTGTCAGACTGCTAGTGGGGACACCGTGTGGGGACGCCTAGTGGGGACGCCGTGTGTCACACTGCTAGTGGGGACACCGTGTGTCACACTGCTAGTGGGGACACCGTGTGGGGACGCCTAGTGGGGACGCCTAGTGGAGACACAGTGTGGGGACGCCGTGTGGAGGCATCATATGTCAGACTGCTAGTGGGGACGCCTAGTGGAGACACCGTGTGGGGACGCCGAGTGGGGACACCGTGTGGGGACGCCGTGTGTCAGACTGCTAGTGGGGACACCGTGTGTCAGACTGCTAGTGGGGACACCGTGTGGGGACGCCGAGTGGGGACACCGTGTGGGGACACCGTGTGTCAGACTGCTAGTGGGGACACCGTGTGGGGACGCCGAGTGGGGACACCGTGTGGGGACACCGTGTGTCAGACTGCTAGTGGGGACACCGTGTGGGGACACCGTGTGTCAGACTGCTAGTGGGGACACCGTGTGGGGACGCCGTGTGTCAGACTGCTAGTGGAGACACCGTGTGGGGACGCCGAGTGGGGACACCGTGTGGAGGCATCATATGTCAGACTGCTAGTGGGGACGCCTAGTGGAGACACCGTGTGGGGACGCCGAGTGGGGACACCGTGTGGGGACGCCGTGTGTCAGACTGCTAGTGGGGACACCGTGTGGGGACGCCGTGTGTCAGACTGCTAGTGGGGACACCGTGTGGGGACGCCGAGTGGGGACACCGTGTGGGGACACCGTGTGTCAGACTGTTAGTGGGGACACCGTGTGTCAGACTGCTAGTGGGGACACCGTGTGGGGACGCCTAGTGGGGACGCCTAGTGGAGACACAGTGTGGGGACGCCGTGTGGAGGCATCATATGTCAGACTGCTAGTGGGGACGCCTAGTGGAGACACCGTGTGGGGACGCCGAGTGGGGACACCGTGTGGGGACGCCGTGTGTCAGACTGCTAGTGGGGACACCGTGTGGGGACGCCGTGTGTCAGACTGCTAGTGGGGACACCGTGTGGGGACGCCGTGTGGGGACACCGTGTGGGGACGCCGAGTGGGGACACCGTGTGGGGACACCGTGTGTCAGACTGCTAGTGGGGACACCGTGTGGGGACACCGTGTGTCAGACTGCTAGTGGAGACACCGTGTGGGGACACCGTGTGTCAGACTGCTAGTGGGGACACCGTGTGGGGACACCGTGTGTCAGACTGCTAGTGGGGACACCGTGTGGGGACGTGTGGCGTATAAAATTCTGCTGCTCTGACTAGAACGACTAGAAGAACCGTTTGTGACCAGACGTCATGAGGCTGACCTTTAACCCCTCCTTTCCTCCTGATGATTGGTCCTTCCAGCTGAAGCTAAACATGGAACCGTCACACAGACATGTCCCGCCCTCGTTAAGAAAACCATCTCCAGCTTCAGGCACTGGTTAGTTCCCAGTCCTCCTGAACGCTGCCCCGGTGATAAACGGTTTTATCGTTTTCACACACGTGTGCTCGCTGACACTGATAAAGAACCTTTTTTTTTTGTCACACTCCTTTTCTAATTAAACACGAAGAGGCGGGGCTGTCTCCGGCGCCCATTCATGGTGATCTAACTGCCTCTGGGTAACCGGCCGAGGCTCGGCTGTCTGGATTCAGTCGCAGCGCTGGCGGCCCCAGATAAATATTTCTGTTGAGTTTGATCCAACCACCTCCGAGTCCAGCCTGGCCGCGTTTCAGACGTCCTCCTCACTCCATCACAGCCGTGACTAACTTCCTGGTGAAGGAACCGCGTTGCGTGCCGTTGTTGTTTGGGGAGAAGAATATAAAAGCTCTCATTAGAGACGCAAGGCTGGACCGTGGCTCAGAGCAAAACGTTTTTACTCCAATATGCAGGTGAGACTACACCTGTGTGTGTGTGTGTGTGTGTGTGTGTTTTCTTCAAATAGCTTAAAAATATATATTTTAGCCCCTCAAAAGCCCTCGGTTGTGTGTTTTAGAGGTCGACATGTACCGTTGGTGTTGTCCTTTTTGATTCTGACTTCATCCTTTCCGACTCTCAGAGACTTCCTCCTCTGGCACCTCAAGCGTTCCCAGACCATCTGGGAGATCTCATCTCTGGGTCTCTTGTGTCCTCTCACTCGTATGGGACTTTAGAAAAGCCATCTAGAAAGTCTGATCGTCCTCCACTTTCAGGTCCCTTTGGGTCCTCCAGGTCAGCTTCCTGCCATCTGATCCAACTCGTGGTCAGATGGTGCTCAGATCACAGCATGAGGGCTTATTAAGGGACTAAACTACCGTGAAGGTGCTCCATGACCCTGGAACGAGGTTACCTGGCTGTAGAAACTCTGATGGGATTATTATGGACATATAAGCTCACGCTCCTTTTGGCCCAACAGTGACTTTATTCCGCGGTTTTGGCCTTCATGACCTTTGGTGACAAACATCACAGTCACCAAATCACCACCATCTCCATGTTCTGACGCGCTACGGTTAAAGGCGTCCTTAGCAACCTTTTCATGAATCATCTTCTTGTGTAGAGTGTGTTAAAATGACTAAGATGTTAATGAAAGGCCACCCAGCCCCAATCGCCCCTGTGGCCACAGTTTCGCACTTGCAACTTCAGACTGCCGGTCTGGTCTGTTGGACTTCATCGTGTCTGGCTGCGGAGCACAGCTGATATGATGAACCGCTCCTGTAGACACTAATGAAGGCTGGGAGACGTTGCAGCTGTTAGATGAAGGTGTTAAAAAGACAAACGCACAATGAGGAAATGGATTTCGTTTTCAGTTCTACAAATGGACACTGGGGGGAGCTAAAAACAAGTGAGTTCCCTTTGGTTAGGTTTAGGCTTAGGGCTGTGGCGTTTGTTTACTCCCTTTGAACATCTAGTGAAGCTGAGTTCTTCGTGACACAATAAAAACCGACAGGTCAAGGATGATCAGCTGATTTGGTCGAACTTTCTCTTCAGCCACCACCGTTCCATTTCCAGATTAAAGCAGAAATCCAGAGTTTTTCTCAGAGGGCACCATCTAGAGGTGAAAAGCTGTATTGCACCACAAGCCCCTCTCCCTGCTTCCATGGTTACAGCTGGAAGCAAAAGCATCACAGCACAGAGGAAGACTTTACGGCTCTAAAATCCTCCATAATTCCTGAAAGGGAGAAAACTCCGGATTGCTTCTTTATTCCCAGGCTGGGACAACACTTCCTGCTACATTTACACACAGCTTTAAAACATTCTGGCTCTTTCAGAGCATCACCTGCTTCTTCCACACCTCGGTGCCTTTAAAAGCTCTGCAGAAGCTTCGTGTTCAGACCCATCACCAACCTAACGAGCTTTTGTTGTGGAATCATTGTCAGGAGGGTTTCATTAGCGCTCTTGTAGCGGTGGTGTGTGTGTAAAATAAACAGGAAGTAAATGAGAACGCTTGTGTCTGTCGGGAATGGAACAAGTCCGAGTAGAAGACGAGTCAGGCTGTTATTTATCGAGGATGAAAGACCTAAGGATGTGCCTTCGTTATCTATAATGGCTTCTGTTTCATTAAGGTGTTTTCATTAAAAGCTCCTACCCTCAGGCTGCTGTGTGTGTGTGTGTGTGTGTGTGTGTGTGTGTGTGTGTGTGTGTGTGTGTGTGTGTGTGTGTGTGTGTGTGTGTGTGTGTGTGTGTGTGTGTGTGTGTGTGTGTGTGTGTGTGTGCGTGTGCGTGTGTGTGTGTGTGTGTCAGTTGCCTCTGACGGAGAAGGTGAGCAGGTCAGCTGTCGGTTGAAATTGTTCTAGAATAAAAAGGAGGAAGAAGCTGATCCGAGGCCTCGCTCCTCATCCTCTGGTTTAAAATCATCTTACCTTCCAGCTCCTGGTGTCGTACTTCTGCTGCTATGAAATCCTGCGTGGATTTCATAGCCGGAGGAGCAGGAAGAGTGGCGTTTAAAGGTCCAGAGCGGGCTCTCTGAGCGAGCTCTGCCAGTCTCCGCCGCTAACCGCCACCCCTCTAAACAAAAGCCACTCGGCTTTCTCTCATCTAGCCGAGTGTGCTGTCACTCTGTGACGGTGTGGCTGTCAGCTCATCAACACCAGCAGAAGAATCTCTGTTCAGCTTATTTCTGTGACTAAATCACCTCCGCTGTCTGGTGGAGCTGGAAGCTGTCTGCTGAGGAGATGCTCTCACATGAGGATTAGTCGAAGACTCGCAGGAGGAAAACAAAGACAGCCAGAGTGTTGACCTAATTAAGAAAACGCCGCCATTTGAAGTAGCTGCTCTTTTCCTGGAGACGAAGCGGATTCTTCTTGAAACATGGAGTTCTGGGTGACTTTGATGCTGACGATGAGAGAAGTGAGTTCAGCGCCTCTGAGCTTAGCTTGTGTCTCTGTGCAGATCTCCCTGCTGAAGCAGTCTCTGGAGCTCCAGCTGAACCAGTCGCAGTCAGCCCTGCAGCAGCTGCAGTCCCAGTTCAGCCAGGAGAGGGAGCTGCTGAGCCAGCAGCTCAAAGGTGAGCCTCAGGGAGTACACCCCGAAACCTGACAGCGTGTGTTACATAAACTCATGAGGACATTTGCGTCATTGTTGCAGATTTTTGTTTAAATAAAAATGTGATTAAAATAAAAATCCTCCCAGGTGGGAGTCTTCGGTTGTGGTGTTGGCACTCCTGCCGTATGGCTGGAGCAGTCTGTGGGGTTAAAGGTGATTCAGACCCATCTGTTTTTTACATGTCTACGTTCATGCCTGTGGGTTTGTGTTCACAGAGCTGCAGAGAGAGCATCAGAGGAGGGAGCATCGGCTACAGGAGGCCCACTGCTGTGCCCTTAGCACCATGGAGGAAGCCCGGCAGCATCAGATTAGAGTACGACACACACACACACACACACACACACACACACACACACACACACACACACGCACACACACACACACACGCACGCACGCACACACACACACACACACACACACAGACATGCATGGAAAAGTGCACATTCTCTTTTGGATTTTATCTCCAAAAATCTTCTTTTTTAGTAAAACGTAAATCAGAAAATGTGAAAGATATTTGTGTTTCCTCTGATCACCTTTAATCTTAGTGAGCAGTTCATTTCTGAGGCACGGCTCTGTTCGGAGGTCGGTCGACTGTTTCACCGGTAATCATCTTCAAAACGGACACTTTGCAACATTTTCATGTTTTAAATCACTTTCTTTAGCCAGTCTGTGCAAAGCGACTTCACACTGGAAGCATCAGCTGTGCTCAACGGCAGCGGGACGTTTACTCGAGTACTGCGCGCCGCTCCACGCCGGGAGAGTCTCAGCCGCAGAGCGGCTTCTCCACCATCCTCCTCGCCAGACTCGCGAGATCACAAAATCCCTGAAGACCTCAAATTCAATAAAGACTTATTTATGACTGAAGGAAGATGAACTTTATTCAGAGAGGAAGTCTGCATGAGACCTTGAGCTGAGATATTATGGCCACCTGGTTCGGTAACAGGTCTTGTGCCGTGCTTTCTTGCCAGACAGATGTGGTGTTTGTGTCTGCAAATTAAAAGTTAATTTCTGCTCATTTTTGATGTAAACTTGACCTTTGGGTACGCTACACGTGTGAACGCTGATACCTCCAGTGGCGGTCGGGGTCAGGGTGTTTAGTGACAATAGAAGCCACATCAGGATTTCACCAGAAAATGGAAAGTTCACTAGTAAAAATGTAAACAAATGAGAACAAAGGGGTGATCTGGCTTTGAGATGAGTCATTCCAAATGGACTGAATTTGTCTCCATCTTTGGCCCTTTGTGGGTTTCTGGTGTGAGAAGTGCAGCTGGTGTCTGATCGGCACTCGGCAGAAGAAGGTAAACATCTCCATGAGACTATTTGTTGCTGGAGTCTCTAGTCAGCCACTTTATCCTGGAGTTATTTCCTTCTGAGATGAAATGGAAGCCTCTTCTAGTCTGGAGAGCGTAATAGTCGTCATTACAGCAACCTGATAATCAGAAGGAGAAAAGCTTCTGCTGCAGGCTGAATGAAGCCAGTCGTGTTGTCTATCGATCCGTTTAAAGATGCTTGAAACGCTGCGATAAGGAAACACAGGAGGAGCCGTGGAGCTTTAACTCTTGCTGGAACAGCTGATGAATGATTATCACATGAATCACGTTGTGCGAGGCTAATTAGCCTGAATTAGCTCCCGTCATAACTCCTGTAGTTTTTCAAATTCAATTCAAATTCAAAGACACTTTATTAATCCCAGAGGGAAATTAGAGTTTCAGTACACACAATTCTGAGATCAGACATACATAGGCATAGACACATGACAAGAATTGGTGACTGTGGTCATTCGTAACCCCGAGTCGCCCTACCTTAATAGAGATCAGAGGGGTTTACATGAGGATTGGTTCAGGTGGAGGAACAAAAGGCACTTCATAGTTACCCTCCACAGGAAGCACAGCTTTGCTATGCAAAACAAACACCTTCGACAGAAATGCAACAGACTTCAGACATCACACAACATAAGTGTCCACTAGGTGGAGTGGTGGGTTTGGGACTCTCCACACGTCAGTTCCTGCAGCTACGAAAAGCAGCGCACGTCACCTCAGTCTGGACAGGGGAGGGAGGTCATTGGGGTTTGCGGGGCACAGTGACTCCTGGAATGATTCGGCGGCCTTCACAGCTCGCAGTCCCTTCCAGGCTGGGATAGGGAGACAGAGTTGCCATAGCAACGGCAGCATTCCACATTTCTTCTGAGGGGGGAGTATTCGTTTCAGCCTCAGGCTCAAGGGCACCAGATTCAGATAAGGAATTGTTTTGGGGCCAGACAGAGATAATTTCCTCTCTGTCTTAAAGTTCTGTTGGTCCTCAACCTCTCAAAATCCCAATAATTGCGTAAATTAATCTATCCCAATCCGTGCTGATTTGTCCACTCGCTCCTTGATGGCATCCATCTTTTGTGCCAAAGCATGAATCTCAGCCAAAGTTCCAAGCTTACAACTCATCTCGACAATTATATGAGTCTGTGAATTCACAGCGCGCTGTAATGCATCCCTGAGCTCGGGGAGAGCGCCAATATTCCTCGACAGCTCGTTAGTTTTCCGGTAAGCCAGATAACCTCTTAGGCCGAAGAGCAGGAAACCTGACAGCAACACCACGGATATCCGGACATCTTCAGAATCCTCTACAGACAGCTAAGAGAGGCAAAACAGGTTCCACTATTTCCAGGAGTCCATGATATACCCAGCTGTCTCTCCCAGAGGGGCACCCGGGAGCCCCTTCTCCCGTTCTCATCATTGAAAAAAGTTTGTCAATCGTGACCAACTGACCACGTCCATTTTGGTAATTTCAGTTTCCAGAAAAAATGCAGAAGCAGCCGTACACCCACAGACAGACAAAGAGCCTTGGGATAAGATAGGGAGGAGAGGAGGAAAAAAACGTCTGTACTCTCCAAGAGCCGGAAGAAGAAGGCCTGCAGGTCTTTTTACATTCTTGTTTAATTTCATTAAACTGAAATCAAAAATCCAAAACTAGAATGTGTCTGAAAACAGCTCAGCCACAGCTAGGTGGGTTTATAAACCGTACAAAAGGTGTAACAAACTCCAAAAATGTTAAAGCTGCTGCCAGTGGCTCATCAGGGTCACCACCGTTGGTCGGGTAGGTCTCCATGGTAACGTCTCACCTGTGCCACTCCCTGGCGGTGTCCTTCGTAGGACGTGGTCCGTGTAGGTCGGGTTCTGTGAAAGTGGACAATCTAGCCATGGCATTTATTCCCACTCGCCGTTTGTCCTGTTGCCTGGCAACCGTGACCACATGATGAGGACAAAAGCCTAACAACCCAACCAATTTAAGCTTTTTATTCTCACACCCCCAGATTTTATTGTTCTTGCATTTAAAACGGTTTCGTCCGCCACCGTTACAAGAACAATGACTCATCCTTGACATTAGGATGGATCTGTGGGCCTTGTTGCTTTGCTGTGAGGTAATCTTGCTTAAATGTGGCTGACAGGGTTCTCACCTAATCTCCTTTTTCACCCCAGAGAGAAGAGAAGAGCAAGAAGGGATCCAAAGCTGCATCGCCACATTTAGCTTCATTTCTCTCACCCGCCCCTGTCCTTTAATCTCCCCATTCTGTCTTCCATCAGGCCCTGGAGGAGCGTCTGAAGCAGGAGCAAAGGGAGGAGGTCCACGCTCTGAAGGAGGCCCACAGGAGGACGTTAGAGATCCTCCGGCAGCAGTCGGATCAGGAGCTGCAGACGCTCCGATTTGAGCTGGAAGACGACGGGAAAGCGAAGCTGGGTAAAAACTCGTCTCTGAAGTCACCGATTAGCCGTCCAGCCTCGCTGACATCTCCTGTTGTTAGGCGTGTTTGCTGTGTCCAACCTTCTGTTCTATGAAGGTCCTCCGGTTGAGATGGGTCCGTACTAAAGAACCAACATTTAGACTGTAATTATAGACCAGAAGGACCACGGTGGAGCTGTAAAACTTCTGGAGATTAAAACAAGCTGATTTAACTCATGAACAACCGTCTGCATCAGAGTCAGCCCCTTTAATGTTGTCTGCGGTTGGTCGGAGTTTAATGATCCTCCGCTTTTGTGTTTCCGCCTGGCAGCCTCTCTTCGAGCAGAACTCAACCACCTCCATGCCGCATCCATCGAGCATCTGAAGCAGATTCACATTAAAGAAAACACGTCGGCCAAAAGAGAGCTGGAGAAAGCGATGGAGCACAGCCACCAGCAGGTAACTACAGGTGTTATTCCCTTTAAATCAAGCTTTATTGTCAATCTGCAGTCGTAACGCCACTGAAACCTTTCTGAGCCCCTCCTCCCAAAAGTCACATCGCTACGGTAAATGCATTCAGATCAGTCTGGGATGTGTTGAATAATCAAAAGTAGAACCTAAAGAGACTCTAGAGTTTATGGAGCGGATGTGAGGGGTCATTGACGATGCCATTTGCCCTGGAAGCCATCTTGGATGGGGGAAGGGAAGCTCAGCTAACCTCTGCAGGTCTTTTTACCAATCTTATCGCTACTGGAACAGCAGACGGACCAACAGTACGGTGAAGGCTCTCTGCCGCGCCTCGGTAGAGACTTCTGGTGACGCTGGTGGGAGGAGAAGCGTGTTTCGTTCTCCTTAGGAAGGTCCTTTTTTGCTGGACCTGATTGCTGAGATGGGCCAGCTGAAGTCCTGCAACATCTGGACCCCTAGAAACCTGATGTCCTCTCCTGGATAGCCTCACCTTGAGTCCAGAAGTCGATGATCATTTCCTTGGTTTTGTCTCTGTCTAGCAGCAGTTTTTTCTTTCGGCATCAATCGTCTTCGTGTTCATAATCTATCTTGAACTCATTGTTGTCGTGAAGTAGACCTACCACTGCTGTGTCATCTGCTTAATTACCACGAATATCCGGACACGCTGTTGGATGTTAGCGGAGTGAATTGCGTTGTGCTGAGAACACAATCCTGAGGAGATCTAGAGCTCAACGTAATGCCCTTGGAGGTGTTTTTGCCAACGTTGGTCAGGAAGTCCAGAATCCAGACCCAGCAGGTGGTGTTTGATCCAAACAAGAGATTCTCTATCACTCTCTGTGGGGTGAAGAGCTAGTCGATGTGCAGGACTCTGGCATATGCGTCTTTATTTTCCAGGGGATGTTGTGCAGGGTGGAGGACGTCGCACCCTCAGTGGGAACGGTTGTACCTGCTCCTTTATGTCGGTTAGATCTGCTTAAATTCTAAGCAGGGTTAGGGTTAGGGTTAACCCAGCAGCTCAGGAGGAAGAGCGGGTTGTCCAGTAATCAGAAGGTTGCAGGTCCGATCCCGGCTCCAACCAGAGAATGCTGCTGTTGTGTCCTTGGGCAAGGCACTTAACCCACCTCACCTGCTGGTGGTGTTCGGAGGGACCGGTGGCGCCAGTGCTCGGCAGGCCTCGCCTCTGTCCGTGCGCCCCAGGGCAGCTGTGGCTACATCGTAGCTCATCAACACCAGCGTGTTTATGATGACTGAGTGTGTTGTGAAGCGCCTTGGGGGGTTGTAGAACCCTAAGAAGGCGCTATACAAATACAGAGCTGGTTTAGTGTCTCTGAACCTCTCCTGGTCATAAATTGTCTGAAATGTCATCATTTCTCCCCGTGAATACATTTTCTGTGTGCCTTTTTAAGGAACAGGAACTCCTGGTTCGACTAGCCGACCTTCAAGGAGAGGTGTGTTCCCGTAGCAACCGCATCACTGATCTGGACCATGAGATCCACTCTCTTAATGAGACTATCGACACTCTGACCCGAGAGCTGGAGCTGAAGGGCAAGGAGGTGCTGCGAGTCCGAAGTGAAGCGAACCATCAGATAAGGTAGAAACACAGCAGATCAGCGGGGCATCGATTCCTCCGATACCTGCATCTGCACACGATCGTTACCCGAGAGGAATCACACATAATGCGCTTTGGCTAATTTCCTTAAGGGGCAGGGCCAAACAGTGACTCAGCAGAAAATGACCCAGTTCTCACATGTCTAATCTCAAGCTCATCTCAGTAAGGCATGACCTTTGTGAACAGGGTGTGATCAAACACAATCTTCATGGGAGTATTTATGTCCGAGAACCAGAAGTCTTAATGAGTTATCGAAAACCAGTGAAGCTCTGAGATTTAATAAGCTCAAACCAGAAGATCAATAAAAATGGCCAAATGGTAATTTTGTATTTCTCACGGCAGGAATGCACGCGAACACTGGAACGCTTCAGTAATGTTTGCCAGTCGGTCGTACAAACCTGTGGGTTACAGTAGCAGAGATTAGTGCACTGGTTCAGATTAAAGAAAACGCTTAAATTTACAAAGAAACCATTAACTTACTTAGACACAGGAGTAGGATCCAAGAAGTAAGAGACTTTTATCAGATGGAGCAAATTCACTTACACTAAGACTCCTAAAGGCTAGCTAAAGATGGGCCCTACTAAGTAAGTAATGTTAAGCTAGATTTTCAAGAGTGCCGGGTCACTTGGATTCCTTATTGATGTTCAGTGCCTCATACACACATGTATTATCTCCTCTTGAGGTAAATCCTGTTTCTGCCTCTCGGTGTGTCTCCAAGCAGATGAGTCTCTTTATGTTTTCTTCATTTCTAAATTGTTTAATCGTTTGAACATTTTATTATTGATGGGTTTGTTCATTTGGGAGTGGCAGCTACATTTCTGTGCTTTGTTCTCTGCAACTTTAATTGGCACTAACAAATGCATAGTAAAAAGTGTAAGAAATACAGAGTCAGTTTCCCGGACAAGCCCCCAACTTGTTCTGGCCTAGCTCAAAGAGCATAAGTGAAAAGGGCGAAGATCACATCAGTTTTTTTGTTTTGTTTTTACGAAACTAACTAAAAGCACAAAACCAAAGCTGTCCTGGGGTAGAACAGGAAAGCACAAGAGGCTCCTTAAAAAAACAGGAAAAGGTGGTTGGAGAAATTTATGAGAACACTTTGTGATTTTTCATTTGTAAAAGTGTCATTTTCAGTAGCACGACTGCAGAGATGCACCTGAGAGAGCAATTCGTTTAAACAGGATAGGTGAGTGTTAGTAGATAATTATGAAGTCAATGAAGCTGCTACTTTGTCGTTTTGAAGAATCCTAGCCCTAACCAAAAACGGCTAACGACAAACTAGCTTTAGCTAAACCACGGTTATTTAAAGAGTTAAGGGCTCTAATGGTCATCCATTGATCAAGCAGACAGCAGTCTGTGATTAACTTGTCCAGTAATTCTGGCTCTGCCACATTCTGCTCTGCAAATATAATCACACAGATAAACTAATACCCTGCTCCTGACGTCGTAACCATGGATACTACTTTTTAAAGTATTTCAGGACCATATACTGCTTAAACTTCAGGCTAAATTTAGCTCCAACGTCCTTATTTATAAAAAGTGGTGTCAATGAAATGGGTCCCTACCAGGAAATTGGCTACATGAGGGATGCTATGATCCCGTGCTTATTAAACCTCCATAAGTAAGCATCCAGTGCAGGTTGTAACATGGATCATGCTTATGCCACAGAGCCCATGAGCAGGATCTCATAAAGAGACACGAGAGGGACCTGGAGGAGCTGAAGATCGTCCACCACAGAGAAACACAGATCATGCTGGCTGACTTCAACAAGGCCCAGGAGGTTCTGAAGGACAAGATTTCTGCTCTACAAATACTGTAAGTGTCCATGGTCCTCAGGTGTCTTATTTCTCCTTGATAATAAGAATTTTTGTCTTTTTTAAGGTTGGAGGGTACAGAGGAGAAGTTAAGGAACAGAGAAAGCCGACCAGAAGACCTGCATATCATAGCAGAGCTCAGAGAGATGGTGACTGAGAGGGAAGCTCTGGTGAAAAAGCTGGTGGTGAGCAGAGAAAATCACTTCCACAGGCTGAGATGTGCAGGTTTATCATCTTCAGTCCTGGTTTATCAGGCCAGGAGTTCAGGCTCTAAAGGGTAAAACCAAACTTGGTGCAGAGGAAGTAAAGCTGAATTATTTCATCGTCATGTGGACATGACACGTGTTCCTAAAGGTGGAAGATTTAGGATGAATTATTGCTTTTTTAGGATGACAAGAAGTTCTACCAGTTGGAGTTGGTCAACAGAGAGACGGGCTTCAACAAGGTCTTCAATTCCAGTGCCAACGTTGGTGTCATCAACCCCCTGATCAAGGTGAGATCGCTCTTCTGAGTGGGAGAAGCAATGGCTTCCGGTCTACGTTTCAAAGGTCCAACCCCCTTTTCAGGCTCCGCCCTAAGCCACACCCCCAGACTTCTATAATATGTAACAACCCTAATTACATAACATCACCCTACCTTTTGACCCATTGTTGGCATCTTTTCTGCCGTAGTTCTTAACGTAACGCGTCTACGTAACGGCCGCGGCGCCTGCAGGCGTCTGACGGCATCCTCATAGTCTGGTGTCGATCACGAGTTCTCCAGACGCCACTGGGAAAGTCCGAGATCCCACTGGGAGGACTGGAATTATTCTGCCCTACACAACCATATAACAATGGATTATGCTAGCTGATATAGCTAGCCCAGATCTGGCTTCACTTCCTGTCCAGCTGCTGCTAGCCAAGAACGCACGGTTCGTGCACATGGAGGGTATCTGCAGATTGGGGAGGGGCGGTCAGAGGGCAGGTTGGTGGATGGCTCAGAATCCAATCATTAAGAGCGGGACGAGGTTTTTCCTGGATTGTGTGTTTATTGGTTGTCGTCTGTATGTGAAGAGCATGTCAGGTAAAAAAGGCTCCAGACGAAGTTCTTCTAGCACCTTTAAAGAGCACCCTGCATGGTTGCGTTTCCAGGTCCTCGGGTTTATAAAGATTCACTTAAGAGTGAGCAGGCTGGTTTCCTGGAAGATGCTGCAGGTGGAGGCGCAGCGGCAGCTACTACCTGCTGCTCTGCAGTCGGTCCGAGGCCACAGATGCACAAGTCATACGTCTTTGATGAACCTGCTAGCTGCGCCTGTTGAGATGCTTTTGCACCACTACCTTTATCTGGAAATGCACGTGCGCACCTTTACTCACTTTTGCACATTTGACTTTGCACATCCAAGATTTTAGCTCCTAATATAGCGATCTGTTGTATCTGAGGTCTCAGTTTTAGCGTAAATGCAAACATCTTCAGCGTAGCTGCAGATAACAGTGAGTGAAAATCTTCTGCAGTCTCTCAAAAGGCCTCCGAGTCCGCCGCTGCAGCCCTGCCGCCGCTAATCATCAGTAATGGACGGTAGAACAGTTTACCGCCATGCTTTATGTTTCTGGATTATATTAGAATTGATCTGCTGAGATCCAGGCGCTGCAGCACTCCTCTGTGTTTCTGTTAGGAAAGAGGAATGTTTGTGTCCAAGATGCTTCCCCTTACCGGTTCATGGTTGATGCGAAGCCCCTCCTTCTGCCTCGGAGCGTCTGATCCTGCATGCGGTTTGTTTGTTCACAACGATCTGATGTGTGCCTGCGTGAAACGCTGCACACGTCTTCACATCCAGTTTGTCACGGAGCCGCTCCTGATCCTTTGTGTGCTCACAGCTGTCACGGCTAATGTGGCTGGAAAACAATCGCGCTCCGTTTTCAGTCACAACACGGGCTCATCATCCTCTCGTGTTACATCCTCGCCTCTGCACGCTCCGTGGGCTGCTTCCATTACACACCACCTCTCTCGTCTCCATCCCCCCGAGCCGAGGCAGGCATCTGGAAAATTAAAGGCTTAAGCAGCTTTGGTGAATGCAAACTAATGTTTCTGCTCTGTTTACAAAAACATCACGGAAACATCCACGGAAAGCCCCAGACACACCGCCAGGGCGGTGGGTCATCAAACCGTTTTAAAGGAAGTTTTTTAAATAAAGGTGTTTTTCACAGGAAGTCCAGCAGAGATGCAAAGCTGTGAAAGCTGGTGGATTTACAGAAAAAAATAACCTTTTCTAAAGGCTCAGGATGTTTAGATGAGGAGCATTTCAGGCTGTTGTGGGTTTTTCAAAGTAAAAGATTTCCTTTTTCTGGTACGGGACTCCTGAAGTGACCGTAAATGTCAATTTCTTAGTCAAATGTTTATTTTTCTTTTCATGAGCTTTTTACTTCTTTGGTCTGGGAGACAAAAGTCATTTATTGGATTTTATTCTCACGCCTAAAACAAGTAAAGAAACTTTTAATCCATTAAATGTAAACAAATATGTTTTTCTTCTATATTTAAAGGTTCAACTTGAAAAAAACTTTGTTCTTTGGATTTTATTAGAGTAAATGTTTTATTTTTTCAAGAAACCTTTTATTTTCCAAATTATTTAAGCTGCTCAAAAGTCTAAAGGTCCAGAGAACAATTACATTTGGTCAACTTAGATAATGAGATTATTTTCCCCCTGGCTTTTCAGGGCTTCCGTACATTTACCACATAAAACCTGAGTTATTCATACAATTATCGTTTTTGTCTTAGAAAACATGCAATCAACATAAATCCATGACAATCATTAAATATAATAAAACATCTAATCAGGGTTTCTTCATTCGGTCGGTAGAGATTTATGGCAAACTGATGTGTCATAAAAGGCTGTTTCTGTGTGTCAGGCTTTTATCATTAGTTTAATTTCTAGTTTATTTACAAATAGATGAGACGTTTAAGAGGTGAAGGTGTTTGATGACGAACAAAAGAAAACCATCGATAAAATAATCTGTTTCATCTGAGAATCCAGCAGAATCCTGCAGCGTTTCAGATTATCTGCTGTGTCTGAAGTGTTTACTATCAGCTGAGTGGGACATTATTTCTGACAGGATTCATTCTGATTTGATACAATTTTTGTTCTCGTGTCTGAAACGGTCTCTTCTTGGGTTTTGTGAAGAAAAATCTTGACTAATCAAATATCGTTTTTGGTGTAAAAACATTCAGAAGTTTCTTGATCAGATAACACCAGTCAGCCCCTCTCCTGACCTTTGACCCTGGCCATGATTATGATATGGAAACGTAAAACCACACCGATTACGATTGTTTCTTTTCTAATCCCAGAGTTTAGTTCGGTCCGGATCGGTTCTCACGTCTCACCTCTCTGTGTGTCTGTAGCCAGAATCAGGCAGCCAATCAGATCAGCACCTCGCTAGCCACTCAGCTCTTCGATTGGCTCGCCCTCCCACCATGAGCCGCCAGGAGTGGGGGGCGGGGGGGGGGGGGGGGGGGGGAGGTAGGGCTGGGAGGCTGCCTTGTGCCTCCTCCCCACCCCCCACAGAGGTCCCTCCCCCGGCTTAAAAAAGCTCTGTTCAGTCCTGTTCTTCCTCCTTCTCCTCTACCTCAGCATCCTCCTCATCCCTCTCATCATCCCATGCCGAGCCTTGCTCCTCCTCATGCTCCTCAGGATCCTCATGTGCAGCATCAGGTCCTCCAGAGCTGTAGGAGGTGAGAAACGATGAGCTCCTGCCCCCCACTGCCGCAGGTCCCTTTGATTTTACAGCTGGGAGTGGAGAATGTGACGTCTGCTGCCCCCGGTGTCTGTAGCTGTTACTGCACTCTAAACCTTTCCTTACTCCTTTTTCCTTGCATGGCAGGGCCGGACCTAGTCCCTCTGGGGCCCGATGTCAGACACAAGCATGAGACCCCCCCCCCCCCCCCCACACACACACACACCCTTATTTAGCTTTTATTTTTCCTCTCAGATGTTTTTGAGCCTTCAAGTCTAATTATTAAACATTAGAATATTTTGACTTTTAATAACTGATAATCTGAATAAATAATTGTCTTAAAATGTTTTTAAGTGTCTTAAAAAGTCCTTCATTCTATTACTAAACTGTCCATTTTAACTCGGAGCTATTTAACCATTGAAATCTGATTTGACTATTGTTTGATAAATTAGCTTGCCATAATTCCATATGTGGGGGCTTTTTGCAGTGAGGTACATTTTGTTCACACAAGTAGCTTAGCCTAATGAGCATTAACAGTAGCATTAGCAATGCTAACTGTGGTTAAAGTTAGTGCACGTTTGTTTTTGTTTTTCCTTTTACCTTTTATACCTTTGTCTTCTGATTTTAAGCAGCATAAATGACGTAATAACTTCCTTATTTAATGAGGCCAGAGGCAGTTTTTAACCTTTGCCTTGTGGGATTTTGACCTCTGAGATTTTAGCTTTATCCTTACAGATGAACAGCAGGAAGTTTCAACCATCGGCTAATAAAACCACTAATAGTTCTACGAGTTAAACTAGTTTTTATCATTTAGTTTGATGTTTATTTTCTGATCTTGTTGACTCGTGTCACGCTGTAAAAACCCTAAAAGTCAGCCACACAACATTTAAATGAGACCCGGGTCTAAATCGGAACACTGATGCGTCCATGTCCCGCCTCGCTGCATTGGATCAGGGTCAGAACACAAAAATAACAAACACACGTAATCCATCCCAATCCACTGAGCCTGTACCCCCCCCCCCCACCACCACCACCACCACCACCCGTCTCCATCACAAACCAGACCCTCACATCCTCTCCTGTCTCTCATCAGCATCTGCTTTCAGCCTGAGCTACATGAAACC
This sequence comes from Nothobranchius furzeri, assembly GCF_043380555.1. Lineage (NCBI taxonomy): Eukaryota > Metazoa > Chordata > Actinopteri > Cyprinodontiformes > Nothobranchiidae > Nothobranchius > Nothobranchius furzeri. The sequence continues at coordinate 47,680,711 of NC_091754.1, read as the reverse complement.
AGGTGGGAAGCTGATTTGTAAAACCTGACATGAAGAAGCCGTTTCCTCCTCTTGCCTTAGTGAAGGCGGAGCAGACAGGAGGAGGAGGCGTGCTGCAGCTGATCAGAGGTCAGCGGTAGGTCTGCTGCTGGTCCGTTCACAAACACTGATCTGCTGACTGAACTCCTCACTGGATCCCCGTCACACTCCGGCACCGGCTCAGCTCTCAGCTACCACACCGGGCCAATACCGTTACGGCCTCCCCAGACCCCGAGTGTCTCTCCGCCTTTTCCTCCTCTCCTCTCTTAAGAGCTCTTTTTCCTTTCCTTCCTCAGCCTTCCTGAAGCCAGCGCCACAACACTGGCCGAATCCAGAGGGACGGAGGCGGAGAACAAAAGCAAAGGAAATACAGCTGAAGAGGAGGATCTGTACTCTCAGTCCTTCACCTTCTGACCGGCAAAAAATAATCATCCTGATTCTGTCAAGTCAAGCAAAAAAAGGGAGGAGCAGTGGGACAGGGAACTACGGCGATCAGCGCCCACAACATGAGTCTGGCTACAGTCCTTAGGGCTTCCATACGTGTGTGTGTGTGTGTGTGTGTGTGTGTGTGTGTGTGTGTGTGTGTGTGTGTGTGTGTGTGTGTGTGTGTGTGTGTGTGTGTGTGTGTGTGTGTGTGTGATCTCTGAAGGTTTAACTTACAGCAGAATCAGGTTAAAATCATTAAATCTGGATAAAAACTGGTCACAGATATTATTCTGTTATTAAAACAGTCGACTCAGAACAAATTTACAGGGGAAGAAATGAAATCTAATTTATTTAACGGGTGAATTGCTGTTGAGTTTTTGGGTGAATCCAGCCAAACGTAAACATCAGCAGCTGCTGAGTTTTAGTTAAAAGGGCAGAAATCCAGTTTCATATAAAAGCGTGCTTACTCTGACCTGCTGTTTGACTTCTTTATTTATAATTATGTAAAGTATAGAACATGTTTCAGAAATCTGAATTTATTTATTTATATATTGAATGCGTTCACACACAGGTTCTCTAGTTTTCCCGTGTCACGAAAGTTGGTAACGGATGTGTTCCCGTTACGACCATCCCACCGTCACACACTCGTTGCAGGGCTGCCAACTCTCACACATTTGACCCTCTTCACACGCTCTCATGCCACACCTCCAATCTCTCACGCTAAACCAGCGCCTGCGCTCCCCAAACGTGCATCACACACAGTGTGTAGGGCTTTAAAACCAGATGATATTAATCATAGCATTAGCTACTGAACAACATGCTCACAAATAGCACTTAAGTCTTAATTTAACCGGCATATTTCACACACAGAATCCCATCTGTAGTTACATTTGTGACACGTAGCTGTAACTCTTTACTGCTGATGGATGGATGGATGGATGGGTGGGGGGTGGATGGATGGATGGATGGATGGATGGATGGATGGGTGGATGGATGGATGGATGGGTGAATGGATGGATGGGTGGGGGGTGGATGGATGGATGGATGGATGGATGGATGGATGGATGGATGGATGGATGGGTGGATGGATGGATGGGTGGGTGGGGGGTGGATGGATGGATGGATGGATGGGTGGATGGATGGATGGGTGGATGGATGGATGGATGGATGGATGGATGGGTGGGGGGTGGATGGATGGATGGATGGATGGATGGATGGGTGGGGGGTGGATGGATGGATGGATGGGTGGATGGATGGATGGATGGATGGATGGGTGGGGGGTGGATGGATGGATGGATGGATGGGTGGATGGATGGATGGAGTGAAGAAGTTCAGGAGAGTTGGATGTTAAATTTTCCTCACGAAAAGAAAATTAGTATTAAACAAAGGTCAGTTCCCTCTGTAAAGTCAGAGGTACAGAAGAGGATTAGGGCCACTGAAAAGAAAAAGAATTTTGACTTTTTTTCCTAGAATTCCGTCAGAATTCCAAGATTAAAAGTCAGAATTCTGTGAAAAAAAGTAAGAATTCTCTTTTGTTTCTTTTTTTTGGCTCAAATCCTCTTTCATACGGAGTAGAAATAAATAAATAAATTGTGGAGCACAAAAAGTCTCAATATTACCCTTTCCCCCCCCCCCACACACACACACACACACACACACACACCGCCACCCCCACCGCGCTCTAAACGGTCGGCGACTGTCCGACCCCGTGACCATATCTCATTCTTTGAAATATTCAAAAGTTGGCAGCCCCAGTTCACACACCATCCTTTAAGGCAACGAGGAATTATAACAAGGTAATAATGTTGGAATGTAATTATTTATTCAAGCATCTCCATGTTTTTAGAACTAGTTCAGTTTATTCGCTTGTTGTTTTCGCTGTGAGGGTTTAACTTTAATAAAGATGAAGTTAAAATCACATTTCGCTGAAAGAAAAGAAGGTTTTAAATAACCTGAAACTGTAATTCTGTTCTTTAATAAAACAGGAGTTGCTTCTGCTCTTGCAGACGGGTTAAATCCAGCTCGCTGTCCCACTGCTCCACGCTGTACATAGAGGACGTGTCGGGGGCGGGGCTTGAGTCACACCTTCAGACGGAAGCCCCTCCCCCTTGTTTTTTAAATATTCCACTATTTATATATAAGGAGCTCCTGTTTTTCCTGTGGTCTGCCGAGGCGCTGCAGGACCAGAGGCATGGAGGTGAAGAGCTCCCTCGGGGAACGACTCCCAGCTGACTTTGGTCCCGTTTCCTTCCCGGCTGGGAACTCTCCAGCTTCCTGCCTGTGGCCGTGGCTCAGACCACAGAGCATGTGAAAACAGACACACTCATGCTGCTGTCTCACTTCTTCATCAACTCTTAGCTTTCCTTTAAATAGACGCAAGGGTTTGCGCCGTTCTTGTGCTGGACGCCATTCAGACATCTTTAGAGGGTCGTTTACTTCCTGGAACGCAGACGGATGGAAACTCGTCTTCCCAACTGCTTCAGTCGCTCAGGAAGTGTTTGGATTTTCACTCAAAAAGTCCAACATTATACGTTAATACGTCTTCCCAACCCATGCTTTTATTTTGAAACTACAACAGTAAAGCTTTATTTCCTTTAGCTTGTTAATCTGAACCAGGAGACGTTTTTACAGCTAAATCCCGCCACAATCTGCTTTAAGATGTTTTAATCTGGATTTTTGTGCCTTTTTAAGAGTTTTTGTAGTTTCACAATAAAGGCGGCTGAATCTGACCGTATGCTCTAAATGTGAAGTGTTTTTAAATAGATTTGCGTCAGAAACACGTTAACTAATCAGAAAAAGCTGCTTTTATCTAGATCGAGTGACCTCTGACCCTCGATGAGTCCTCAGATTCAAATACGGGATCCTGGGATCGTTATTTAGGATCCGGTGGGAATGTAAACACTTCCTGACACGAACATGGAGCTGAAACCAGGAGGGTGTTAGTGTTTACAGTCACTGTGAGAACAAACATGAAGTTATCTGTAAATACTGACAGAGAGTGTTTTATGGGTGGTTCCTCCATGGACACTGTGACGTTTATTTGACATGAACTTTATTATTGTTTCTTTATTAACATCATTTCTCACCATCACATCCAGATTTTATCCCTATATGAGTTTTGCTGCTCGTGACGGCCGCTACAGGACCACGCTGGTGTTTTTATTTCACCATTTTTCTGTTTACTCACCAGATTTTTAAAGTCGGGGTTTGGGAACATCTGAAAAAAGGGATTTTCTAACATTTAACGATTAGAAACAACCTAAAATGCAAAAAACTGTTCCAGTTTTCTGGTTTTTACTTTAAGATTTTGATCAGTTTGGTTTAAAATTCATGTTTTTTTAAATGAACGTGAGCAACACGTGTGTTGCTGTTTAACTGAACTAAAAGTCATTCAGTCGTGTTCGTTTTGCTCTTTTCAAAGTTAAACCCAACAATTATAACGGAGTTTATATTTCTATCATTTCTGTTGTGTGTCATAAACAATAAATATCTGATTGTGAGAAATAAAAACGCTGATTTTTTTGGGTGATTTTCACACACACCTGTTACCTCCATCAGAGCCCCTCAGGGCAGCAGTGGCTTCATCTCAGCTCATCCCCACCCGCGTGTGAATGACTGATTGTATTGTAAAATGCCTTGGGGGGTTGTAGAACCCTAAAATGTGCTACAAATACAGGCCAATTACAGTTAAACTTTTATTAGACTCATAATCAGAAAAATTCACACCACCGTGAGAAACTGATGTTCACAACAGCAAACGTGGTCAGAGACGTATTTACAGAGTTTATTAGATGTTTAAAATCAAACAACAGACTTTTATTAATTAGAAGCTGGTTTAATTATCACATTTCTTCTCTGTAGATTAAAATAAACACTTTTAGTCACACCGGGGACTTTTCAGCTGCTTGTTTTTCATGATATTTGAGTTAAAATGCACAAAAACACGTAATAGTTTAAAAACGTTTTGAGCTAGGTGGTGATGCTGCAGCCCGTATAGAACACAAGTGATGAAATAAAAGTTCAGCTGAACATAATCAAACATATTTTATCATTTACAATCATTTAGATTAAACTCCAGCACTAAATATCATTTATTTTAGGCACGTTTGAGATATTTGAGCTTGAAATGGCTTTTTTCTGTAATATTTGTCGTAAAAATTGAACGAACTTGAATCTGTTGGGTCGTGTAATTCGTACGTCTCCCACCGGGTGGCGCCAGAGCTCACTAGTTTTCCTTACGCGTTCCACAGCAGCTCACGCGCTCTTGTGTCCGGTTAGCAACGCCGGTCAGACTGAGCCTTACGCAGGAGTGGACTGGGACCAAAATTTGGCCCTGGCATTTTTACCAATCGTCGACCCTCCCAATTGGGAGAGCGGTGGGGGTGGGGGGGTATTGCCGCCTGCGGACTCGTCCCAAGGCTGAATGTGAGATCTAATATAGACTGGGACTGTTAAATTACAAGCAGGGCCAGACCACTGCGATCGGGAGCCCTGGCCTTCCAGATCAGCTCATTCTCCATGGGCGGAGATCAGCGGGACATTAGCTACATGCTAACGTGGTGAAAAAAAAAACTCCTACGTCATCGCTCTACCACGTTTTTCTTGCTAAAAACACCTGGGAAAACTCTTGTTAGCTTCGGGTTACCGTGCAGCTAATGTTCTGCAGATCACCAACTGTGGAGTAGTGTCAGCCCAAGCTGGGCAAGCAGCCCACTTGGCTAAGCGGCCCACCGGGACAGTGCCAGAATGCCAGATAGGCCAGTCCACCCCTGGCCTTACGTTGTGAGATGATTGTTTTATCACTGCTGCTCGGTTAAACTGTGAAAGTTGCTGCATTTTTCTGACTTTTAGCAGAATCGGTAGCGAGAGCTTGTGTCGGTGTACAGAAGCTAAAAGCCCACAGATACATGAATAAAGCACAACCCCACACATGCTGCTCCGTTTGCCACAGCAGCCATAAAACAAGCCGCAGAGCTCGGCTCTCAGCTGCTCAGCAGGACGATGATGTAGATGAGAAGCAGGCAGATGAGGATGAGCGTGAAGTTGACGAACAGCTCCTGCAGGTTCCTCTTGGCTTGTGGGTTCACCTCGATCTGAGACGCTCGGCGGATGGCCGACTTGGTCATGTGCTGAACGCGCTCCATCGGGGCAGCGAGGGTTATATCCTGGTGGGTTGGGTCTGGAGCTGAGCAGGAAGAAGTTGGTTCTGTCACCGTCTCTAGTTTCAGATAAAAGAGAACACATTAGAACGTTAAACACACACTGCTCGGTCTCCTGCCTCCAGGTGGAGGCATGTGACCTTTTGGCTTCGCGGCACATGACGATGAGCTGCTCAGAGGCGCCAGTTGAGGCCCGGTGATGTGCTAAGCTGGACATATGTCAAGATCACAACCATTGTTGTGGGATCTACATTTAGAAGGTCAGAAGCAGCCGTCCAGGTGCTGCTGTGGTGGCGGACGCGGTGTCCCTTTTAGTTATCAGTGTGAATGCTTGTTAATGAGCTTCCAGATAAAACCTGTGAGATCGTCTTTCCATTGGTGTGTGGAGAATTAAAGTCCTTTTGGAGTGTGTCCAGAAGATGGCGCTAAAGAAACGCCTTCTGATATTCACACAGCAGCGTCTTGGACGTCTGGAGCTCAGCAGAGGTCACAGCTGCTCATGTGATCGTCTATTTTTATTATTTCACTTTCTTTTGTCCTTCCGGCTCTAATCTGCCTCTGCCTGGCATGTGTGACCGAAGCCAATCAGTCCACCTTAAGAGCTCAGATGAGTCTGTGGGAGCATCTCTCCTAACCGAGCTGGCCCTAGGGATGGTTTAGCAGCTGCAGCCTTCCATGTCTCACCTAAAGGCCGATTACGCCACAGCGAAGCAACAAGCCCGTCCAGATTCAAAGGTTTCTCAAACGTGTCCTCGTTTTCTCCGGAGCTCAAGGACAGGTCTGGCGTTTCCTCGTGGCAACGGTCATCCCAGGGTTCATCACGGGTTGAACGACAGGTTTTAGTTCTGTAACAATGGCACATGAAGCGGGTCGGGGTTACGGTTTCAGTGTTAGTATGTCTGCCGGTTGTGCACAGATTCTTCTCTAAAGGTGCAATATGTAAGGATGAAGCAAGCATGACACACTGTGGTCAAATGTGGGTACTGCAGCTTCTTTTTCTAAACATAATTCATTCTCTCTCACCCGTCCCGCGAGGGTCATGGCTGCTTCCAGCTACGGATCAGCACCAGAAGATTCTCGATGAGTCTTTCATGCTACGTTTATAAGTAATTACATGGTTATATCTGGTGTTAGCACTCTGGGTTTAGCTTTAACTTCTAATTAGTTTAATAGTTGCTAGGCAACAGGACCCATGCTGAGGCAGGAGTATGATGGCTAGATCGTCCAAATTCACAGCCGCTCATTTCTGGTCTTGGCAGTTGAGGAAGGACTCGTCCTACGTGGACCGGGTAGGACGAGTCCTCACAAGGACACTACCTCTGAATTTGGACAAAGCCATTAGGGTAGACGCCGGCAGAAGTCTCAGACATTTACAATAAAAGATATTTTAGGTATAAATGTTGAACTTCCATCTAGTTGAGGCCCGCTAGCCTCTCCTTTAACCTTTTGTTTACTTTGCAGCATTTAGGAGCTAATCTCATCCGTCTGACATGTTCTACCCTTCTCCTTGTCTTCACCTTTCCTCTCTGCTCTCTTGTTGGTTATTCTCACATTTATCTGGATCAAACATGCACAGCTTTCCATCGGAGGCAGGCCCTGATTGGTTCATGTGTTATTAACCAGCAGCTGTTAAAGCTACGGTCATAGGGTACAGCAGGTGGTCCAGATCCTGGAGCGGCACCACACCATCACACTACCATCGCCATGCTTTTGCCCTTGGAACCCTCCCACTGGGCCATTTTTGTCACTGTCTCTCTTTCTTTCTGTGAATGATGACCTCTGACCCTGCAGGGCTTTAGCTGATGCTCTGGGTCTATGAAACGAGTTATGTGTTGCTTTTGAGACCTTTTAGTCTACGCCACGGTTTACAGTGAGAGGGTGGGGCTGTAAATACCTTTTTCACCACTGGGAAGATGAGAAGTGGAGTCTTTAGTTAAACATCAGGAGACTGGGTTTGGGGGTCGGTCTAATTTAGTAATCAGCATTAATAACTTATGTGTGTGTGTGTGTGGGGGGGGGGGGGTTGTTTGGTCCACGTGAACTCCTCCCTGCAGACTTCCACTGAAACAACCAACCCAAACTCTGAATTAACCTGGAGACTTTCAGATGCCCGTCGTTCCAAACGTGTGACTTCTATCAGTATGTGTCAGCAGCAGCAGCTGTCGTATACCAGGCCACACACACACACACACACACACACACACACACTGAGCTATTTATACATTCACTCTGTTGTCAGACTTCAGTCACACACGCCTTGTGACGGACAGCTGTGGGAGGAAATGTAGGTTAAACACACGTAGCTGCTGCTGACCCGGTGCTTGGGCATTGTGACCAGTGCCACACACACACACACACACACACACACACACACACACACACACACACACACACACACACACACACACACACACACATCAGAAAACAGGTGCTGTAGCTCAGTAAATAAAACATCTGACTATAACTATAACTGCTTAATCTGGAAAAGTTTGAACATTTATTAAAAACGGTTTTAGGACGCCTTCAGTTTGTCCGATTCTTCTATCTTCTTCTCTAAAAGTCATCTTCTGATGATTATTACTTTATGACATTTACTATAAAAACTCATTGCCATGAATTCTCCTTTCTGTTATTTGATCACAGGATAAAATCTGGCGTTCACCGTGAAACGAATCCTCCAATTTAGCTTCGCATGAAACCTTTGTCACCAGTGAACATCCTTCTACTGAATTAGGATTAGTCAGTAATCTAATCTAACCGCTGGAGCCATGCATCAGGATGGCAGCGGTGATCAGAATCAGCTGATTTCTCCAAAAGAAGATCATGTGCTCTGGATGGGAACGCCAGGCGAGTGTTTATCCCTCTGGGAGGTTTAGTTTCCATTCCCCTCTTCACAAATGTTTACTCCATCTGAACAATGACTTTATTAGAGGCAGTGATTCATGCACTCCTCCTCAGCATCTCCTCCTCTCACCACCGGAGCAGGATGGATGATGTCTCTGGTTCCTTTTGATCTACTCAGCTAACCACGTTTGGAGCTGGTTGGAACAAAGATGTAGGAGATGGAGGCTTACCTTGCAGATTAAAGCGGCTCTGGTCGGAGCTTGAGGCAGAAATGTTAGATATGCAGCGACCTCTGAGGCTGGACACGCTCTGAGAGAAGGAGAGGAGCAAAGATAAGGATGGGGAGGAGGAAGAGGAGGAGGGAGAGGAGGCAGGACATCCCAGCTGTGGTTTCAGGATCCCATATTTGTGCCTGATGAATGATACATGCGGGGAAGTTTAGCTCTTAAACCTGATTAAAACACAGATAAAGAACATCCTGAGAGACGGTGATGAACGTTACGGCCCTGTTGTCCGTAACGGACAGATTCTCATCGCTGAGCTCCACATCAGGCTCTAGTGAGTCAAACTGTCTAGCTGAAGTTGTCAGAATTAGATTAAAAAACAAAGTTTTTACTTCTGTCAGTCATGATGAAATATAAATTACTGTCATTTAGATAAAACCTGCATCCAGATGAATGTAAAACTGATACGAAGGATTATTCTCATCCATCATGACCCCTTGACCTGGAGGTTGGGCACCATCCAGAGTCATACTACAATTAGCAAACCGGGGCTATCTGCGTTTGGTGTCCTGCTCAGGGGCACTTTGGCAGAACCTTCTGATTCCCTCTTCTATCTGAGCTCCTAGGTTGTTAGTAGTTACCAAATCACCTCAAACTCTTTCTCCTCCAGATGGAGCATCAGCCCTAGAAACCCACCATCAGAGCTCACCACTCTCGTGCACAAGAGGCGATTACAAGTGTTTATTTTTTGACGACATATTTAAAGCAGAAGTCCAGTTTTAATCTGATGACATCATCTGAGAGTTTAACATGTCTCCACCTTACACTGTTTCTGTAAAAACCAAGCCCCCACAATGCGGCTCAAAAATTGGTCCCAACCCGGAAGTACCAAAAATTGCAGTTCCACCCTCATCCACTGGGGACTGGTGTCAGAAACGAGCAAATGCTCATTGACTCCCATGTTAAAAATACCAATTTCAGAGCAGAAATACACATGTTTACAGCCTGCTACCAAAACATGTTTTTTGTTTAAATGATCTAGTTTACACTCATGACAACTCTTAGGGGGGTGACTTTTTTCTCACTCTTCTGTTTAAGTGTATTAAAAGCCTAAAATTCTGTATAATTAATAAGCATCAGACCCACGTGACCACAGAGGAAAGGCCTCAGTAGAGCCTCGTTCTGGCCTAGAAACTGTTCCAAGATTTTGAGTCTCTGTGTGTGTGTATTATTTTTTGGATATTTTTTGTGCAATTGTTGGACAAAATGACTTGCTGTGACATTAATTGCACTAATAGAGCGTCCAAGGAGTCTCCACTTCATTTTTTTCGGTAAGTTAAATTATATTTATGTATTTTAGGTCACTGCCGAGCTGAGCTTAGATTTTAACATGTACTGTTTAACCATGAAATTTAAATGTAATAGGGTAAAAGCCAGTGCATTTAACATAATGCTGCACTTTAGAAAATGGGTTGAAATATAACATGTTGGTGGAGCTGGATTCCTACTATAGGCTTGTGGAGCTCTCGGGAGACCGATGTTTTCCACCCGTTCTCCCCTCCCTGCAGCTCGGCGCATCTCTGTCTGATCGCGGCTTCTGTCTGCTGCGTGGGCTGCCGGCTTGTGGAGCTCTCGGAGACCTCTGTGTTCCACCCAGTTTTACCCAGCGGTCAGCCCGGCGTATCTCTGACTCAGAAGCCCTGGGGTTGTGCACAGTTAACTCTGGTTGTAGCTAGGTTGCTACCTCCGTTAGCTTAGCTCCCACCGCCGCATTAGCTTTGGGTTAGCTTCCGGTTAGCTTGTAGCTAGTTCGACCGGGTGTCGTCAGTTGATCCCAGCCTTAGAGCCCCACCCTCAGCTCCACCTCTCTTCCCTTTTGTGGAATTGTCTGGGCTTGACGGAACCTGTGACACGGTCAAAATGGCGGTGGTGGCCACCTCCCATTTGGCCTCAAAAACGTGTTATTGGAGCCTTTGGAAACCCATTGTCCAATATTTATATGTCGATGGTATAAACGCCTCAGCAGTGAAGACTCACCTCTAGTCGGCCAGCAGAGCTAAAACTCCTCGTTTTACAATTCTCACGTTATGCTGTTTATGCAGATCTTAATATGTGAAGACTAAGTTGTCTACGAGGAAGATCACACTCTGCATCTGTCTAGGTGTGTCCTCAAACGCTCGCGGATGTCTGATGATATTAGCTAAGGCTGAGCGGCGGTCTACAGGACAGCGGGCGTAATGTTGACATCGTATCACGGTAGAGGGTAAGACAGAAAACAGCCAGGGTCTGGTGTGGCCACCCTTCACACAGCTGAACACATCTCCATTTCCGAGATGATCAGGTAGTTGATTGTGGAACGTTGGTCCACTTCTCTTCAGTAGCTGTGGGAAGTAACACGCTGTCGCATACGCCGATCCAGAACATCCCAGCCATGCTCCATGCCCGATTAGATCTGGGATGTTTCCAACTTCCAGGAACTGTGTGCAGATGCTTGCACCCTGAAGCCGTGCGTTACCATGCTGCAACATGAGGCGATGGTCGTGGATCTTATGATCTCATCACGGTATCTCTGTCATCATGTGTTTGTTGTCTGTAAGATACTCCTGCCCATACCATAACCCTACCGCCACCACAACGGTAACCTGCCCCTCACCCACACGACACCACAAACACTGTCAGCCAACGGCCATGAACAAGAGGAAACCAGGATTCATCCATGAACAGAACGCCTCTCCAACATATCACACACCATCGAGGTGAGCTGTTGCCTTTACAAGTCATTTACGACCACGGATTGTTGCTGCAGCTGTCCTCGTGGCTGGCCTCAGGCCATCATGGAGGTGAACAGGCTGGATGTGGAGGTCCTAGGCTGGTGTGGGATGTGCTGCTAAAACACCCGTGGAGACGGCTGATGGTCGAGAAGTGGAGGGGTCAGGGTTATGCAAACCAGTAGACACGGATGTGGCAGGTTTCTGATGAAGGTACTAATCCTGATGCCCTACCTGGAGTTCATCAGATGTCGAGCGTCTGGGGAGTTTAAAACGAGCTCTTCCAGCTTTCAACCATGTAAATAAAGAACAACTTTAAACGTCTGGAAGAAGAATCTGTCATTTCTTTTGGATTCACCGTCACTTTGAGTCCGGCCCCTTTAAGCATCACAACCAAACCCCACCGCTCTATTGTCTTCTTCATCCTGGTCCCCACCCCAAAGATGCCGAGGACCAGTGCGGTGCCGCCGAACAGCTGATGGCGCGTCTAAATGCGGACTGACAATGAGCGGCTAATAAACATTCTGTAAGACGATCTGCTGGGATAAAGCTGCAGCAAGGACAGAAAGCAGCTTTATTATCTACATAAATGCAGAAGATCTCTGCTCAGGCTGGGATGGAAGTGCTCCTGGGATGGAAGTGTGCGTGGACTGGTCTGTAGTTTAGGGCGAAGCTCTGCAGAGCGTCGTCCGCTGACACACACCCAAAAAAGAACGTTCAAAAAAGTGTGGAAAAGTAAAAATAACCTCCATGATGTGGTCCAGGAGACATTCCAGCTGCCTGACACAGAGCATGGTGGTGTGGACAGACCTGCCACTCACACACTTTATTATTTCTGCTCAGTTTTATGCAGCAGACCCACTTTCAACAGCCAGACTCTGTTTTTCCACAGATAACAGAAACCTGGACTCTCCGTTTAGCAGAAGTGTGACGTAACATCTGAGAGAAGGAGCCGTTACAGAACAATAAAGGCTGAAGGAGGAGGTCTGACCTCCTCACTAACACCTAGTAATCCCTGAAGGAATGCATGTTACCTGGTTCTGTTTTAGAGTGAGATGCTGAAAAATGGTGGAAGAATGTGCTATTTCATCTACTGACCTCCACCACGTCGGGTTTTAGCTCCTGATGTCTGAAAAACCAGCAGCTTCCAGTGTTTTTGTCTTGGCTGTGGCAGCCATCTTTAATAAAGCTGTAGATGGTAGTTAGATGTTGAGGAGCTTAGTTTAATGTGCAGATTATGTTGCTGATGAGGATTATCAGCTGTTTGTTCTGAATCTCTTAAAGTCTGCTGCCACCTGAAAAAATGTGCCTGCAAAAGCTGCAAAGCAGCCATTTTTATTCATTCATTCATCTGCTGATGCATCTATTCTTTACATGCCAGTAGATGAATGAATACATCGCAGAGGAAATGAAATGAGGTCATGAGGAAGTGTGAACCCCAGCCTGCTGCCAGCGGTCTAGATCCTGGCCAGCTGTGGGCGGAGTCTTCGGCTCGCAGTTGGACAGCGCCTGCACCAATCAAACGACGGGGCAGTCCGCCACACACCGTCAAAGAAGACGGCGCAAGTAGCTCAGTTTGCTCTTGGCTCAAAGAGAAGCTCAGGTCTAAACCGTCCAACGTAGATGCCAGTGTCATTTCCGATGAGCGTCGTTCCTGAGCCGATGCCATCTTTGTTTTTCTGCGGTTTTAGTGCAAAGTCCACCTAATTAACATAGAGGGCTGCGATTGGCTGGACACAAAACTGGTCGGGCCAATGGTGGACCTGCTGAAGCTCCGTGGGTTTCTAGGCTAGAGTTCTAGAGATGATAGATAAGTGTAAAGTCCACAACAACATCCGGGAGACGTCAGACCACGACCAGTCAGAAGGTCCAGAGTTTGTCCATGCACACTTGGATGGCAAGCAGACTGGGTCAAGTCCAAACTACCAAAAAAAAACTCATGAGCATATTTTCATATTTGTTATAGGTGAGTCTTGAATTGAATATTTGTGAGATCCAGTTTCTGCAGACTGGCTTTAATAAAAGGAGGCTCTAATATAATCGTGTTTGTTATTTCTGACACGACAGTGACTAGAAGCACCAGATGCTCTTAACTCAGAGGCTTGAAGGACCTGGTGGTCTCCAGATGTGGAAGCAGAGGAAAAATCCCTCCTGTGGTGTTCTGGAGCCCCAGAGGTTTGTTTTCCTTTAACATCCTCTTTGTGGGATCTTGGTAACACAACCTTTAGTTTTCCTCCCTCTCTGGTTTTTTTGGTCCCAGGAGGGTTTGAGCTCTGCAGCCTTACATGGTGAAATACCACGCCGCTCAGGCTGGAGAGAGAGGGAGATGCGGCTGCTGCGAGGTTAGTTCACTCACATTCAAGCACTGATGCTGTTGATGTTTGCAGACTTCTGACTTCATCCCTTCAGTTGTCTTCTGATGCAGATTTTTCCTCGTGAAACTCCCGTTCCCTCAGGAGCGCCGCTCGTTAGGACACAAACTCTTCAGACGGGAGAGAAACCGATAAAAAGTTAGCAAGTCATGGCAAAAAAACTTCAGCATCCATATTTAAAATGGCCTGTACTTAATGTTGTGCCTTCTAAGGTACAACACCCCAGGGTGCTTTACAACAACACACACACACACACACACACACACACACACACACACACACATTCTCACACACTCACAGTAACTCCTGTAGATTACTTTTGTTTTCAGTTTTCTTTCTTTGTTTCTTTTATCTCTGCTCCATTTCCATCCAGTGGTGGTTGCTATTGGCAACCGCGCTAAACCAAAGCAGCTGTTGAGAGTATCCGATAACAACTGGTTGCTTTGTTTATGCTAAGTGTGCGACTGCGAGGCCGTGAAACTCTCCAGACAGCATCAAATAAACCAGGTTCTGTGTTCTACTTCACAAAGTGACTTATCAGGTAAACAGTCACCAACATAACCCTCACCCAGCAGTCACAAATCCTCCTAACATCCCATAATAATTAGTGACTTTACATGGCTGTCTTGTATAATGATGGTTTTATTAGAGCAACAGATGAGCCTGCTGCTCCTCACAACAACTGGACCTCCTGATCCTGATGGAGAGCGTTTGTCCGAGACGACGGGACGAGTCGAGCTCTTCAGTCCATCTTCATTTTTAGAGTTTCCACTCATGAAATTCCTCATAGATGAATGATTTCATATGGATTCTGTCCATGACTCACACCTGGGAGGGTCTTAGCTACTGCTGTTGTTGGGTAGTTAGCTTTACTTCCTTAAACTACAGAAACAGCCTTAAAGATGTAAGAATTTACTAACGAACAGCTTGTTTGGACGGGATGATTGTGAGCTTTTAAGGTAAACTTTACTCATATTTTACCTCCAGTTGCAGCGGTCTGTTGTTCTCTGGGGAAAAACCTCTGCTGCACCTGTTTCAGGAAGTCAGCTGGAGGAGAAAGTAGCTTCAGATGACAGGATCTGGAGTCTTACTTCCTGGTATGTGGACATCTCTCCTCTGATTGGCTAACAGCAACACAACTCTACCACTGACTCTGCTTGCTCTGCAACGTTAATGTTTTACCTCCACAAATAACTCAAGCATGGAGGAGTTCTGCTGTGTGGTGGAGTTACTAATGCTAACGGTTAGCTTCTACTTCCTGGACGCTAAACCAACAACAGCCTTCCTCGTCGTGAGCCAACATGGGTGAGTCCATGAACGTTAGTGACAGGGTGACGTAGATCTGTCAGACATTTCTAATCCTAGAGTTTCACCGTCTGTTTTCTATCAGAAGCTAATGCTAATGCTAGGTGTACGAGACTATTTTCATGTTCAGCCTGCATGAAACACTCAGAGTGACCCGTTAGAATCAGAAATAATTGTTAAAAATGGATTCTCAAATAATTTCATTGTATTATATTTCATAACAACGCCAGCCCGGTACGCTTACGCCTACAGCAGCTTCTGTCATAAGTCTGATAAATAGGATCATCCGTCCATCCATTTTCTGAACCCGCTTGTCCACGTAGGGTCGCGGGGGGGGGGGGGGGCTATCTCCAGCGGGCAATCAGGCGGGGTACACCTTGGACGGATGCCAGTACATCACAAGGCAACACAGAGACGTGACAGACAATCATGCACGCACACACACACACGCACGCATACACACCTAAGGACAATGTAGACAGACCAATCAACCTAACAGTCATGTTTTTGGACTGTGGGAGGAAGCCGGAGTACCTGGAGAGAATCCACACCTTCACAGGGAGAACATGCAAACTCCATGCAGAAATATCCCAGGCTGGGAAGCAACCAGGACCTTCTTGCTGCAAGGCAACAGCTCTAACCACTGCACCACTGTGCAGCCCATATAGGATTATATATTATATATATTATACATATTATTGTAATTTTACATTAATTAGATTTGTGAGTCCAGTTTGCACCAACTCTAACCACACCTGTTTGTTTGATCCGACAGGTCTGATTTCAGAGTGGAGGTTCTTCTCGGTTATGGTCTTCATAAATTATTACCTGATTTGATGATTCGTTCCATCTTATCTAGGTTTCTGTAACATTTGCCCTTTCTGATGAGGAATAATGACTTCCAAGCTGCAGGAAGATTTGTCCAAGGACAGAAATTCAAAATAAGGCGTCCCTGTCTACTGGGCACACCCCCAGCTGCTTTTATTTTGAAATTAAGCAGAAAGAAATCGCTGATAGACAAACATCACACATCTTTCATTCTATCTTGTATCAAATAATCGAATCCAAAACAAGCCCTGGTCAGATCTCCTAAAACAGAATGACCTCATGCTCTCAGCTATGGAATCAACCAGAACGCGCCCGATGAAATAAAAGGAAACCTCAAATCCGAAGGTAATCTTTGTACCAGGGGTAACCAAACTCTGCTCTGCATCAGAGGACAAAAACCACACAAAACATTTAAAAATACACAAAGCAGCACCTGATCGCAGCTGTCTCGTCTCAAAATAATCACTCAAATCCGAAGCCCCCAAAGGACGGCATTCCCCGGAGATACGCAATCCAGAATGCCCCAAGACTCACGTGCCTCCCAAAATAACACACCAGATTTTTTAAAAACATAGTTGTTGTTCCTCTGAAAACAGATCAACGGTCAGGAACTGAAGGAATAGTTTTGGACTTCCTTCTTTAGTCGTCCTCTGCTCTGTTGATCCCTTAAAACTACTAAAAATGATACGCGCAAAGCTAAAAATATCTGTATCAGGTCAAGTTTATTCAAAGATCAGACGGTAGCACCAACCCCTGTTGTGATTGCTCAAATAGGACTTACACTGTGGGGTATTTGGAAAGCATCTCCAACGGTTACTTTAACTGAGAGATTACTGAAAATAAAACTCAAACAAGGTGTGTGATCACACCTAGCAGCACATTCTGAACAGATCTCGTGTTTGCTTCCTACATCAAGTGTAACGTTGAATCTCATTGAATCGGCTTTTAACCGATAGACCGATACGGGCTAACTCTACATTTCTGATACCGATACAAACCAATACGATAAATGCAAGTTTTCTCTAAAAAAGAAACATTAACATATTGCAGGTAATTAACATTAAACGTGGTCTGTTATTTAATGTTAAGCTAGGCTATGGGGGAAAGCGCCATTATTATTGTTCCTCCATCAGGAGCTGAAATACATTCTCGTGACTCATGTCGTGGCAATCACACAAAAATCTAGACCATCCGTCCCATTTAGACAGGAAAAGCAGAGTTTCACTTGTATAATATGAGCATGGTGTGTAAAAGTTGTGTCAATGAAAGAGTGAAACCCATATCGGACATTGTTGAATCCCAAAGCATGATTCCTCAGCCACCGTGCTGAAGAGGTGCATAGTGAGAGTGCTCCTACTATGTCTAAGACACTTTAAACTCGTGCTGAATTTATATCATCTGAAAATGACACATTTACATGTTTCTCCTGGTGTTTGTTGTGGAAGTAGGACCTAACTTAAGGAAGAGACATGGCATAACAACAATGGGACAACAACCGGCTGCTCAACATAAATAAAGATATGATATATGAAAGATACAGAGAAACGGAGACTAGCTATACTTTAGTGGTACTTTTACTGAACCTTGGGATAACCTCAGAATGACTAAAACATGTTGTTTAACTACTGTTTTATTCTGTGTGTGTTTCTTCTTTTTTTAAACCAAAAACAAAAGCTTGCTTAAAGGTGCAGTGTGTGAGAATAAAGTAAGATGACATCCTGTGGTCAACTTTGGTTACTGCAACCAAGCTCTCACTACCGTTCCGTGAGTTTCGTGGCTGTTGCCAGTTACGGATAACCGTCAGTAGATCCTAGATTACAGGCAAAGACGAGTCATACGCAGTAAAGTGAGAAGTAGATAAATACATGGTTTTTCTGGTGTTGGCTCTCTTGGGTGTTTTACGGTAAGAAGCTCTTACTACACTTATTGCAGTAATATGTCTCCAGCATTGAGGACATGTAGTTTTTACCGTCTTGCTGTTAGCTTGTTGTTATAGTTCTGAAAGTCTCATGTGAGGAAGTGAAATGCCACAACTGACCCATTATTCACATCACACACATTTCACTGCAATATCTAGTTGTTGGTGATTGAAAATGTAGCTTGAGATATTTTTATAGTCTACCATTTGTTTCTAAATCACTGTTAGCATTGTTAGCTCTACATTAGACTCCAGCCTTACATTGTTAGCTCTACATTAGCCTCCAGCCTTAAATATTAGAGTAAAACAAAAATATGCCATGGCTTCTTAGGGGTACGAGAAAAAACTTCTGGGTCGCTCCTGTTTACAGGTTTCAGTTCTTTAAACAACTCTTGAGCTTTTGCTGGTCGTAGTCCAATTACAAATGTTGGCGCTGCAGCGTTAGCTCACAGGTGAGACAGCAACCCCTCACTGATGGTAAACATTAGCTACATCCCTCCTTCCTTTAGTTTGAAAGGATAAAAACTGACAACCCCTGCAGTCGGCTGAGAATGAAATCTGGTTCAGTAAAACCTTCCGTCCAACATGATTGAGACATTAGACTGTTGTGGGATTATTTCACTGTAGAAATCCTACTTTATTTTTACACATTGCACCTTTAAAGCTGAAACTTTATTTGCTGAAAGTTTATTTTTAGTTTTCAGTTCTTAACTGTGGATAAAATCACTAAAAAGTTTATACCAAGGAGAATTCCAGACTCTATCCCTGCATAAGCTGTGACAGTTGAGTCAAGGTTCATCTGATGAATAAATCAAAGTTTTATTAAGCAGTCGGTGAATCTGTAACTTAGTTCTGCTGTGAGGTCCAGAGAGGATTACAGGAAGTATGCTGCAGACAGTCCTCGCTGCTAAACGCTCTTATCAGTGGCCTTCACTAGAGCACCGTGGGCATTCTTTCCATTGACACAATATTGTCATCACTCCGAGTCTATGAAAAGACTCCCTGTTCTTCAAACGTGCAACAACTCAGACAGAACTAGATACCTAACAAAGGGTACAGTGACCTTGTGGGGAGTTGACCTCAGACCTCTGGAGGTCACCAGGGCTCTCTGGGACCACGATGTCAGCAGCAGGCCCTCTTTATGGTCCATCAGCTGTGGGGTGGGGCGGAGTTTAGTACATCTTACGGTTTAATTAGAGTTTTGAAGAATTTCTGAAACCATGAACATAGCAGTCTAAACGTGGTGAAAACTTTCGGTAAACTGCTGCAAAAACACAACAAATACACTCAGTTGTTTACACTTTCTCTGGTGGATTGGGGGGAGGGGGGGTTGTTAACCTTAAATGGGTTCTAGAACATTTTTCCCGACAGGAACCTGTTCCTGGAAATTCTATAACTCACAAAATGTTGCTGGGGCCCAAAAAGGACCAAGAGCTCTGATTAGTGGCCAAATAAAACGGCATAATAACACTCTCCAATGGAAAGACTGGTTTGCCCCGCCCACTCGCCAAGGGCATAAGCAGCATGCTGATTGGCCTGTTTACCCCGGTAACTATGATGCTGCCTAAAGCTAGAAACCCTGTGTAACCAGATTGTATCCAGATTACTTTATGGACTATCTGCCATTCAGCTTTGAACTGTAGCGCTTGCATGGGGTCAGGCTAGCATTGGCTGTCGTTTGAGCTAACGTTGTTCTGTGGTTAGCGTTACCACCACCAACATTAATATACCGCTGACTCTGAAGTGGGGTAGGATGTTTAGATATAGAGATGATGTGGACCTGGTACATCTGACCCCCTAAACTATGTATAACAATAACAAGGTAAACGCAGCCCTTTAAATTCATCAGTGGGACTTAGCTTAGGGTCATGGGAGATGGGTTGTCCAGCTGTCATGTGTTTAGTGGGTCTGGGGAAGGCTTGTGTCCCCAGAGGCTGACTGTAAGGGTGGAGTGGAGGCATCACTTTTAACGGTGAGAGGTTCCCCATGTTTATCATCAGAGTGATTGTACTCTGCATAGATCAAAGTTCAGGTAGTGAGAGCAGAAACTAACCCTAACCCTGAGAAACGTCTGGGTGGTGGTTTAAAGGGCAGCCCTCACACTTCTCACACGGAATATCTGATTGGCTGCAGTTATTCTGAGCCTTTTGATTTCATGTTTCACTTCATAAAGGCCTCTGATTGGCTGGTGGATGTAAGATGGAAGGCCATGATTGGATGTTGGAGTATCTGAAGGATTTGTGTCTTTGAGTCATGTAGAGAGAAGTTGGACCAGAGCAGTGGAAAATATCAGATCTATTTATAAAGACCCATTTAACAGAAAAGGGTCATCTGTGTCCGTCTCTGGAGCCCGGTCAGTGTGTCTGACCAGGATCTGCATCAGGATTCAGATCTGGACCCAGCTTCAGTTCTTCTCACGCTGTCAGAGATCAGGGGCACAGCTTTCATCTTCTGACACTCTGCGTTCCCCGGACTCTGCAGCTAAAAAACGAGTCAGTCTTATTTAAACACATGCTGATAAAACTGGGTTCTATAGCTACAGATTCTTTAAACCCTTTCCTCATTAATCATGATGGCAAATATAAAAACGGAAACCCGCAGATATGGAGCTCAGGATTAGTCCTCAGGTCCAGAAGCTAATTAAGATCCTCATTATAAACACAGCAGACCTTTATCCCACAGAGACCCAACAACCACTCCTGAAGCTGTGGACCAACAGAGAGGCTTGTTCTGGTCAGGGTTTCATTCAACAGCACCACCTGGAGGACAACAGGAGTAAGTGCACACTGTGGGATGTAAAATTGGTTTTTATGTATATCTGTGATTTTTAGAGGATTGGGGTTAGTGAAGCCACAGGTCATTACATCACACCTTCAGCCTCCGAGCGCACGTTTGCTCCAGCCCTGATCTTGTGCTCTAAGCACCCCTGGGTGCACTAGAAGTGTGGCAGCTAGCTACTTCTATGCTAATCATACAAGACAATATTATGTTCAGTGTAAATAACAAAGTAACGTGGAGACGGATGACGCCACACCATAGACATGAATATGAAGACGCCCCATTGAACGCTGGGGAGCATCAAAACGTTGCCATATTGGGTGGGTTCCTCACTCTCCAAACCCAAATGGAATCAACAAAAGGTGGGCAACTATGCCTGTTTATTTAATTTGTTTTGTTTGTTTTGTTTTTTGTGCAGCCTACGGTTGCAACAATTATTGAAAACAGATCATGTGGGATTACACTGTAAACCCAGATTTTGATTCAACTCAAATTATCTTGTTAGCTTTTTTAGCATTACTTGTTAATCCTGAGTTAGCTGAGCTGTTTCATATTCTTTATTATCATAATTGTGTTTTTAAGTCCACTCAGTACTGTCTACTTCAACAAACTTAGTTCATATTGCTTTAACATGTGTAATTTTAATATCACATATAAATTTGAGTAAACTGTACTTTTTAATGGCCTAGCTTATTGTACCTATATGTTTGAGCTCAAACTACTTGAAATAATCAAGTGTGCCTGGTTGCACCCACCAAAAACCTGGTTTATTCCAGTTTTGACCAGATACCATTGAGGGGATCTGACTCTTTAGAGACTGAACAGAGAAGCACGGAACAAAGAGGAAGAAATCAGCTGCACTGAAGTTCTAACAAGCAAGTTTTTCAACCCAACTTGATTTGAATTTAACTAAACTATTTTATCAACTTCAAAATATGTACAGCTCACTCACATATAATAATTTCACTATACTTTCCACAATTAAGTTTATTTAATTACTTTTCTCCAGGTAATCGGTTTCCTAAATATTTTCAAGTAAACTTAACTTGTTAGAATTTACAGTGTATTATTGACTTTTCCAGTGTATCTGTTGAGATTTTATGTATTTTTATATGTTTTTATTAAATTGTGTATATATTTTAATTATCATGCCATACCACATGTCTGAATTTGTATAAAAACGTAATAAAATGTGTTTTTTAGTTGAGTATGCACTTTCCTCAGTAGAAATAAATGCACTGGGAAAGAATGAAGACCCATCCAAGATGGTGGCTAGCTGCTACTCTAGCTCCAATAGGCAGCACCAGTCCACGTTGTGTCTTTGTATATGTCTGTGGCCATCGCAAGCTGACCTCTTCTAAATGACCAAAGACCCCCTTATGCTGCCTCCCCTTTGCTACAAAGACAGCCTGGTTTCTCACTCAGTGATTAGTGGGCTTCCCTCTCCCCAGCCACATGAGCCAGCTCCTCCAGGGGAACACCGAGGCATTCCCTGGCCAGCTGAGAGACATAGTCCCTCCAACGTGTCCTGAATCTTCCCTTGTGTCTCCTCCTGGTTGGACGTGCCCAGAAAACCTCATCAGAGGTGTCCAGGAGGCATCCTAACCAGATGCCCGAGCCACTTCAACTGGCTCCTCTGGAGATCTGCCCTTTGACACTTTGGGACTCTGGGACAGTGTTTCATCCCTACAGTCGCCATTGTGATGTTCAGTTGGTTCACAGCCAATTGTGAAGCAGCTGGGATGAGGTTCATCACCTCCAAATTTGTGACCATTTTTCTCAACCAGAAAAGGCTGGATAGCTAACTCCAGGTCAGCAGAGAGGTCGTAGCTCAAGTAGAGGAGTTTAAAGGTGTGGTTCACTCGTTTATTCGACACATTTGCAGTGTTCACTAGTAAATCAATGCCTCATGTGTCATTTAAAAACAGCTATGATGCTTCTGTTCTGAGATGCAGAAGTTTGCTGGTACAAAGGTGGGCAGAAAACAGCAGGATTGCTCATAATTATTAATGATATGCACACACTTCGCTTCTGATTGGCTAACAGAACACAGTCAGCCATGGAGCAAAGTCACTATCACCAGGCACTCTTCGCTCTCTCCTCACTGCAGCCAAAAAAAAAAAAAAATATATATATATATATATATATATATATATATATATGTGTGTGTGTGTGTGTGTGTGTGTGTGTGTGTGTGTGTGTGTGTGTGTGTGTGTGTGTGTGTGTGTGTGTAAAAAATATACTTTCTCTGGGTGGGTGCAAGCCAACAAGGGTGAGGCCATGAATGCTAATTCACAGTGTGACATCACAGTGTGAGGGTTTTCAAATCCTAGCTTTTCACTATTTTGTATCGGAATCTAAAGCAAGAGATATGTGTAGGAGACTGTTTTCATGTTCAACCTGCATGAAAAATTCAGGGTGATTGATTATGATCAGAAATATTAATTAAAAATGTTTTTTTAGCCAATCACACCTTTAAGTGTCTCAGTGTTGATGAGTGAGGACAGGAGGGTGAGGGTTGAGACAGCTTTTATGGAGAGGCTAACACTGGACTGTCTCTTTCAGTGATGATGGAGCAGGACCCAAAATGTAGATACCCAGAACGACATGATGCAGGAGAGGATGTGAAAGAAAACATTCCTTCATTAGGATGTCAAAAAAAATTTAATCCAAGCAGGGCACGAAAGCCAAAAAATCCTAGAAACCTGGAGACCTAGAGACCACGAAGGAGGGGGGACAAAACAACGCTGACATGAACAATGGACCAACAACATATTGAGACGCAGACAGGGTTTTATACACAGGAGCTGGGTGATTGGGAGAACGAGGAGCAGGTGCGTGGGGAGAGACTGGTGAAAATAATTAACTAAATGGGAAGGGAAAACTAAGCAGAGGGAATAAACCTTAACCTATGATTCTCTAAATAATCTCTAAATAAATAAACCTGAAAGACTAAGGGCACAGGAGAACCAAAGATAAATAACTAATGACCTGAGGAGTGAGGGAGACAAATTAACAAGTGGGGAAGGAAAACACACACAAAAGGAGACTATTAAAATGAACAGCTGAACCTATAAAATACTACAGAGGGGTGACTAGGACAGACCTGAGGGAAACCGGAAGTGAGCTGGGGACAAAAAGGGGCACAGAAGACTTAGGGACACATGATGGGAACCTGGAGGAAGGGCTGGGGACCACAAGGAGGCACCTGAGGAGGAATGCAGACAAGGAGACACATGAGGAACACAAGGAGACACATGAGGGAGATGCAGGACGCAGACCATGACAGCAAAAGCAGGACGGCTAAGCTGGTTGGTCTACACTCCAGCCTTCATCTATGAGACGTGGGTAATGACTGGAATAATGAAATCACAAACACAGTCGGTCAAAATGACATTCTTCTGCTCAACCACAGAGATAACGTGAGGGGCTTTAACATCAGGCAGAGACGGGAGTAGTGGTGCAGGTATGACGTCAGGATTAAGAAAATTCTTTCCAGGAGTGGACGCTGTGGATTGTTTGTGTAGACCGATCCGGATCCTGGTGGAGGGGCTGGGGAGTGGACATTCCGGGTCTTCTACATCAACATTTAGGCCAGGAACGATGAACAAGCCCTAGAGTCTGCTTTGGCGATCCCATCATCGCCCCTCAGACGCCAGTGGAAGGTTTTCAACGTGTCTCACCTTTTGAAAGTGATGCGTTCTAAGAATTAGTTTTATTTGCAGTTATTTGTGAGAAAAATCTAATTCATTCTTTTCATATTCATGAATCACATTTAGAATAACCCACAGAGAGAAGTGGTCCTGTTATGGTGCTAGCAGGGTTTAGCCTAGCTAACATCAGAGGTGTTTATTAGCCTCCAGGCTGTCTTACCTGAGGTTATTTCTGCCTGTAAACCTTAAGCGGAAGATGGCCGAGGCGTTTAGTGAACAGGAGGAGGGAAACAAAACGTTGGAATAACAGAACCTTTAGTGAGGAACTCAGCGGACATCAGTGTGATTATCTGATGCTAAGCCTGCAAGGAAAAGCGGATAGGATGAGTGAAACTAAAAGCAGGACTGACGGGAAAATTGTAAAAGAAAATCCTGACAGAAACTTTAATCTACGGAACGTTTCAGTTAGGATTTAGAAAATCATTTTGTTCTCACGTTTGGTATTCAGTCTCTTATGTTTTCGCCTCCTGGTGGTGTGAAGAGCAGCAGCTCAGCCGTTCTGCTGCTCACTGACACGTTTCCCGTGTTTGTGAGACAAAAACAAGCAAACGCTGCCCTGTTTTCATCTGAGGTGACACATTTCAGCAGCTGGAGGCAAGCGACGTGGCCCTCTGACAGTTCAACCTGCAGAAAGTTCGAGCCTCAGTGCGTTCAGTCAGACTTTGTAGCAAAAATAGGACTTTTTTAAAGGGTCAAATGATGGTTGATTTGGACGTTTATTCTAGGTTCAAACTAGAAAACAAACTCAGTAAATCTGTATTTTATAAAAGCTAGCTCCTGGACTAAAGTGTTGTGTTTATGTGTGACTGGAGAAAACAGATTTTACTGCTGAGTTAAACAAAGACGAGTCTCGTTGAGCTAAAAACGACTTGGTTCTTCTTTGAAGGCAGATAAGGCCTCTTGGATCACTTCCTTTCTAAACCATCAGCTCAAACGTGCGGTGACACGCGCGCAGCAAGAGCCTGACAAGTGTCTGCAGCGACAGGAAATAACCTCGTTAATGGAAACTGCTTCATTTCAGCTGAAGGTGATGAAGATGGGTCCTGTCTCTGGCATCGCCGTGATCCTGCTCTGCTGTTGCGTCTCTAAAGGTAGCGGTAGAAAAGGACACGCCAGAGGGGTTTAGACACTTGTTGGATATTTTCGTTTTCCCAGTTAGGAGCTTCTGTTCACTTTCTAGAATGTTCTTTAGCTGCTGCTAGCTTTTCTTTTGCTTTTTTACCTGGAAAATTCCACTGTACCCACTTTTTTCCTCTTATTACCTGTCGCCGCTGATGGGATTTGACACGCACTTCTCATTGCCATAATTCCTGAACCGTTCAGGATATCTGTAAAATTCCAAAAGTGCTGAAAATATTAAAAATGGGGCTTTTCGTGCATATACAATACATTAAGGTAGCCATCGGGATTCCCTGTCTTGAGCTAAACGAATCACTACACAGATTCAGAGACATGCTGAGTTTGTCATCCGAATTGCTCCGTTTTATAACTTTTGAATGGCTGATCAGATTCAAAACATTCAAACGGTTCCTGAAAGTACATAAAAGCTGCTTTCCGATTCTATAGCATGGATCAATCAGAGTTATGGACAATATTGCTATGAGGGGAAATCCTGCTGTACGGCCTGATTGAAACGGAGCGCAACGCCGCGGTGAAAGCAGATAACGGAACGGGGAAGCTAATTAGAATAAAAAGCCAGCATGAAATTATGGAAATGCCTCAAAGAAAATCAACACGATCTATTAGGCTTCCCAGAAGGCTTATATCTGAAGACAGTGACCACAAAAGAAGGACAGATCTCCAGTGAACCAGGGTATGAATGTTTGTTCAGTCTTCATTTTTTTATATTTTTTTTATTTGAACAACCCTCAACTATTTGCTAATTTTAAGATTCAGCTTCATCCCAGCATTATTTATCTTTTTTACCATAAATAATTACATTTGCTAAAACAAAAGTTTTTGGTATAGCAGTGCACGGTGTGCAAGAGAAGCACCCCATGGCAGTGGGAGGTGCGCTCTGCCTGCAGCTGGAGAGAAACTGTTTAAAGGCCTACCACATCAAATAGAAACGTCTGAAAGTTTACAAAAATAAATGGTCTTAAAAACTGCTAAAAAAGATACCAAGGTTCAAACTTGTTTAAGAATAGATGCATTACAGTTCAAAGTTTAAATTGTTAATTCCAAATTGTTTGCCCAAGTCATTTTGAAGTTCCTGTTCAGTAATAAATGTAAAAAATTCAAATCCGTTTTTTGCTTTTTTCAATTTTAAGCTGATTTTTTAAAAGGCTTAAATAGAATTGAATTCTAAATACAAACCATACACTGAAAGCTGAGGTTGTTCTGAAAAAAGGAGAAGAGTTACACACACTTTGCACTTTTTATTACAATTTTACAGCCATAAGATTAAGAAAAATACCAGGCGGCCCTGTTATGATTATGGTCATAAGAGGGTTAAAGTCTGGTTAAACTCAGGTTTTGTAGTTAAAGTCTGGTTTTCTGGTTAAAGTCTAGTTTTTTAGGTAAAGTCTGGTTAAGGTCGGGGTTTTCTAGTTAAAGTCTGGTTAAATTCAGGTTTTCTAGTTAAAGTCTGATTTTGTGGTTAAAGTCTAGTTTTTTAGGTAAAGTCTGGTTAAGGTCGGGGTTTCCAGTTAAAGTCTGGTTGAATTTGGGTTTTCTAGTTAAAGTCTGGTCATAGTCTGATTTTCTAGTTAAAGTCTGGTTAAAGTCTAGTTTCTGGTTAAAGTCTGGTTAAAGTCTGGTTTTCTGGTTAAAGTCTAATTTTTTAGGTAAAGTCTGGTTAAGGTCGGGGTTTCCAGTTAAAGTCTGGTTAAATTTGGGTTTTCTAATTTTTCATGGATTTTATCAATATATTTTATCAATAAACCCATTTTCTGCAGCTAGAGAGAGAGAGAGAGACAAGAGTCAATAAGGCAGACATACAACCAAATCATGATTTGTGGCAAGAGCGCAGGGCAAATGCCCCGAATTCTGCTCACAGAGTTAATTTAATACAAAAGATAAGGAAGGAATGGAAGTGAGGTCATGTGAGTGTGTGTGGGCATGGGAGGTTACTAGGACAAGAATGTGTGTGTGTGTGTGTGTGTGTGTGTGTGTGTGTGTGTGTGTGTGTGTGTGTGTGTGTGTGTGTGTGTGTGCGTGCGTGTGTGTGTGTGTGTGTGTGTGTGTGCGTGTGTGTGTGTGTGTGTGTGTGTGTGTGTGTGTGTGTGTGTGTATGTGTGTGTGTGTGTGTGTGTGTGTGTGTGTGTGTGTGTGTGCGTGTGTGCGTGTGTGTGTGTGTGTGTGTGTGTGTGTGTGTGTGTGTGTGAATGATTCAGGACATTCAGTTAATAGGATTAAAGTAAAGAAATATAAAATTTCCATAGCATAATTGTCACGTTGGGGAGCCAAGAGGAGGTTAGGACCCAAAAGAGACCCCCAGGTCCGGAGTGCAACAACGGAGTTCGGGATTTGAGAGCGCAAAGTTCAGCTTCTCAATAGGAAGACGTCAGGGTCCTTCCATGGCGTGTTGAGGTGGATGTCCAGTTGTCAGGGAGTCGATCTTGTCCTCGAAAAGTCCTTCTGATCCTTTGACTGTGAAACCAAGTTGTAGATTGGGTGCAGGTGATTGAAGCAGTTATCCTTTTCCAGCTTTTCTTCTTCGCTGTGTCCTTTCGTAGTTGCATCCAGGGGGTCTTCAGCCGAGGTGGATGCAGGTCACGTTGCTTATGTTTATTATGTTTATGTTTATTCATTTAGCAGACACTTTTATCCAAAGCGACTTACAATTTATAACCTATAGGGCATGTTGTGATCTGTGGGGGAAACCGGGGTACCCGGAGGAAACCCACGTATGCATGGGGAGAACACCCAACTCCACGCAGAAAGGCCGCAGCCGAGCCGAGTTTCAAACCTGCAACCTTCGTGCTGCAAGGCAACAGTGCTAACCACTGCGTCACCATGCAGCCCATTGTCATATAGGTGTGCGGTCAGGGAGGAGACCCAATCCGTCGTTCCAGTTCTAGTACCCCCTTCAGATGCTGCTGTCCCAGTTGTTCCGTCAGGTGCTGAGGCAGCCCAAGTGCAGGGCCACGGACGTGTACCAACATCACAATGTGGTGAAACCAGCAAGCTTGGAGCATACCTTTATCTTTATCTTTATCTTCATCTTCACCGGGCTTGAGACATGAATACCTATTGAACAACACACCTTTGAAACCCGGACTTCGTTGCCGCTCTAATAGTGGTTAGTTGACGTCGATAAGCTTGCAGTGTGATAGATGAATCCAAGATGGCCTCTCAGCAATCTTCACAGCAGTGGGAGTGGTGAGGAGAACTTCGAATAGACCTTCTCACCTCTGGCTGCTCCAATTGCCTTGCTTCAGCACCTTCATCAGAACCCAATTTCCTGGTTTCACAACCTGTGGATGAAATAGCACAAGACAATTCTAGGAGATCACTGTTGATTTTGACTTGTTTTCAGCAAAAATTCTTATCATCCAATATTCAAGGTATGTTCTCTGTCACTCTGGACTCCAGTTATTTTCATCCACAGTTGTACTAACAAGGTTCTTTCAGCTCAAATTCAAGGACTCAAACATGCAGCCATTACCTCATTCACAAATGTGTTCTATTTACTCATCCTATAACAGAGGAACACATGTGAGTATGTGTGTGTGTAGGAAAATCGCCGTCCTTCCTCTTGAGACATGAGATAACTCATGGCCCACCAGAGCAAAAGAGGCATAAAAGGGTACAACAAAACAGGTCTGATACCGACAAGCATTGAGTCAAAGTGTGATTAAAGTCTGGTTTTCTGGTTAAAGTCTGGTTAAATTTGGATTTTCCAGTTAAAGTCTGGTTAAATTCAGGTTTTCTAGTCAAAGTCTGGTTAAAGTCTAGTTTCTAGTTAAAGTCTGGTTTTCTAGTTAAAGTCTGGTTAAAGTCTAGTTTTTTAGTCAAAGTCTGGTTAAGGTCGGGTTTTCTGGTTAAAGTCTGGTTTTCCAGTTAAAGTCTGGTTAAAGTCGGGCTTTCTGCTTAAAGTCTAGTTTCTGGTTAAAGTCTGGTTGAAGTCTAGTTTTTTAGTCAAAGTCTGGTTAAAGTCGGGTTTTCTGCTTAAAGTCTAGTTTCTGGTTAAAGTCTGGTTTTCTAGTTAAAGTCTGGTTTAAGTCTAGTTTTTTAGTTAAAAGTCTGGTTAAAGTCGGGTTTTCAGCTCAAAGTCTAGTTGAACATCTTAGGTGTGTTCATGCTGTGCGTTATTTCTAATTTCATGTTGTCGTTCTTTTAAAAAACACAGAAACGGTAGCGTCAATAACAGGTAACAAAACAAAACCATTTCTGTGTTTTTTAAAAGAACGACAACATGGAATTAAAGTCTAGTTTCTGGTTAAAGTCTGGTTGAATTTGGGTTTTCTGGTTAAAGTTTGGTTAAATTTAGATTTTACAGTTAAAGCCTAGTTAAAGTCTGGTTTTCTTGTTAAAGTCTGGGTTAAGTCAAGTAAACTGATTGTAAAGGTTTGTCATGTGCACAAAATTACAGGAATTTACTTTAAAACCTCTTAAAACTGTGTTTATTTTACAGAAATTTGTATAATTTTAACAAATAAAACAACAGAAGTAAAAGTTACTTTTTAGTTCATGTGAAACCAGTTTTCCACATTTGCCACAAAAAGGAACTAAAACTGAGATGATGAGGTTGTAGAAGCAGAGCTGGATGGTCTTTTCTATGTAAATAAGTGGAGTAATAGGAAGTGTATTACATTAGTGCTGGTGCATCAGGTTTTTGAGAAACTTTCCAGGAGCGGTAGCTGCAGACCCGACAGCGCTTCTGGTGCGGTGGCGTTAGTGAGAAATGCCGAGGGCAAACAGGAAGTAGTGCAAAACTGTGAAGGTGGAGGCGACCTGCTCACATCTGCAAGAACAAGACATGAAAAAAGCATCAGCCATAAGTTCCCATCTAAGGTGTTGCATAGCAAGACATGAAGAAGAACTACATCATTTCAAAATAAAAGCTTTAACTAGTAATTTAGCCTCGTCCAGGTGAAAATAAAACTAAAGAAGTCAAACTTCCTGACTACTCTGTTTTTATTCATAACCAACTCCGATCGTGCAGTGTGTGTGTGTGTGTGTGTGTGTGTGTGTGTGTGTGTGTGTGTGTGTGTGTGTGTGTGGCCTGGAGGACAGAGGACAGGAGAACACGCAGCTAAATAATTAAATAAATTGGTTCTGTACCTTTCTCTTCAGCACAGCCGACAAAGGCTGATGATGGGCCAGTCCTCTTGCATGCTCAGATCATTCCCTTACTTGAAAAATAGTTCCAAAAGGAAAGTTGAACCCACATCTTTTTCATCAGTGAATTCAATGCCTTTCGGCGAGTCTCAAATAAAAATGTGGGCGTCTTACTGTAAAAAATATATCATTAATGTAAAAAAGAAACTCCGAATAATAAATTGTGTTCACACCTAGAATCGTATCCAGGCTTCTCGCATGACAGATATTTTACTAGGTGAGCTAAAGCGCCAGTGACATTGATTGTAACTATAATGTTTATATCCTTGAAAACAGCTGAAACAACGTCAATCCAAAGAACGGTTCGGAGCGAAAATGGCTTTTTGTTGCTAATTTGCAGGAAACATCTAGAAGAAAGTTCTACAGAAAGTAGCTAAGGGTCCTCAGAAATGTAGCTAGGTTTGTCACTAGGCATTAGGGACAGCAACAAAGTCGCTGAGTTGGCACTACCTCTCTCTCTGCTGCTAAAGCTACGGATAGCAAATGCTACGGGCTATGCCTGAGCGTGAACGTGCATGAAGCAGCCTGCTCGACCCGAGCAACTCTCTTTTTATGTGATTTTACAGAAAAACAGGCAATCACAGTAAAAATGCCAGGGCTCATTCTACAGGACCAGGACATTGCAGGAGAATGTATGAAGAAGAAATGTATTATTTCTATACATGTTTTGGCTGTAAAACTTCCTTACAGTCCCTTTAAGTAAAGACTCGGTCCATGGAGGGTTCTGTTTAGCACTTCTTTCTTTTACGAGAGTCTCTTCTGTGTTGGAGGTGTTGGGCTCCAGGTTACTAACGGTGCCACATCAGTTTTCTGATGTCATCCATGTAGACAGCTCTATCCGCACTTTGTCTCTCTTCAGCAGTGGGCAACTTGGTGACCAAGTGTTTCCAGTGGGTTGGTGTGAAGTCAGTTATCAGAAATAATGTTGTGGGTTAGGCTCTCTTCACACAGGAAGAGCCCAAAACAAAAACCACAACACAGACTTGTCTCGCTGCTGAAACGGACACTAAATCTTCACAGCATAGAGGTGGTGGTGTGATGGTCTGGAGCTGCTCTGTTGGGATTGATGAAACCATGAGTTTTGATCTCTGAAGGAGATTGTCCAGCTGAACAATAGCAGGGTCAGGTCCAAAGTACTCATTCCAGGTCAGGCTGTGGAGTGTGGTTGTCATGGAAACCAGCTTGGAGCTGGAGAATGTCTCAGGGATAATGAAAGGAAAAATATTAGAGCCAGGGTCCAGAGGAGTGGGATTACCTCCTACCAACACCCAGATAAAAACCTGGGCTAACTTGGTAACATCTGTTAAAAACAGTCGACCAGTTTTTAACAGCTCGTGTTTATATTCACACTTTTCCTTCAAGATGAGAGGAAAGTCGTCTTGGGACAGAAATGTAACATTAGTGAGTTCTAGAACCTTCTAACAGCTTTCTGAGTGCTTTGATCTAATTTTTCCTTTCTTTGTTTTTTCTGATCCAAAGGCTCGTCCAGTGACTGTGACCTCTATGCTGCAACAGGCGCAAACGTTGTTGTACCTCTTAAACACGCTCTGCAGCCTAAAGAAATGCTCAAATGGAAACACAAAGATGAGCTCTTGTTTCATAGAAAAGCACAAAAAATTGTTCATGGGATAAAGGTCAATGTTACCCAGAATGGAAGTCTTCAACTGCCAAATGTGAGGAAGAACGAAGCAGGACTCTACACTTCTGAAGTTTATAATGAAAACGGACGAAATACGTTCGAGAAAAAAACACGTTTATGTGTACTGGGTAGGTAACATCTATTTTCTACGAGTTTAATCACATAGATAACAAAAGCATCTGCTTTCTCTGTTAAAGTATTTATTAAACAAAGATGAATAATTATATATTTATGTTTGTAAAAGTCTACAGATCAGATTCCTGTGTGTTTTAAGCCTTTTGGTGTTCTAAGTTCACTCTGTTTGTGTTTTTGGCCCACTCACGCCTGATCAGACCCTGTGACGAAGCCTACCTTAAAGTTTGATTGTAAAGAATCAAATGTCATCTTTACCTGTAATTATTCTAAGGTGAGAATTTATCTTTATAGTAACTCAGAGAACTGCTGGTTGTTTTCAGAAGTCTGAAGTCTGAAAAATAGCCTGAAGGCAACTTTTCTAAACCTGCAAGCTTTGAAAAGTTGTCTTCAGACTATTTTTCAGGCTTGTTTCTACCAGCAACTCTAATCAGGATCTTGTTTTCTGTAGCAAAGCCCAGATCTCAGACTCGAATGGCTTCGAGACAATAAAGTAGAAAAACAATGGAATAAATCACCTCTAAATGTGAAGGCTGATGATTCCAAAGGAGGCAAATTCTCATGCAGAATTTCCAACAAGGCCAGTCAACAAAGCAGTAATACTTTGACTCATGAATGCAGCATGTCTGGTGAGTTTAGGTCATATTTCTGTAGCACGTCTAGTAAAAAGACATTTTAGTGACCCTTTTTCTCTTTGTGTTTCTTCCACAGTCATCCCAGGTCTCCCAGAAACATTGTTGGGAATCAGTATCTGGATTTTTGTAGGAGGTGGAGGAGGTAAAACCAGTTTATCCATACAATAAGTTACTGTTTACTGAATATCCTACCATTTTATTTATTGTGTGCTAAATAAACAATGAGAGTCATGAATAATTGTTGCTTTCATCACTTTGTCAGGGATTGTTTTACTGTTGATCATCATTGTCATTATTTGCTGCATCCGGACCAAAAAAAGAAATAGCATGCGGCTAAAGGGTAATCTATCCATCTGTCCGTCTGTCTGTCTGTCTGTCTGTCTGTCTGTCTCTCTGTCATGAATAACTTGATTAAAACTTGTGGAGTACTACAAGGCTCACTGTTTGGCCCAGTCATTATTGTATTTTTTACATGCACAATTTTTGTAACATTTCTGCCCAAAAAGCAGATTTTGACTTACAAGCCAGACTCTAAAATTGATTTAAAAAAATTGTCTTCTATTTTTAAACATTTAAAATTTCTACTGTTAACTGATGTTTTGGACATCAGGATCTTACTGCTGATGATAAAATTGTCTGAAAGGTTTCAGTTGCTTTGCTCACCTGAAAATGATCAAGAAGATAACCGTACACTTTAAAACATGAGCAACAATAAGGTTCCCTTTATTAATGTTACTTAGAGCATTATTAAGCATTAATAAACAAAGGGTTATTAATGTTTCTGATATTAACTATTAGGTGTCCTTGGGGTTAGGACAAAGGGCCAAATGGTCTGCTTATTGAGATGTTTTGAGACATTTCGGAAACTCCCTTGCAAATGCTCTTAGCCGTGTGTTCCCAACAGCTCAGTGGACTCTGACTCCCACCCTAAATCACGTTTCTCATAGGTTTAGCTTCTCAGTGGCCTAGGGGTAGAGTGTCCACCCTGGGACTGGGAGATCGGGATCAAATTCTGGTCGGGTCATACCAAAGGCTTTCAAAATGGGACCCATTGCCACCCCGCTTGACACCCAGTTTAAGGGGTTGGATTGGGGTGGGGGTGGGGGTAAACCACCAAATAGTTCCAGAGCGCAGCCACTGCTGCAGCTCACCGCTCCCCACAAGGATGGGTCAGATGTAGGGATTAATTTCACCAGCGTGTGATGACTAATGGGACTTTAAATTTATTTGGTAATGACAAGCGACGCTGACCCTCACTGGTGTTTCCAAACAGATGAAGAGGAGCTTCGTTTGGACTGGACCAATAATCAACAACAAAACCATCATCACCACCTTCCTCCCCTTCCCAATCAGCATCCTAATCGTCACCATCACCATCACCAACACCAGCAGCAGCAAGCCGGACACACCGGGCCTCGGCAGAGCCGCTCCAAACAGCAACACACTCAGCGACCTAAAGTGCCCGAGTCCACGGGGGGCCAACCTAACCCTCAGCCTCAGCCCAGACGGACCACTCAGGTAGAAAGCTTATGTAATCATATGGAGGTTTTTACTTATTTATTTACAGTAAAATGAATCTGCTTTGCTGTCTTCTTTTCCATCAGGTACCCAGACCTGCTGATGGTAATGATGAACATCCTCCCCCTCTGCCTCAGCCCAGGAAGAAGGCTCCTTAAACATGGATCGGGTGAAACCATGACAACCTACATCTGGAACTTCATGTAACGGACCGAGCTGCCTCATGACCAAACTACATTAACATCTTCACAACTGAGTAAAAGGGTTTATCATAGCTGAACTCAAACTTTACATCTAAACTCACCAGCTGTTTTCTGATATTAAACTAAAATGGTTCCAGCTTGACTTACTTTGATTTAGAGTTTCTTTATGGAGATTAGAAGAAACCCCGATTTAAGGACAAACTTCAGATGTATTGTAATGATATCTTAAAGTCAACATATCAAACTAAATGCTTTGTTCTGCTATTGTTACTAAAATAACCCAAGTGATCCAGAAATTTGAATTTTAGACAAAAAAAAATTGTGCAGAAACGACAAACCAATTATTAGCTTTTAGGCCCATTTTAAGCTAGCAAATTAATGAAGCTAACTATTTTTTCTGCACATTATTTGTTTTGTTTTCTTCTACGTGAGCAAGAAAAACGGACGAACAATGGTCTGGGAGTAGATGGCCGTGACTTAGGCTCCCTAGATGGTTTTTTAAATTATTTTTTGTATTTTCTGTTGTTGTTTATTTTTGTAATATATTTAGCCACTTTGCCATAAAATTATCAAACTATTGTAGCTTATTACAGCTTTGCCGCAGTCATTTTTGAAGTCGTACCTGTTTTATTCCTTTAGCGATCATGCTGGACACTTTTAATTAGAGATGGGCGAGTAGAGTGGGCGGGGCCTAAACTGGAACTGGGCGTGGTTTAGCCTGAAGAAGGTGGGGCTTCAATCTGTACATTATTTTAAGTCTGGCATTGATATGGATTGATCAGAAGTTGCTTTGTGTATTGCTTATTTGAAAACTATTTACAGAGCAGCCTCAAAATTGAGAGTCAATGTTTTTGATGACAATAGTAAAGGAACTGTTACAGAACTACCGTAATTTCCGGACTATAGAGCGCACCTCAATATAAGCCGCACCAACAAAAATAAAGGTTTTCTACACACACACCGCACTCAAATACAAGCCGCGGCGCAGCAGCCACATGCAGGACTCCGGCGCACAGCGTATGTATGGCCATAACATAAGATATGGGGCGACGGTGGCACAGGAGTTAAGTGCTCGCCCCGTAACCGGGAGGTTGCAGGTTCGAGCCCCGCTCAGTCTGTCGCTGTCGTTGTGTCCTTGGGCAAGACACTTAACCCACGTTGCCTGCTGGTGGTGGTCGGAGGGACCGGTGGCGCCTGTGCTCGGCAGCCTCGCCTCTGTCAGTGCGCCCCAGGGCAGCTGTGGCTACATTGTAGCTCATCCCCACCAGTGTGTGAATGTGTGTGTGAATGGGTGAATGACTGGTTGTGTTGTAAAGCGCCTTGGGGGGTTCTAGGACTCTAGAAGGCGCTATATCAAATACAGGCCATCTACCATTTACCATAATTAGACAGAAAGACGCTACACGGAGGTTTTGCGTTGTTTTAATTCAACAAAACGAATTTTAAGCACGGGTGAACGTGCCTGCTAGTTTAGAAAAGAGAACAGCACTGATAGCATTCATATTTCTGGATGGTTATAAAAACAGCGCTGACACAGCATTAATAAGCCCTGGATGATTAGAAAATAAAAACAGCACAGAAAACATGGCTGGTTAGTAAATAAAACACACTTGCCTACCAGAAAAAGTCATTCGCTCTCATCTTCCTCTTGCGCACTAAAGCCATTAAAGTCCTCTTCTTCAGTGTCAGAGTTGAACAGCCTCAGAAGAGCTTCGTCACATACCTTTTCTGTGGCGATGTCAGTGTCGCTGTCTGTGTTGCTTTCATCATCCCCGGGTGAAGCTGGCTTGAATGAGTTCTTCACGCTGCCGTCTCCAGCGCCGAACCATGGATTCATTCATGCCAAGCTTACGTGCGGCAGCACTGTTTCCCTCCCTTACTGCCAGATCGATGGCCTTCAACTTAAATGCGGCATCATATGAACTCATACGTGTAGTTACCATGATGAGGGGGTATGGATTTGAAAAAAAAAATTTGTCGTGCCGGCTGCTTGCGTGTGCTAAATTAAAATGAGCACTTTCTTCCATTTCCACTTTTGACTTCCACCTGTTTCACTTTCTGCTAAAGCGCCCCCTGCAGGTGAAGGAAAATCTTCAGTGAAGCCGCACCTCATTATAAGCCGCATGGTTCAAAGCGTGGGAAAGAAGTAGTGGCTTATAGTCCAGAAAATACGGTAGTTTTTCTATTAACTCACAACATGAATATTGTTGTGATTTGGCGCTTTATAAATAAAGTTGAATTGCATTGAATATTTAAGTGCATGGATGGATACAACTGAACTCATGCAGCCACAGCTTTTTATTTTATGATCAAACAGGTTTTTCTAAAGTTCTTGGCATTTTTTTTACCTACACAAAGGAAAACAAAGCAAGGTGTGCGTGTGTGTGTGTGTGTGTGTGTGTGTGTGTGTGTGTGTGTGTGTGTGTGTGTGTGTGTGTGTGTGTGTGTGTGTGTGTGTGTGTGTGTGTGTGTGTGTGGGAGGGGGTGCTCTGTGTGACTGACCAATCATAAAGCGTGAAAACAGTCAGTTACCCAATGAGGATTAACTTCAGCATGAATACAGATGTTCACGGGTTTTACTCGTTTAATGCCCGTACTCGTCAAAGATGCGTTTTCCGTACTAGATACTCCTGAAACGAGGATCCAGCTCACCCCTACTTTTAAAGTAAACTGTTTGTAGGGCTCTGAGATAGATGCTTGTGCTCTAGTTGTGGTTTTCTCACCTCATATTTTATTCCTCTTCAGATAAACTGTCTGCCTTCCACCATATCCTGTGTATTTTTGCTGAAAATGTGTTTGTGGTTTGCTCTACGTGTTTGTGCAGAATGCATGATCGGTATCTGCAGGCTTTCTTGCTTTGTGACCTTGTTGTCAACATTTTCCACTCAAAATTGTTTTGATTTGTTTAGTTCTGTCTTCCTTCTCTTTATTTGGAAGCATCGGGGGGGGGGGGGGGGGGGGGGGTTGTGTGGCTAAACACCCATACAGTTTCCTTATTTAACCTTTGAAAATAAAACAACAGTATTTCACAATTTGGGTTCATTACTAAAATGTCGCCTAAAGCAAATTTCCTTTTGTTTTTCAGAGTTTTCAAGTTCTTAGGTTAAATAGTTTATTTTTAGGTTTTTTTTTAACAAAGGACAACTTTCCTGATCTGAGCTCCTCATTGAACAGCCAATCACTGGATGAGTGGGCATGGCCATCAACAATTTGTATTAAAGCGACAGAGCCCTGAAACTCCTCATTCTGGAAGTTGCTAAAAATTTCAAGAATAAAAAACTTAAATAACTTCATGTGAGAGGGACTTTGTGCAAATAACTTCATTTCTTTTCGTATCGACCATCAAGCTGTTATGACTTACATATATTATTATAGTATGTCCCTTTAATGGGTTTTCATGCCTTTCTTGTTGCATTGATGCATTTTGTCAGCTTGAAATGTGTTCATGTACTTTATCATAAAACCTAAGCAGCAAACCCTGATGAGTCAAAACTGGACCAACTGGGTTAAAATGTTTGTTGGTCTGAAGCAGCAGTGAGTAGCAACTTGCTGCAATCTAGCTAGCTGTGAGTCATACTCCAATAATGAATGTCCTGTTTTATATAGCGCCTCCTAGAACTCCCCAAAGTGCTTTACAACACAACAGTCATGCACTCATTCACATGGTAGTTGTGACAGGCCACAGCAACCTTGTGGCCACTCTGACACAAGTGAGGATAGTATAAAGACCAGGCGTCGATGGTCCCTCTGACCTCCATCGGTAGGCGAGTGACTTGCTCACACTGCAACTGACTGAGTGGGCCATGAACCTGCTACCCTCCTCCTGCACACTAACCCTTCGGTCCTGCAGCACTACCCCCCTCTGGTGGCTGCAGCTCTGAAGGGCAACTCAACCTGGAGTTCAGTTCAGAACTTGAGGATGCATGGCCTGCAACCTTTCTGCATGGAGTTAGCATGTTCTCCACATGCATGTGTTAAGTTAGCATATTCTCCCCATGCATGTGTGGAGTTAGTATGTTCTCCCCAAGCATGTGTGGAGTTAGTATGTTCTCCCCATGCATGTGTGGAGTTAGTATGCTCTGTCCATGCATGTGTGAAGTCAGCATGTTCTCCCCATGCATGTGTTGAGTTAGCATGTTCTCCACATGCATGTGTTGAGTTAGTATGTTCTCCCCATGCATGTGTGGAGTTAGTATGTTCTCCCCATGCATGTGTGGAGTTAGTATGTTCTGTCCATGCATGTGTGAAGTCAGCATGTTCTCCCCATGCATGTGTTGAGTTAGCATGTTCTCCACATGCATGTGTTGAGTTAGTATGTTCTCCCCATGCATGTGTTGAGTTAGCATGTTCTCCCCATGCATGTGTGGAGTTAGTATGTTCTCCCCATGCATGTGTTGAGTTAGCATGTTATCCCCATGCATGTGTTGAGTTAGCATGTTCTCCCCATGCATGTGTGGAGTTAGTATGTTCTCCCCATGCATGTGTTGAGTTAGCAGGTTATCCCCATGCATGTGTTGAGTTAGCATGTTCTCCCCATGCATGTGTGGAGTTAGTATGTTCTCCCCATGCATGTGTTGAGTTAGCATGTTATCCCCATGCATGTGTTGAGTTAGCATGTTCTCCACATGCATGTGTGGAGTTAGCATGTTCTCCACATGCATGTGCAGAGTTAGCATGTTCTCTCGGGAAGCATCAGACTCCTCAGATCATCTCCAGCTTGTAAAACAGCCAGACAGTTTAAATCTGGACTTAAATACAATATTCATTATGTGTTCAGTACTCGTGCAATACTGGATTTAGTGTTGGAACCCAAGTTTTTTCTTTTTTTATTCGTGCTTTTTAGCCTTCGAAGGTTACAATACTAGACTGCTGCCTATGTGTTTATACACACACCTTTGTTATTATTTTTCTTCAAATTATTCTCTTTATCCCACTGTGGGATTAATAGTCTGTTCTATTCTAAATGAGCTACAGTAGAAAAAGAGTCTTTATAACAGCATTGTGAAACGTTTATTCACATGAAGGAATTACAAAGCTGAAATACTTTAGTGCTTTTGGGATTATTTTTGGGATCTGCACAACGTCACACCCTCTCAGTGTATGTATCACAGCTCTTTAACGGGAGCTGATGAAAAATGATGCAGATGAAAAACATTCAGTGGAAAAGCCCTGTAGTTAAACCCAGAACCAGAAGCCAGAGTTGGGGAACTATACCAGCATGCTCGTCTGATTCAAGGCTATGTTACTAATGATGACACACACACACACACACACACACACACACACACACACACACACACACACACACACACACACACACACACAGCACTTCTGTGACGTTTGGAGCCGTTTGTCTAAAAATGAAAGTGTTTTTCATAGTAACTCCTGAAAAACACGCTGGACTGTTTTCCAGGGCTCTTTGCTGATTCATATTTGATTCTGAGGAATTTAACCAGCTTTCTCTGAGTTTTCTCATTTTATTCAGATTCCAGTAAAAATCAGAATTGGTGTATTTTCTGCTTAATTGTTTTCCTATTAAAGAACTTGCCTCTAACATCTCCAGTCATTAGTGTGGACAACAGTGACACCGAAGGACAAGGGGACCAAATGTTTTCTGTCTCTATAAAGACAAGTCCTCAGGTTAAGGGTTAGGGTTAGAAGGAACAAGCTCTGTGGTGTCTGGTTTTATAAGGAAGTGGTGCCTAGCAGGATCGGGGGGGGGGGGGGGGGGGGGGGGGGGTTGCTCTGCAGATACCTTGGTCACTTGCTGGATGTTGAAGACTCTCACAGGACCGGAAGAAAAATAGAACATGGCCACCTGTCTCCTCACACTCATCTGTGGGCTTTTTGTAGCCGGTAAGTCTTCTGTTATTCACCATTACTGATAATATTTATTTATTTTATTTATCCAGACTAGGTCGGTTAAGAACTCCTGATTTACAACGACAATCTGGCCAAGATGCAGCAGCTCATAGCTAGCTGTACACCAAAGTACAACAGATATGGCCTGTATTTGGTATCAAAAATCTAAATATCAAATACTGTCATGAGGTGAGGGTGGAGATGGCAGGCCATGTGTGGTGGAGGGTTCAGGAGGCAGAAGAGCAGGCACGGATGAAAAAATAAAAATGGATTTAATGGTAGCAGCACAAGCACGAAGACAACGCAATGATCCGACCACGACAGGAACAAAGAGGGAGGTATAAATACACAGAACAATCAGGGAACACATGGGCAGGTTAACGAGGGGCAGGTGAGAACAATAAGGCTAATTACGGAAGGAGCGACACAGTCAGGGAGGCCGGGGCGAATCATTACAAATACAGGCCAGAGAAGATAAAACAGTCAGACATAAAGGACTCTTCTCATATATAATACGTACAAGCAATCAGAACCGACCTAGAACAGTCTTTAGGTACTCAAAAGCAGGAACATTGATCAGAAACTATTGATCACAATGAGTTATTGAGGTAGATAATGGAATGTAGGTACTGAGCTTCAGTGATAATAAAGGCAAAAGCATCAAGTCTGGTGGAGATTTCTGCTGATATATTGCTTTGTGATTTTTAGGACCGTTACAAACCAAACAAAGCCTCTCGTGTAACACCCGCCACACCATTCAGCATTAGTCTGTCGGTGGAAAAAACCCGAGTGTGTTTCTGTAACCAGCGTGATGAATGATC
This sequence comes from Nothobranchius furzeri, assembly GCF_043380555.1. Classification (NCBI taxonomy): domain Eukaryota; kingdom Metazoa; phylum Chordata; class Actinopteri; order Cyprinodontiformes; family Nothobranchiidae; genus Nothobranchius; species Nothobranchius furzeri. The sequence continues at coordinate 47,639,263 of NC_091754.1, read as the reverse complement.
CTCACACACCAAGTGTGTGTGTGTTTTTCTGATCGCCTTGTGAACCCGACCCTTTAACCTGCTAGACGAGGGTCTGATCTCTGAGAGAATCCACTGGGACGTCTGCTCCAGGAAAGGTTTTCTGAATAACGTCATCTCAGTGACCGACGTTAAAACCGACTCTTCGTTATCCCGTCCCTACTAAACTAACAGGCTCTAACTCTGTATCAGCACCAGAAAAGACCCACATGAGTTTTCTGGTGCTCATTAACTTATTTACACGCTGAACATTGAACTCTGAATTTAACCAACTCTTGAATATTGATGGTTGGTGATGTGGCCCAAAAAATACATCAGAGGATTATGACACTAATGACTAATTAGCTTGTGGAAAGTAGATAAATAAATGTCATTTAAGCTATAACTCTTTGGCCTGTGAAATCGGTTTCTTTACATCCCAAATTTCACTTTTAATTTGTTGTTTTTTCTGACTTCGGCATTTCCTTTTAACTTTCCTTTAAAACTTTGTTTGTATAGCACCTTTTAAGGTAAAAATCACAAAGCACTCCACATAAAGAGAAATTAAAACAGTATAACATAGTCAGGTACAAGAAAAAGTTCTAACAGAATTGAAATACAGTATTAAAATAAGCAGCTTTGCACAGGTGAGTCTTAAGCTGAGAGGCCTCAGACCTCAGAGACAGAGGAAGAGAACTCCAGCATTTACCCAGAAAAGGCTCTGTCTCCTTTAGTCATGAGCCACGGAGGAAAAGGCTCTGTCTCCTTTAGTCGTGAGTCTGGCTTTAGGAGCAGAGAGCAGGCCTTTGTCAGAGAACCTCAAGGTCCTGGATGGAGTGTACATTTGCAGATATTTATTAATGTACACTGGAGTCGGTCCATGCAGATCTCTCCAGGTTAGAACGACAATTTTGAATTTGACCTGAAACTCCACGTGAAGCCAATGCAGCTGCGTTAACAGAGGAGTGACTAACAGTTACGAACCTCATTAACAGAGGAGTGACTAACAGTTACGAACCTCAGAGAGAGTGAGAATTATTCAACAATGTTCAACTGATTCTAATGGGTTACTCTGAGTGTTTCATGCAGGCTGAACATGAAAATAGTCTCCTACACCTATCTCCTGCATTAGCTTCTGATAGAAAGTAGATGGTGAATCATTAAACTTGTAGTTAAACATTATTAATCACTATATCCTTTTCATAATAAGAGGAGAAATCCTCTTAGCACAGATATTTAATATTATTGCACTTCCTGACAGCATTTTGAATGTTTTGATAATTTTTGTTTATGTTTTATTTTCTGACCCAAAGGCTCATCCAGTGGCTGTGACCCTTATGCTGCAACCGGTGCAAACGTCAGTGTGCCTCTTGGACACGCTCTACAACCCCGACACACTGAAATGGAAACGCAATGATGAGTTTGTATTTTGGAGAAAACCACAAAAAGATTTAGGGACTCAGGTTGATGTAAACCAGGAAGGAGACCTGAGACTGACAACCGTCAGGAAGGGCCAAGAAGGACTTAACATCTCTGAGGTTTTTAATCGTGTTGGACTAAAACTATTCTCAAAGGAAACACGTTTATGTGTACTGGGTAGGTAACATCTGACTCTAATCTCTTTTTTGGACACCTGTATCTTGATACTACTCACTGTATATCTGTTACTTTTCTGAGTCCAACAATACCTTATTTAACTCAGTTATTTATGACTTTCTTTGTGTCGATGCATCAGAAGCTGTTAAACGTGTGCAGATTATCAGCAGCTCCTGAGATTATGGTATAATCTATAACTACTATAAAATCTCTGCAATGTCTCGTGTTGTTGATCTAATTAAATCTATCAGATCCCATGACGAAGCCTGCAGTAACTTTTGCATGTCAGGGGTCAAAGGTCATCTTTACCTGTGAAGCTGCTCAGGTGAGAACTAATTCTTCTTGTATGTTTTGACAAAGCAGGCTAGGTCCACATGGAGGACTCTGAGCTGATGGCTTCTTTTTCTGTTTATTTTCACCTCTTAAGAAACCTGGACATGCACATAGATGGTTTCAGGATGGTCATGTGATCAACACTGAAGTAGCTCTGAGCAAAATGGCTTCAAAAACTGAAGGCAACCAGTTCTCCTGTGGTTTCCAACAAAGTCAGCTCAGCCACCAGCGATCTTTTGATGCACGACTGAATTCAGCACAGTGAGTGAACATGATGGTCACCGCCAGCATGGATAACAGAGATAGGTAGTCACAGAGCTGTCCTGTATCAGGGTGTGTACTACACTGAACTCAGGTAGCTGAGGACGCAAGTGTCTCAGGAGTCTCCTGCACATAATTTAATGGGGGGGGGGGGGGGGGGTTGTTCATGTTCAATGTGTCACCAGATGTCAGCCAGGTGTGCACCTTTATAAAACCACACACCAAAGACATGACACAATGCTGCAACCGTGATCTTGTTAATACTTTTACTGGTTAACCAAATGTATCATAGAAAACCTGGAATGGTTCCGAACAAACCTAAAACAGGGCAGGTACCATGCACTGGAACTCCTTAAACACGATTCATATTTTAAAGAATAGCAGCGTCCTTTCACAAAGCTGCATCATCGGTCACTCTTTCACTTTCTCCTCGTTCACTCCTGGTCAGACTCATCACTGCTGGTCTCTTCTGAACAGGTGTGGAGGAGATTCCACTGCAGAGGACCAAGCCTGAAGAGGAATCGAACCCCCAACCCCCCCACCCCCCCACCCACCCCCCCACCCCACCCCAAACGTTTAATGACCACCATGATACAAAGCTGTAACGAGTGACCTTTGTACTTCTCCTGGATGACCTTGCAGTCATTCACAATGTCAGCATGAATCTTGTTAAATGAGAACTAAATACTGATAATTGCATTTGGTAAATGTGTATATTTTTATCTTTTTGTAACAATATTGCAAAAATAATGGAAATGCTGTCTCACGCCATGCTGGATCACAGAGTCCTCCTGTGGAATAATTTCTTTATTTTAGTTTTAATCTAAATTTGTCTGCTTTTTAAAAAATATTTTTTAATTCTTTCTTGTCTTCTCTTCAGATAAATGAAGTCTCTGTAAATCACTCTGAGCCTAAAAAGAGCTTTATAAATAAATAAAGGTGGTTATTGTCCCTGCAGCCAGCAGGTGGCGATAGAGCTCCACAGCATCCCCTACCACACCGTGATTCTTCATGTTCAAACGCTAACCAGGTGTGTCATGACTGAATGAATTCATCATATCTTCAGCTGATGCTACTTTCATAATCCAAGGAGCTAACATCGTGTGTGTTTATTTCTAAACAAATCCTGGTTTACGTTGCACGAATGAAAAGTTTACTAAAACCAGGAATGGAGTCGAGGATGGATGACCTAGTTAATGACGGATGGTGGAGTAGCACGATGAAGCCGTGACTCGGGTGTGTTTACTCTGAACAGATGCTGCGTGACAGCACACGCTGAGGTGTTGGGACCGCATACAGTCAGGCACACACACGTTTTATAGATAGGATAATGACCTTTGACTCTGAGGTTACAGCCCTAAACCCGTCCTCTTCCGCTCCTCTTGCTCCGCCTGCAGAGGCCGTCTGAGGAGTGAACTTTGACCCCTGCAGCGGCTCTGAGTAAATTCACAGCGTGACCACGGGACAGGAACTGACAACCGGATCACAGCGAGAGAAAAAACCTTCTGAAACATGAAAATTCTGCTTTTGTGACAGGAAACACAAATATGTATTTTCATGCTTTTATTTTCTTACATGGCTGCACTGTAAAAAATAACATGTTTCAAGCTAAAAAGTTAAATGTTACATTAGGTTAAAAATAATTCTATACGAAACTTTAGTCGATTTCATTTATTATTTTTATTCTATTAGGTGTTGAAAAAACTAAGACAGTAAATTTTTACAGTGTAAATGATGAAATCTGTAAATATAAGATTCAATTGACATGAAAGTTCTTATTAATGTATAAAACAAGCTGCAGGACTTTTTCAGATTAAGATCTAATCATGAGATTAGAGAAAGAGCTCAGTGTGGTTTCTGGTCTGGGGTCTGCAAGCTGTGGCTCTGGAGCCACTTGTGGCCCTTCAGCTCCTTCTTAAGCCTAACTTACACTCCTCTGTCTGCGTCGGTGTGGAGACACGCAACGCCATTATGCATCAGCGTCAGGGCCCTCCGACGGGCTCCAGAGGGCGGCGGAGACATGCCCATATTTTTAAATGTCCTGTTGAAACTGATGTAAAACATAAGCTTGTGATTGGTCAACAGCACCGCCATTTTCCCCTCAAATAAGATATTTAGCTGCAGACACGACCCAGACTGAAGAACGCACTGCAATAAAAGTCTCACGGGTTTATTCACCCGTGAATGAAGGAGTACAAAGGTACGCAGCAAGCGTTTTAATCGTGGACAGAATCACGAGAAACGTGAGTTTAGAGGCGCCGATCGCCTGAAGAGGTGGAGGACGATGAGAGACAAATCTGCCCTTGTTAAAAAGTCTCTGAAAGACATTAAAACCAGGTGAACACATCAGTAGATAGAGCATCGTGGGCCGGATACGTGGCTGTAAAGGTGGCAGGATATCTCAGAATATCTCCACCAGAAAATGAACCTTTACATATTTAACCCTCCCAATGTCCTAATGGGTGTGGCCCCGCGAGGAAGGTTGTCCATTGAGCAGGATTGATGGTTTATCCCTTGAGGTCCACGTGGCAGGGGTGAGGTGCTCACTCCTCACCCCTGCCACATGGACCCAAGGGATAAACCATCAATCCTGCTCAATGGTCAACTTTCCTTGTGGGGTCACACCACCCATTAGGACAGTGGGAGGGTTAAACCAGGTCTGCAAAAGCAGGATGCAGTTTTGCACGTATTTTGGAAACGACTTGATGCCTTTATGTGTTTTTAAGACATACGTGTTTATTTTATTGCACTTATTTGACTCGTTTTCTACAGTTTAAAAAACTTCCTCTCTACGGTTATTCCCAAAGCTCGCACCTCCTTTGGCTGCTCCTTATTCCAGTTTGCTGCTTCCAACGACTGGAATGAGCTGCAGAAACCACTGAAGCTCACCACCTACATTCCATTATCTACCTTCAATAATTCATGGTGATCAATAGTTTCTGATCAGTGTTCCTGCTTCTGAGTACTAAAGACTGTTTTAGTCTGTTCTGATTGCTTGTACATATGAGAACAGTCCTTTGTGTCTGACTGTTTATCTGATTTATCTTACCTGTTGTTCTTTGGTGTAAAGCTAACTGTGTGCTGCCTCTTGGCCAGATGCTGTAAACGAGAATGCATTCTCAGTCCACTCATCTGGATAAATAAAGGTTAAATAAAAATCAAATGAATGATCATATTGGTTTTGTGGCTAAATTTGGTAAATTATGATAAAGTAAGCCCTGGACCTTTTATTAAACGCCCTCATCCTTTGATTCAGCTGTTTTATTTTTTATTTGACCCCCATTTCCCCCATCCTCCTGGTGTTTTCTCCTCTTACTCAGCTTTTCCTGTTTCATGGCTGCTGTTTGGTTAAATGTGAGCAACAGTGATCCGTGCCGCTCCTCCACCTGGGACCTCCCTGCTTCCTCCACTCCTCCCACAGAGCAACACCTAACTTCCGGCTGCTCCTCCTCACTCAGCCTGTCTCTCCTTCAGCCTCAAGCGAGCTCGCTCCTCACGTGAAACCGGATCGGTCATATCAGCGTGGCCCGTCTAAACAACGTCTAAACGGGACTTCGGTGTCTGGATTAGAACCCCCGCGGTGTGCGTCCGTTTGGCATCGCGGCTCCGCCCGGCGTGCGGTGCAGCGCGGAGTGATTGCACACATCTGAGAGTTTTATATTGGACTGTCCCCCTGAGCGGCGGGAGAGGACTGGTCTTGTCCCAGCGCCAGACAAAAAGGACGTGGGGACTTCATCAAAGAGAAGAGAGGGGACAAACAGCAGCGGACATGGTGGACTGTCTCGTGACTCTCGTCGTTGCTCTTTCACTTGTCGGTAAGTCACGTCTCCTTCACTGTTGATGGCTAATTAACTCCGACCCAGTCTACAGACTTATAGGCCAAACTTCATATAGAAACTGTCAAATAAATCTGTTCCTGCTAAATAACACATTTATGTGCTGTTCACCAGATAATTTTAAAGACCTCAGCTTCCTGGTAACCTTCTACTTTATTCGGCATATTTTTGATCTACACATTTTTTTCATCATTTAGGAAATATTTGAACTTTGCTTGATGCTTCGCGTTGCTAGCTGTGAGCTGGGTTCTGGAGACTGAAACCAGTCATTTGGGTCATAAAACTGATATTTGGAGGGTTGGAGATATCAGGTGGTGCGTTAAATTACCCGAATAAAAGAATAAAACCAAAACATGAAATATTTGCGATGAGCTTTTGTCTGGGTGTAGGGAGTAGTTTATGAACAAGAAATAATTTAAAAATTTAAAAAATGTACATGTTATTTGGTGCCAAAATCTATACCCGCTGTGATTTGTTGGTTTGAATATTTTGGTTAAAAATCACGAAATTGGCTAATTCCCCCCTTTTCATTTAAAATTATTAGATTAATAATTCTGTAATTTCACTCCACAATGAGAGCAAGTATTAACATTTACTTATTTAGTACATTAATTTATCACAAGTACCTTTATGGTTAAAAATAACTCCGGCAGCTTCGCTGACAGCTGATTTAATGACATAAATGAGGGATTTTGTTCCTAAACCTGATTTTACCTCCATATTTCTATAATATCTATGAACCAGGTGAGGTACCTGCGTGTCTCTTCAGACCAGTTTGTCCAGTATGTGGTTACAACGTGTTAGTTTAACTGGTCGGGTTCTCATCTACCGGATCCAGTGTTTGTGTTCAGCCCACCGAACCTTATCAGACTGGTCTGAGGTCAGCTGTGGGACTGGTTCCATCCACAAGGACAAACACTGTGTGTGTGTGTGTGTGTGTGTGTGTGTGTGTGTGTGTGTGTGTGTGTGTGTGTGTGTGTTGGGGGGGGGGGGGGGTGCTTGGCTTAAATTAGTTCAGTAGATGATCAAATGTCGCCAGCTCTCATGCAGTGTGCATTACTGTAGATGTAAGCATGAGCTCCCACACTGTACAAACATATTCACACACACACACATACACTCTCTCTCTCTCTCTCTCTCTCTCTCTCTCTCTCTCTCTCTCTCTCTCTCTCTCTCTCTCTCTGTCTCTCTCTCTGTCTCTCTCTCTGTCTCTCTCTCTGTCTCTCTCTCTGTCTCTCTCTCTCTCTCTCTCTCTCTCTCTCTCTCTCTCTCTCTCTCTCTCTCTCTCTCTCACTCACAGGAGAAAGGAGAAGCTTGCTGGTCAGAGTTCTGCCTTTATGTCGCTGCCAGACTTCCAGGTTTCGTTTCTCCTACAAGCCGCTAAACATTTGAACGTCTCGCCATAACGAGTCATGACTTGGTTGTGATGACTCTGCAGCAACAGGACAGGTCTGATGGGAAAGGCCTTGTAGTTTGTTTGTTGCTGGATGTTATGTAATCGGTCGGATTTTACGTTCCCTCCTTTAGTCAGACACACATTGCCGATCCCAGAGGTGTTCACCAACGACTAGCAGGTTCTGTCAGGACACATCTCCGTTCAAACACGTTACACGTGTGTGTGTGTGAGTATAGAGGTAAACTCAATCTTCTGTGGTTTTTAGGTTGGTTTTGGTCAGAACCTCCTAAAATCTTCACACCATAGGTCCAACAAATGTTCCTCAGAGGTTCTTGTCCATGTCCACATCATCTGCTCCATCTATGATGGGAATCTCCCATTCCACCACATCCCAAAGGTTCTAGACTGGACTGGGATCTGGTGACCGTGGAGGTCATTGGATTCCAGTGACCCATGGTCATGTTCTAGAAACCAGTTGGAGATGATCTGGGCTGTGACATGAGGCTGTTCTGCAGACCTTGGAAGGAACCAGTGGTCATAAGAGCTGCTGTTGTGGTTCTGCCAGAACCAGTCTGACCATTCTCTAAAGTTGGTTGTGGGTGAGAATCCCAGTTTCTGAAATCCTCAGACCAACCTGTTTGGATCCAACAACCACATCTACACCTAGGTACCTTCATGCCTGCCTGATAAGTGGTTGGTGATTTAAAGACGTCTGCTTTTGGACATCGAGTGCAGATGTTTCTCCTCCAGACCAAAGATCTTGAATTGATTCATGCTGTCTGAAGGGAGGAAGTCCTGACACGGGTCTAAACTCGTTTAACTTCACAGCCGAGTGGATGAAATCCATCGCTGACCTCTGATGACCTCTGAGACCAACAGGTCACTCGCTGTCTTGTCTGTGGTTTAGTCTTTAGATGTTTTGCTTTGCGTCTTCTTCTCTGGTCCACACTCAGCTGGCCTGCTGCCAGAACCTCCAGCTGAGATGAACTCTGATGGTCATGGACGTATTTTTATAACTGAATCTGATTCAGCTGCAGTCTTAAAGCCAAGTTTGCTCCTTTAGAAAAACGTATCTGTAGATGATTCAGTGTGAGTTGATTTTAGAGGCCGACCGATGTATTCAATGTTTTCTATATGGCCGATATTTTATTTTGAAAAGCCAATAAAAAAATCAGGCACCCGTGTGGCCAACTCCCACCACTCCTAGACTGAAAAAAGGACCTGAAGGACCCCAACACGCCATTTTTTTTACTAATGTTTGAATTAGTTTTATATTTGAAGTTCAATAAATATTAGATTTATTGACTTATTTGACTTATATTGTGTTTATTAATGCATATTGGCTTGATATTGGCAACTATATTCTTTAAAGAGCAAGTCACCCCCAAATCAACTATTTTTTCTGATAAACTATATAAATGCGTATCTAATCGTGCTGCAGACACATGTAGTCAATAGTTTTGCACTTTAGTGCATTTTAGTTCATTTTAATTTTCTGCCTAAAACTGTCAGTGTTGTGCCGTTGTCAGGTAAAAACTCAGCACTGTATTTGAATTTAAATCTGCCTTTGCTATTGGCTAAGAGGTACCCTCGAACATTAGCTGGTACCATATGATGTCACAATGTCGTTGCGAGCCTGTCGCTGTGTCTCAATTCAGGTTTTGCATCCTTCGAAGGACCCAGCCTACTCGGCCAACGTGGGCTGGGTCCTCCGTCGGCCAAGTAGACCAGATGTTAACGGCTGTGAATTTGGACAGGCATAGCCTTCATGAATTCCCGCCACTCCCTCGGCGAACGTTCCGTCGCCTAGCAACCGTGGAACTGCTGAGCAGAAGGGAGAAGGAACATGGATCTCGAAGTTTTATTTAGCTTTTTAATCATTTCCTTGACTGTTGGAGAGCTAATTCAGAGAAAATACTTTCGACAAGCTGAGCCTGAGCAAAGATGTGATAATAGTTTTTAATACTTTCTAAGGGTCTTAATTTGACCAAAATCGAGTTATCACATTTTAATACTTTTCAAGACCCAGCAGATACCCTCTAGTAAACAATTCTCATTTGTAAACAAAAATAAAATTCAAGAGTTTAATGCAGAACTGATTTTATTTAGATATTTCTTTTATATGTGCATGTTTAATCTTTATTAACCATTTTTTCTAGCAAAGTAAAAAGCTGTCAAAGTTCTCCCTTCTCTCCTGTGCCCTCTGCTGCTCTGCCTCCCTCTGCAGCCTCATGTCCTCCCTGATCAGCTCCAGAAGCTGGTCATCGCTGTCACCTTCCCCTGGATGCCCATTTTCTCCAGAATAGTCTTAACAAACATGTAAGAAACGAAACAGGAAGAGAAAAGAGGACAACGGGTTATTCCTTTCATGTTTTCGCAGAACAAACTAAACTCAAACGACAGTTTTTAAAATATGAGATGTTATTGTACCTAACCGCCGAATACTTTGCTCCAGTGATCATGTGGTCCATCTCCGCCCTAAGCTTAATAAATTCCCTGGTTTTCTCTTTTGTCCCTAAAATACAAACTTTTATTAAAATCTGGGGAAAACGTAGCGGGAGGACTACGACACCGAGCGGCCGAACATACGAGCTGAGACCGCAATACAAGCACTTTTAATGTAATATTTCAAAATAAAATAACGTTCATGTATCACAAAAAGCCCTTAACCTAACAGTTTTCAAGTTTATACTGACATTTATATGCACAATCCTCTCCAACAGCTCCCGCTTCACTGTCCGCCATTGTTTTTAAAAGTGCTGCTACTTACCACGTGACCAGATTTATGGGGGTTCTTTCCTCCTGTGGGAGGTTTGCTGAGCACACAGCCCTTTTCCCTCAGTTTTCTCCGTGTCTGGTTCGATGACGTCACGTCCTGAAGCACATTTGTAGTTCTGGACTTACTTTCACACAAAACCTAAAATATCATTCCCCCTGTTAGAAAATTAACGCGTTCTTGGTATCAAAATGTGTCTTCAAAATTCGCGGACATCATGTGTGAAATCCATGGCACAAAACAAGCGGAATTAGAGAAAAACGTTTTTAGCCCCGTTGACTTGCATTCATTTTCTCGTTCTTCCGGACCCGATCTGCTCGGGTGCAAGATCGGCTCGGGGTCCGTCGACTGCCGATGACGTCAAAGTAGTTGATTGGCTGAACATGAACCTTACGGAATTACGTAATCACGTTACGTTGGTCCAGGCAAATATTTCTGATGGAAAGATGGACAACTTTTACAAAGAAATCCATCGTTACCTCTTTGAAAATACACTTTTAGCATAGAGCTGCATGTATATTAGGGCTGAACGATTAACTGCATGTGCAATTAAGTTGCGATGTGACAAAAGGAGATTTTCTAATCGCAAAGGCTGCAATTTGGCAGTGAGTACTTACTTACATTTGGAGTCTAATAGAAAGTAAAACTACCATCAGTCAAATAAGTACAGACAAGTATTTTAGTAAAGCCAGAAAACTTTTAACTCCAGAGTTTTGGCTAGCAGCTATGAGCGTAACTGATCTACGCATGGACAAGACGTCAAAAACTAAGCACAAAATACTTCAGTAAACGGGACACACATCTTTCCTGCAAATACAATTTCACAGGTGTTGCTAAGACCTATGATCCTTCAAGGGATGTGCTCAAAGAGGAGTTCAACATTATGAATACAATATTCAATTCAATTCAAGTTTATTTATATAGCACCAATTCACGACAATATAGTGTTTTATTTTACAAATGCATTATAAACACAAACTTACGTCTTAAGAAACATTATTTTAACAACGAAACTGCTCAATTCTTTCCAACAGTATAGATGTGTAGTGTATTTTGTCCGAGTGGGTTTGCCGTACTTTGACGTCATCGGCAGTCGAAGGACCCCGAGCCGATCTTGCACCCGAGCAGATCTTGTACCGACACCGGAAGTAGACTTAGACTCCCTATAGATATGAGTCTGGCCACGACCCACAGGTGGATCTCAGTCATGGGCGGGATCTACGGTGGTCTCCTCATGCTATTGGACAACAAACAACGTGGCGTTTTCACCGCTACAGAAGTCCGTCAACAAGGCAGTCCGCCATACTGCGTCCAAGAAGACGCAAATGAATCCTTTTCCTAAATAAACCTAAATATGCGCTAAGTCCAAATGGTCCAAAGTTGATACCAAAGCCGTTTCAAATGAGCCGCCATCTTAGTATCCCACCAACCAAACCGACAGAGCGCTGTGATTGGCATGACACAAACCTGTTCTGGCCAATGGTGGGGCTGCTGATGGAGTGTGGCTAGACCGACCAGCTGAGCTACGGTTTGTCTAGAACTGTTATCTAGTTGTTTCTAGTAGTAGTTATAGCTACAGAATTGATATAGAAATGATATTTTCTTCTTCTTCTTCTTCTACACCTTGGAGAAATGGTTGCAGGTTTTCTGTCAAAATTCATTTAAAAGCAGTAAAAAAAGCACCAACTGTGGTTTGATGTTTTGCCACGTCGCCCAGCCATCATTCTGACTCGGCGAAACTTAAGTATCGATGGAGAACGGGTGCCTGCGAGTCTGATCATTTTGAGAAATTTTGTCTGAAATTTGTTAAATTAGTTTTAAATTTCTGCGAGACCAAAGCGAGGTTCTGCAACTCCTGCAAGTAAATTGGAAATGATTTTGAAAATGATCTCGCTAATGCCGGGTGCCCGGGTGATGGTGGCTAAAAAAAGCCCTGCAGCAAGCTTTAGTGGCAGACGCCGGAAGCTGGAAGCTGAAATGGTTTCGCTCCATAAAAGCAGGCAGACAAACACATCGTTTTATTCTGCATCATCAACCGTTTTATCCCTCAAGCTCCAACAAGCCCTGTGTGAGTTTCTACTCTTCCTGTTGAGACGGCGTTCTGTAGCGTTGGGTAACCTTTAACTTGTTCTTTCAGAATAAAGCTCATTTATATGAACTGGTGTGGCTCTTATCACTAAAACTGTTCTTGAGCATCAAAATTTCATGTATTTTTACTAAACTTGTGAATATTTTCTGTTTCCCTAAAGGCGGGTGCTCGGCCCGAGTGGTGACGGTGTCTCCAGGGCCGTTAATAAGGGTGGAAGGTCAACCGGTCTCCATCAGGTGCAACGTCACAGATTATGGAGGTCCTCGTGAGCAGGTAAACATCTCCAGAGTTTTTGGTCGTGTGGAGATTGTAGTTCAGATTCATGTTTGTAACGTAAAAATCAGATTCCAGTCTCTAAACGTGTCATTGCAAAAATCTGATGTTTTTCCCTAGTCTGTGAACTCACCATTGCTACGCGTTACTTCATGCTAGCACAGATCTTCAATGTGGAAATATTCCTTGCAGTATTGAAATGTTCTAGTAAATCCCAAAAATAACAGAGAAGTCAGAATCTGCTGGTCAGAGTATTTAAAATCAGTAATCGTTATTGACCTTCAAAACCAGAATCGGTGCATTTTTAGTTTTAACCTGATTTTAGGGAGATGCATCAAACTGATGCGTTCATAAACCCGAACTGCTGAACTCAGTCGCTCTAATCCCTCGCTGTTCTGCAGGATTTCGAATGGGAGATGTCCAGGGATGCGACCGGAGCCAAGACTAAAATCATCTCCACCTTTGATGTCACGTTCTCCAGCCCGTCACTCAGCAGTCGCATTGCGTCGGGCGACATCTCGGTGGTGCGGCTGAAGGACAACGAGGTGGAGCTGAAGATTGCAGAGCTGAAGTCTCAGGACGCCGGTTTCTACTTCTGTCAAACGCCAAGCACGGACGTGGTCATCAGCGGGAACTATGTGGCTCAGGTTCAGCTCACAGGTGAGGAAACACCTCTGATTGTGTGAACACCTTCTGACCTGTGGTGATGCTTCACCGTGTGTGTGGAGGTGGAGGTTGGGCTCATTTAGCATTTAGCTGTGACTTATTAATGCTCTAGTGGTTGTGTGTTTCTACCCTCCTGCACACAGCCTGCTGGTTCTAGACTATTACTGGTTCATCGTTTGGTTTTCGCACGCACGCACACACACACACACACACACACGCACGCACGCACACAAACACACGCACGCACACACACACACGCGCGCGCACGCACGCACACACGCACTTGCGCGCACGCACACACGCACTTACGCACACACGCACGCATGTGCGCACACACACACATACACATGCGCTCGCAAAGACAAACTGAGCGCACACACACACAAATACACACACGAGCACATTCACGAACACACACACACATACACGCGCACATGCATGCACACATGCACACACACACACATGCGTGCACACATGCACACAAACACATGCACGCACACGCGCACACACATACAAGCACACACACACACACACACACTCGTGCACGCACGCACACACACACACACACATGCACGCACACATGCATGCACACACACACACACACACACACACACACACACACACACACACACACACACACACACACACACACACACACACACACACACACACACACACACACACACACACACAAGCAGATGTCAGGTGGGAGAACTTGGCGTGTGTGAAATTAGGACCAAAGAAATGGAGATTTATATGAATTATAATCAAATGAGTCGAGAGGACCTGCAGACATGAGTGGATGTAGCAGATTTACTGTTCAGCTGCTCTTCTTTATCGTCTCGTCTGAAAAGTGTTGAGTTGGAGGAACTTCAGCGTTCCAAGTGTCCATGTCGCTACAGATAAGTGTTTTACAGACATTCGATTTAGAGTTCAAAGCGTTAATTTGGTGACTGTTTCAGGTCTTTACTCCGGCGGTTAGTGTTGCATAGCGTCTGCAAAGCGTATCTCAGCAGTCAGCTGGCATTATAATTGATGGGAACATTTCCACCTGCTACAAAGCATTTAGTTTCTGACACGTCCCAGAAACGTCGTGTCACGTTGCTCCGCCGAATTTGCGATTCAAGTCTCTTGTTTTTACACACTACGCTTCCAGCACAAGTCAGGCTCAGCAGTTCAGGTCGGGCCGGGCAGGAAGTGCAAGACGAACGCAGCGGCGACGGTGGCACAGGAGTTAAGTGCTCCCCCTGTAATCAGAAGGTTGCAGGTTCGAGCCCCACTCAGTCTGTCTCTGTCGTTGTGTCCTTGGGCAAGACACTTAACCCACCTTGCCTGCTGGTGGTGGTCGGAGGGACCGGTGGCGCCAGTGCTCGGCAGCCTCGCCTCTGTCAGTGCGCCCCAGGGCAGCTGTGGCTACATCGTAGCTCACCCCCACCGGTGTGTGAATGTGTGTGTGTGTGAATGGGTGAATGACTGATTGTATTGTAAAGTGCCTTGAGGGGTTCCAGGACTCTAGCAGGCTCTATATCAAATACAGGCCATTTACCATTTAACCGTACCAGAAGCAACAACATCGCTAAACAGCTGTGAAACATTGCTGCATTTAGCCGCTGTTCTAGCAGATGGCTTCCATTCCACCGGCCGCAAGGTGCCACATTTTAGACGCATAATGATGCGTTGCTTACGTTTGATCTATTTTTCTAATGCACTACGCTTCCAAAACACCTCAGACACAGAAGTTTGAACCGGGCCAGACAGGAACTCAGTGTAAAACATCTGGAAACTTTCATAATAAAAGTCGCATGCTGATTTCTATTTGCTTAACTAGTAGAGTGTCCTTTCCTCTGCAGTCGAGGTTAACGGAAAGATCTTTATGGATACTTGCGGTCGTCTTGCTCCTCTCTTGTTATCGGGTAACTTCTAAAACCATGCGGGATGTTGCGGGACCAGGTTTGTGGAATGCTTTCACTCTCTTTCCTGTCTGAAATGGTCCCGGATAGAGTGGAACTCGTGGGGAAAACGCGCCTATTACGTTACGTTTTTGTTTCTTAACCAAAGTTGCAATCACGAACAGCGCTGTAGCACATTTATTAGTCCGTTTATTCCTGAAAACCTAACTAGATTATTACCTTATGTTTCTTTATTCCTTAACCTGAGTGGTTCTGGCAGGAATTACTTTTGTTATAAAATAAGAAACTTTGTGGAAACGAGACCTGGCTAAAAAAATAAATTCAGATGTGACAACAGATAATTTTTATAGTGCTGCTGTAAAACACCTTTACCTTTTCTGATAGAACAGGAAATTCATTCAGATGTTATGAGAAACGTCATGAATGAAGCTGTCTTTATCATCGTCCATGACCTCCTCAGGTTTACTCACCATAAATGGAACAGCTGCAGCAGCAGGAAGTGCGAAAATGATCACATGACCTAAAACAGAAGCTGGACAAACCATAAAACCTGTTTTACAAAGAATGATTTAAATGTGCTAATCCAACCTGAGAGAGATTAGATCTGAACCTGCCTGGTCCCACGCATCAGAACCGATACTTCCTCCTCTAACGACTCGGTTGTTTCCAGGACAGGATGTTGACCTGCTGTTCACACCAGTAAAACCATTATAAATCAGTCTTCCCCAGTTTGAAATCGTCCCAGTTTCATTTCCCCAGACCATCTCATCACTGCCACCTTCTAGAGTTACAGAAGATGAGATCTTCAGCTCTAAAACCCTTAAAGTTAGTGAACTAGCTTCCAGTCCGCCATCTTCGTTTGCATATTTATATTGTCTGTGAAAACAGAAATGAGGTTGTGTGAAAATAAAACGTCCAACCCGATTCGGTAGTCCAGTGGTTAAAGTAACCGACTGGTATGTTTTGCACTGGTTAGACTCCCATTCACGGCGGTGACTTTGTAGCTGTTTTCAACCCTTTACGGGTAAACTGGTTAAAATACAAGGACTAACCTGTTTGTTTTACTTTATAGCCAGTGGGAGTCCGTGTGAGGTGAGCAGAGGAAATAGCCTTATACGCTGCTGGGAAACGACCAAATTCAAATTTCTTTAGAGACAAAACTTTTTGCAGAAAATAATCAATAAAACTAAAATATATAAACTTGAAATCTGCTTCGGTGTGGCACAAAAAATGGAAGGCGTCTCTTAAACCGCTAGACTACCGTAGACAATACAATACAGGCTCACCTAAGCAGGGGCGCCTCCAGAAAATTTTGATGGGGTGGCCAAATGGGGTCAAACAAATGTTTGGGGTGACACACCAAATTGGTGCTTGTGGTAACTCTGGTTGAATGTAGTCTGTGGCGATGTACCACATTGCGCCTTTATTCGTTTTTATTAAAATAACAGTAGATATCCAAAAGATTTAACTTAAATTTGACTAACATAAACATTTTAGAAAAATACACTTCAGTTATTTAAAATGTTATCCATAATTTAATTTAATAATGTATTTTTTTAGGTTAATTCAACTGTTGCTGTGTTAAACTATAGGGATAAAACTTTTTTTAATGGTGAGCAGCAGAAACATATGTTTTTTTGAAGTCTGATTATTTCTTTACTCATTAATTGTAATATTTTATTTTGTTTTACAAGTAAGTCTTGAATAAACAAGATCAATATATGGTTTGACTGAACATTTTTTTTTGTTAACACTGGCTTTTCCTGGGGGGGCCATGGCCACCCCTGGTCACCCCTTGGGGGCACCCTTGCACCTAAGACACACTTGTAGGTGCGTTTTGTCCATCGACATAAATATACTGGACATCTTCTTTCCATTGGCTCCAATATCATGTTTTTGAGGCCAAATGGGAGGTGGCCACCACCGCCATTTTGACCGTGTCACAGGTTCCGTCCAGCCCAGACAATTCCACAAAAGGGAAGAGAGGAGGAGCTGAGGGTGGGGCTGTAAGGCTGGGATCAACTGACGACACCCGGTCGAACTAGCTACAAGCTAACCTGAAGCTAACCCTGGCTAACCCAAAGCTAACGCGGAGGTGGGAGCTAAGCTAACGGAGGTAGCAACCTAGCTACAACCAGAGTTTACTGTGCACAACACCAGAGCTTCTGAGTCAGAGATACGCCAGGGTGGCCGCTGGGTAAAACCGGGTGGAACACAGAGGTCTCCGAGACCTCCACAAGCCGGCAGCCGCACAGCAGACAAGCGCCGCTGCGATCTGAGATGCGCAGAGCTGCCGCTGGGGAGAACCGGGTGGAAAGGTTTCCATCCCAGAGATCCACAAGCCGGCAGCCCGCGCATCAGACAGAAGCCGTGATCAGACAGAGATGCCCCGAGCTGCGGGGAGGGGAGAAACGGGTGGAAAACATCGGTCTCCCGAGAGCTCCACAGGCCGATAGTCGGAACCCAGCTCCACCAACATGTTATATTTCAACCCATTTTCTAAAGTGCAGCATTATGTTAAATGCACTGGGGTTTACCCTATTACATTTAAATTTCATGGTTAAACAGTACATGTTAAAATCTAAGCTCAGCTCGGCAGTGACCTAAAATACATAAATATAATTTTACTTACTGAAAAAAATGAAGTGGAGACTCCTTGGACGCTCTATTAGTGCAATTAATGCCACAGCAAGTCATTTTGTCCAACAATTGCACAAATAATATCCAAAAAAGAATACACAAACAAAGAGACTCAAAATCCCGGAGCAGTTTCCAGGCCAGACCGAGGCTCTACTGAGGCCTTTCCACAGAGCTAGCTCTGTGGTCACGTGGGTCGGATGCTCATTAATTATACAGAATTTTAGGCTTTTAATACACTTAAAGAGCAAGTCACCCCCAAATAAACTTTTTTTTGCTGATAAGCTAAATAAACGAGTGTCTAATCGTGCTGCAGATACGTGTCGTCAATAATTTGGCACTTCAGTGCATCTTAGTTAAAATTTAAATATTCTGCCTAAAACTGGCAGTGTTGTGCTGTTGTCAGGTAAAAACTATGCACTGTATTTTTATTTAAATCTGCCACCGCTATTGGCTAAGAAGTATGCTATGATGTCACAATGCTGTCGTGAGCCTTAGTGTGTGTGTGTTTGTTAGCGGCTCCGCCCTCTCGGTCTGCCAGGCAGCAGCATTTGTTGCATTTTTCAAACATGAAGTGGGAGTGGAGTTAGACTCTGGTAGGGGTTGACTTGCTCTTTAAACAGAAGAGTGAGAAAATCATTCACCCCCCTCAGAGTTGTCATGAGTGTAAACTAGATAATTTAAACCAAAAACATGTTTTGGTACCAGGCTGTAAACATGTTTATTTCTGCTGTGAAATTGGTATTTTTAACATGGGAGTCAATGAGGATTTGCTCGCTTCTGACACCAGCCCCCAGTGGATGAGGGTGGAACTGCAATTTATTTCATTTCCGGGGTTTGACTCAATTTTAGAGCCTCATTGTGGGGGCTTGGTTTTGTCAGAGCGGGTGTGGGCGGAGCTTCACTGAAACAGACTTTAATTTCCGGGTATAAATTCATGCTGATGAAAATAACTCACGTTGTTTAGGATAAAAGACACCTCCGTAGTGCGAACGCTAACGGTAATATTTTCTCATGCTGTTCATTGCTGCGGTTTAGAAGAGCGTGACATGGAACAGTTCAATCTTCTTAGGATAAAAGTTAGACAACCTTTAATAGAACTGCTAAAACTTTTTAATGGTCTTCTGTTGAGGTCCAGGTGATCTAGAACAGTGGAGATCTTGCCAGTTAATCAGATCATTAACGGCTGGATCCGTTCAGTTTGTGCTATTTTCTGACCACAGAAGCACACGTTCGGCATTTTTCTCTCTTTAATTGGGCTTCTGTTTTGAATTAAAAGTATGTTTATTCTAAGCCGGCCTAAGTCTATAAAATCGTATCTTTGTTTAGAGAGGAGAGCGTGCTGTTGGGATGTAAGGGTTGCACGGAGGAGGATTTCTTGGTAGAGGTGTAGATGAATGGGCTGAAGTGACGGGAGCGTAATCAGACAGCAGGTTAGTTATCTCTATAATGCTCCATCATGTTCAGCTGCTCTCTTGTTTCCTTCCAGTGCGGCTCCCCAGACACCTTGTTAAATTTAGACCTGAGTCAACTAGGCAGCAGTGTGTTTGTATACGAGAGAGGTTGTCGTGTTCATGCAGAGCGTACGTTACAGCAGGTACAACTGTCTGTAGATGCACCAGGAAAAAATCTACTTTAGGGTTTGAGCACCACTCTCATCAGACGTCTGTGCAAAGAAACTCGTGCGGCCTCCGCTTGCATAAGAGACGAGCGAAGGGGAGGTCGCCGAGGACTCAAACTCCTTTCAGGCTCCTTTTAATTGATGGACCAAAACGCAATTATTTGTAGTGTCTCTGTTAGACGTGGTAGATACTCCCCTCTGCACAAACACTGACTGGTGTCTGTTGGTGACCTGCTTTAATTTAAACCAGTTCCAACTGGAACCACGTCAGTCCCATAAAATAATCTATCAAGAACATCTGAGACCAGGCATGCCCAATCGTGGTCCTCCAGAGCCACCATCATGCATGTTTTTGTTGTCTCTCTGCTCTAAAACTTGTTCAGCGGGTCGTGAAGCTCTGCTGAAGCCTGTTAATCACCAGCATAGCTTAAATCAGGTGTGCTGAGGCAGAGACACCTGTAGCATAACTCTTTAACGTCAGGAACCCAAGGTGACCTTGGTAGCTTTGTATCGTGGATGAAGACAGGGACGTCCATTCCTGCACGTCCCTGTCTTCATGTGAGCCAGTTGAGGTGACTCGGGCATCTAGTCAAGATGCCTCCTGGACGCCTCCCTGGTGAGGTTTTCCTGGCACGTCCAACCGGTAGGAGACCTAAAGGGAGACCCAGGACACGCTGAAGGGACTATGTCTCTCGGCTGGCCAGGGAATGCCTTGGGATTCCTCCAGAGGAGCTGGCTCAAGTAGCTGGAGAGAGGGAAGTTCCTGTGACCCGATCCCAGATAAGCGCCCGAAAATGGAAGGCTGGAATATCAAAGCTCTCCGTGTTTTTCTGTCCTCTCTGACTAGCTGTTAGCATGTCAGTCCAAACACGACTGAACAACAGAACCTTGTCAACAATGATGTTGGCACTCTAGGGAGGGGTTGTAGAGGTTCTGGAAATGATTGGATTGCCTAAAAACAAATTTCCTGATACTTTCACCGGACAGCCCACACATTCCTCCGTGTTGTGAAACCACACTTGTCAGCATTATTACTCAACTGAAGGAGTTGTGTTCAGAGGTGCGGCTCACTTTTGGGATTAATGAGGAACCTTATGCAAACATGATCAAACCTGCAGGAACCGTTTAGAGCTGAGCATCTGCACGTGGAGATGAACATACTTTAATTATTATGGATCCTTGTGCTCATTTAGATCACTGATCCTTCTAATTAGTCTGCCTACGACTTTTAAACCCTCACAGTGTAGCTTTAATAACCTCAGATATCACACACATATGACTTTTCTGCTTTGTTTAAATCCTCCTAGAGGTGGAAGGAGTTTGAAACCCTCACTGACCTTCTTAGAAACAAAGTACTCGTAGCCAACTAGCTAATGATTACCAAGACAGATTCTAAGATGGAAGAGGCTTTCAAGAGGCCATCCACTGGAGAGTAGGTGGTCCTCCCTAAAGGAGAACCTGATGACTCTGATGGAAAGAAGTCAAATCTGATCCAATGAAATAAAAATGTTTCAACAACAAACTCTGTGTGAACGTCAACGTGACACCGAGTCATAGAAACTGTCAAACACAGCGGCGGCAGCATCATGGTACAGTGACAAACTGAGACGTGAAAGTAGGAGTAAAACTTTCTCCCTAAGCTTTTTTGGTTAACTTCAAGAAATGATCACACATGCACCTATGTAAAGCTTTAATATAAAAGGCTGAAATGGTTGATTTATTATGGAGATTTCAGTGTAGATAAGTGATTTAAAGATTTATCTTTTGTAAAATATTAGAACAAACGCCCCACATGTCTGTTTGTGTTCAGGCATGCAAACCTCACTCCGTGGTTGTCTCTCAGTATTATTAACCCCCCATGTCCTCGCTGCCTAAATGGTGATCATCCAAACATCTGTCCTCACACTCCTGTTGTGAAGAGCTTGCTGCTGAGAGTCTCGGTTTTTACCCTGAAGAGAAAAAGAGTCATGAGTGGTTTGTGTCAGCTTCAGCGACGTTTGCTTTTGTTTAAGAACCTGCTCAGACTCTCGAGTCTCTCATTTAGAGGAATATTAGGAACAAAAGAAGTGAAGGAAGAGAGAGTGAAAGGGTTTATTGGGTTTCCTGGACACTCCTCTGGGTGTGTTTGGGTACATGAGCAAACACATTTACAGCTTTATCTGCTCGATAACTGCTTTAGTCTGTGACAATACAGAGGCGTGATTGGCTATTTTAAAAAAACGCCAACTAACCAACCAGCTAATTCTAATCCCCGAGTTTGAAAAACAACCTGCAGATAAGATGCGTGTTGCTTAAGAATAGTGTTATGATGTTGTTGCTCCGCCCACGATAGTCTCTGTAACAGCTCAACGATGACTCATTCCAACGTTTTTAAGTCGAACTCTACTCCCGGCTACAACGCATTGTAAACCCAAATGTTGAAAATAACCAAATATATTGAGTAAGTGAATCTGATAACTAAAAAAAAAAAATTTTGAACTCAAATGTGTTGAGTTAGTTCAATCATCTCCTTGTTTTAAGTACATAGAACTCAAACGTTTTAATTAATCTGAAAAAATATATATATTTTAGTGACCATAACTGAAATAAATCAATAAAGAACAACTTAACTTGAATGAGTATATGAACTAAATATTAATTTATTATTTTATGTTTCTATATTATTCTATTCATCTTTGTCAACTTAAATTGTGTCTGATATACAAACGTATATATTTCTTAAAATATTTGTGGATCCATAGGAAAAACAAGCACAAACCAGCAATGTTGGTGGATTTCAGGTACAACAAAGAACTGGTGGGTGAGGTGCATTGTGGGTAGTTATGTTTTTAGTTATTTTGTTCTGTCCATTGTTGTTCTTAGTTGTTACTTCATTCAGTGCTGAAAATGTGGTGTTACTTGTTGTATCATGTTGGCAAAATTAGCGAGGAGGTTGGTCAAAGGAGTGACCCTCCTATGCCGTTCCACTTTAATTAATACTGTGGTGGTTCACACTGGATGTTCATGCCTTGGCTTTGGATGCTTCACTCACTGGTTGGGTGTGTGAATCATGTGCTGATAGCAACTTATCTCAGTTTGTGTAGTACAACATTTTTTTTAGTTATATCAACTTAAGTTTGAGTTAAAAAACATTAACATTTTGAGTATATTTTCTAAGTAATGAGTTGAAAAATGTTGAAAATCTTGAGTTAATTACTCCCTAATTATAAGTTGAGACATCAATATTTATAAGATAACATTGAGATAATTTAGGGTAACTGCTAATGTAATTATATTTTCTTTAAACTAAAAATATTTAAAAACATCACTTAAATATTTTTGTGTAATCTGTTGCAAAATAATTTTTGACTTCTGTGAACTTACTAAGGTTTACAGTGCGGCATCATGTGTGTGACCTCTGACCTGCTCTAAATGTTTCCAACACTATATTGTGTTTGTCTTCTGTTTTCTCTTTAGTCATTCCCAACACCCTCAAAGTTTCCCCTGCTACGCCACCCAAAGTCATCCCAGAAGGAAGTGACCTCACGCTCTCCTGCAACGTGACCCGGGAGTTCAGCTACCCCACCTACCTGTCCGTCATCTGGTCAGTGAAGAAGGGCACGACTTCAGAGGATATTTTGGTGTTTGGACCTCAGGGGGATGTCAACACAGGTTCCACGTACACGTACCGGTTCTCGGACGGAGGCATCCGATTGGTTCCTGGCAGGAACGGAGTGTTTGATCTTGTGATTACCAGAGTGACAACGTCAGATGATGGGATTTATCAATGCGCTGGAGCAGAGTGGACGCATGAAAAAGGAGGGAAGTGGACTAAAATCGTGGAGAGCAAAAAAGAGATGGGGGCGGTTTCTGTCACTCCTTCAGGTAAAACCACACCCAGCCGAGGAGACGTTGTTTGTTTACGTGATGCAGAATGCATTATGGGTAATTTAAAGAGCAAGTCACCCCCAAATCAACTTTTATTTTCTGATAAACTATATAAATGTGTATCTAATTGTGCTGTAGACACATGTAGTCAATAGTTTTGCACTTTAGTCCTTTGTGATGTCACAATGTCGTTGTGAGCCTGTGTGTGTATTTGATAGCGACTCCGCCCTCTTGGTCTGCTAGGCAACAGCATTTGTTGCATTTTTCAATTCAATTCAATTTTATTTATATAGCGCCAAATCACGACAAGAGTCATCTCAAGGCACTTCACATAATAAACATACCAATCCAGGTCAGATTATTAAGCCAATCAGAAAAAATGTTTCCTATAAAAGGAACCCAGCAAATTGCATCAAGTCACTGACTAGTGTCAGTGACTTTACAGCAATTCTCATACTAAGCAAGCATATAGCGACAGTGGAGAGGAAAACTCCCTTTTAACAGGAAGAAAACTCCAGAGGATCTTGGCTCGGTATAAGCAGCCATCCTCCACGACTCACTGGGGATGGAGAAGACGGAGCACACACACACACACGCACGCACGCACGCATGCACGCACGCACACGCGCACACACCAAGCAATGTATGGTTACATTGTGATTTCTTAGTAAGTATTCTATTTGGCGAGAGATAAACTTTTTGTATTTATCCTAGTGGATCTATAATTAAACGGATAAATTAGTAGTAGCACATCCAACGTCAAGGAAAGCAAAAAGTTATTATCAGGAAAGAGAGAATGTTTAAGTGGTTAGCAGCAGTGTGCTAGACGATGGCCCCCTCCATGAGACCACCACAGCTCAGCAGAACATCATTGTAGCTGCTTCTGGGGAGAAAAACACTTAGAGAAAAAATAAAATTAACAGCTGAAATAGCAGAAAATAAGACGGTTAAAGAGCAGATTGTAGAAGAAAGTAGAGTGTGAAAAGTGGTCAGTGTATCCTCCAGCAGTCTAAGCCTATAGCAGCATAACTACAGAGATAACTCCGGATAATCTATCCTATTTAGATGGAGGCATGTTGGAGGCAGGGCAAGGGAGAGCCGTCTTTACCGACTGTACACTCCACCTCCCTCTACTCCCCCACTTGTCCAGATCTAGGCTAACATCAGATTTTAACCCTTTGATGCATAATGGTCACTACAGTGGACAGGTACTCAAAATTGTTATTTATTTATTTTTGCTATTAAGCACAGCTGTTTAAGACTTTATTGTATGTGAGCCCCTCCATTTGGACTTCAGTAAGGCAAGCCACCATATTTCATGTTCAGAATGCACGCTGTCCACTGATATGGACATGTAATAAATTATTTGTAAATTAACAAAATGTTACAAAAAACATTCACACCTAAAGATGAATGAAAAAAATTGTTTAAAAAATCATGGTTGAAGATCTCATAATTCATGCATCAGAGGGTTAACCATAGGCCCTATCAAATAAAAATGTTTTTAAGCCTATTCTTAAATGTAGACAAAGTGTCCGCCTCACGGACTAAGGCTGGGAGCTGGTTCCACAGGAGAGGAGCCTGATGACTAAAAGATCTGCCTCCCATCCTAATTTTAGATATTCTGGGAACCACCAGTAAACCTGCAGTCTGAGAGCGAAGTGCTTGGTTAGGAACGTATGGAACAATCAGGTCACTGATGTATGATGGAGCTCGATTATTAAGAGCGTTATATGTGAGAAGGAGGATCTTAAAATCTATTCTGAACTTAACAGGTAGCCATTGTAGAGAAGCTAAGACAGGAGAGATATGATCTCTCTTTGTAATTCTCATCAGAACTCTAGCCGCAGCATTTTGGACAAGCTGAAGACTTTAACTACATTCTGTGGACTTCCTGAGAGTAATGAATTACAGTATTCCAGTCTTGATGTAATAAATGCATGAACTAGTTTTTCAGCATCACTCCTGGAAAGAATGCTTCTAATCTTAGCAATATTCCAAAGGTGGAAAAAGGAAATCCTACAAACCTGTTTAACTTGGGATTTGAATGACATGTCCTGGTCAAAGATAACACCAAGGTTCCTTACTTTGTTCTCAGAGACTAATTTATTGCCATTCAGGTCAGGTGATTGGCTAAGCAATTTCCTTTTCTGGATTTCTGGTCCAAAGATGAGAACTTCAGTCTTGTCTTGATTTAAAAGCAAAAAGTCTAGAGTCATCCAATTTTTTATGTCCTCAAGACAAGCTTGTAATCTACCTAACCGATTAGGTTCATCAGGGTTAATGGATAAATATAACTGAGTATCGTCAGCATAACAGTGAAAGTTTATCCCATGCTGTCTAATGATTTTACCAATTGGGAGCATATATATAGTAAAAAGAATTGGTCCAAGCACTGAACCCTGTGGTACTCCACAAGTAACCCTGGAGTATGAAGACGATTTGTCAGATACATTTACAAAATGAAATCTATCAGACAGGTAGGATTTAAACCAGCCTAACGCTGTTCCTTTGATCCCTACAATATGTTCAAGTCTTTCTGCAAGAACATTGTGATCTACTGTGTCAAAGGCAGCGCTGAGATCTAACAAGACTAGAACAGACATAAGATTCTTATCTGAGGCCATGAGAATATCTTTTGTAACTCTGACTAATGCAGTTTCAGTGCTGTGATACTCTCTAAAACCAGACTGAAATTCCTCAAACAGATCATTAGTGTTTAAATGCTGACATACTTGGATGGCCACTATTTTCTCCAGGACTTTGGATAAAAATGGAAGGTTAGATATTGGTCTATAATTCATTGGGTCATCTGGATCCAGAGAAGGCTTCGTAAGTGAAGCTTTGATTACAGCAACCTTAAAATCCTGTGGTACATACCCATTCACTAAGGATAGATTGATTATTTCTTGAATAGGGCAGTAACCAAAGGAAATGCTTCTTTAAATAATTTGGTTGGGATTGGATCCAAAATGCAAGTTGAAGGTTTAGATGAAGCTAATATTTTTGATAACTCTGAAAGCTCAACTGGATCAAAATGGTTCAAGCACAGATGAGGTTCTACAGTCACCTCTGATGCTGCCTCACTTACTGAGGAAGAAGAAATCGCATTAGGGAGGATGCTAAAGATTTTGTTTCTAATAGAATTAATTTTACTCGTGAAAAATCCCATAAAGTTGTTGCTGCTGAGGGCTAAGGGAATAGATGGCTCACAGCTATGATTCTGTGTAAGTTTGGCAACTGTACTGAAAAGAAATTTAGGATTATTCTTATTCTCCTCAATTAACGCTGAGAAATAAGCAGTTCTAGTTTGTCGAAGCTTATTTTTATAAAGCACAAGGCTATTTTTCCAGGATAAGTAGGTCTCCTCATGGTGCGTAGAGCGCCATGTTCTCTCCAATTTCCTAGAGTTTTGTTTTAAAGCTCGTAAATGAGATTAAAGCCAGGGAGCCAACTTCCTATCCCTAATTACCTTCTTTTTTAAAGGGGCAACATCATCTAATGCCACATGTAAAGAGGAAGTAACGTTATGAACTAAGGCATCAATTTGTGAGGGGCTAGAAATGAAAATATTGCCCTCTGCTACGTTCCTCTGAGATGCAGAGGACAGTAAAGATGGAACAGTTGATTTAAAAGATGCAACAGCGTTGTCAGATAGAGACCGACTATAGTGAAATTTACTTTCATGTCTTGAGAATTCAGTTATAAAAAACTCAAAGATTATAAGAAAGTGGTCCGAGAGGACTGGATTATGTGGAAAGATCGTTATTTCCTCACACTCTATGCCATAAGTCAGCACAAGGTCTAATGTAAACAGGAAGTGGGAGTGGAGTAAGACTCTGGTTGGGGGTGACTTGGTCTTTAATGTTGATGGGGAGTGAGGATGTCCCTTCTGCAGCTCAATTTTTTCTTATTAAGCTCGTTTCCTATTTTAGGTTTTAGTATTTTTAAGATAATTTTTATGATGTGAGAAATAACCATAAAACAACGTATAGGGGAAAAACTGTATTTGAGGTTTAAAAAACAGTCTTTAGGACTCTAAGGTAAAGTACAAATAAACATAAAGCAGTATTGGACTGAGTACAGACCCCTTTGGGACTCTGTAACAAAAAACATGAGATCTAACTCATCTCCCATTTACCAGTTTAAAGCTAAGACACAAAGTAACTAACCATAACCTAAAATGATGATTAACTGTATCACACACTTCTTTAAAGGCACACATACACTCCAGGAGCGCTGCTCAACCGGCTCCCCATTGCACCGTAATCCGTTTGCTGGTAATGTGTGAGGGGATACGGGCAGATTAAAGCGAAGGAAAGCTGATTTGTAACCCGCTTGAATGGCATTGTGTTGAATCGGTGTGTCGACTGGAACTTGATCAAACCAGAAATGACTCGTAGCCTCCGTTGCTCATAAGCCTGATTACCTGGTGAAGGAAATCAATTCCTGCAGGTCTGAGCCTTTATGCACTCCCAGAGCTCCGCCCTTCACTTGAATGAAATGTGAATGCGTTGTTTTTGATTTCTAATAAAAGATGGAAGCTAGTTGGTGTCTCATCGTCAGGAGACCCTTTAGAAAAACCTTCATCACGGTCCGTCAGAAGGCCTGTGGAGATCCTGATTTATGTTAACCGGTTAGCTCGAGCAGGGCAGCGCTGGATCTGTAGTGATATTAAAAAACGGGTGAGTCAGGGGAGAAACGTGGGAGAGTTCTCACCCTTGTGTGTGGTTGTATTTGTTTTAAAGAATCCTCTCCTCTTTGAGACTTGTTCACCCCCCCATGTTGCTCTCTCCCAGGAGGTTCACGACCTTAAACTGGCCGTGTCTCTGCCTCACCCCATCCTCAGAGAGGCCCTGCCACTTTCACCCACTCTCACTCATTCATGGCGGTTGCTGCGGACACCGTATCTGCTATCTTTCTAGGTTACCGTATCCTCTAAGTGCTGGAGAGCACCCAGTGGTTTGTAATGAAGCCACACACACACACACACACACGCCACTTCATATTGACTTACTGACTTGAGTAAAGAGGATGAGAAACGTCAAACAGAGTTGGCTTTGTCTCCCTTGTCCTTTCTCAGACACCACACACAGACTTTTGACCACATTCTGCTGCTGTTGATGTTGTTACTGGAGACCTGATTCCAGTGTTGACTCGAAGGTGCATGGGAAAGATGGACATTTTGATTTCTCTGGTCTGTACGGGACTTTAAATGTCTCCTGTTGACACAAGGCTCTGGGAAACCTAAAGCTGCCCTTTACTCCCAGGTGGAGACATGTTGGCGTATGGCCATATCAGGATCGGATTAAAGTTTTAGCCTTTAAATGGCACCTTTACAGACCTAGAGACCCCAAGGTGCTTTACAACACAGCAGTCATTAACCCAACTCATGGACACATTCACGCGTTGGTGTTGATGAGCTACATTGTAGCCACAGCAGCCCTTCGGCACACTGACAGAGGTGGGGTCACTGATCCCTCCAACCACCACCGCCAGGTAAGGCAGGTGAAGTGTCTTGCCCAAGGACACAACAACTGTGACAGACCGAGCCGTAAGCGAACCTGCAACCCTAAATTTAAAGGACTTAAAATAATCACAACTGAATTCAGCTAGCTAACAGGTTAGTTTCCTGTAAATAAGCCAGAAACTTTCTGTCTAAATGCAGGGATTCAAGGACCCAATCCCCGTTGGGGGGTGCAGGTTGGGTCCTTTGTCTACCAGAAGTGGACGGCTGTAAAATTAGACACTAAACCTTCAGATTTACCGCCCTTACTTCGGCGTATGTCCTGTTGCCTAGCAACCTGGATGGAACTAAGCAGATGCTAAAGAGAGCATCTCATCAAAGAGCTACAGCATCTTCACCATCATGTGAGCTAGTTATTTAAATTACAGATGTTAGCGTATAAACATTTAAACTGAAATCCTTTCCCACTCGGATCAAAAATCTTCTGTTTGGCCTACCATGAATCCTGGGATAGTGGAAGGATCCACCAGATCCGTTAGAAATTGGACCGCCTTGTAGCGTCACTGTGATGTAATCAGCGTTCAAACGCGACCTTTGACGGATGCGGTCCATAAATTTGGACACCGACTTTTTATTTACACATTTTTATTTAGTTTTACATAAACTGCATTTGGAGTTCAGAAAATTAATAACTTAATCTTTTAGTTCTTGTTTGAAACATTTGATAAAATCTTATAAAACAACATTCCTAAGACACAAAATGCATTTTTTTGTTTTTATCGTTTTACTTGATGCAAGCTTAAACTCGCTGACAGGCTCGAGTCTCTTCCAGGCAGACTTGCAGTGGCTGTTGTGGACAGACGACATTCCCACATCCTGGTTTTTACCTATAGCTTATCAGAAAAGACATCCTCCACAGTTAAGACTTTATCTTTTACAGTGATGCAGAAAAGTTTTCAATCAGCTGGAATTTCCTACATGCTTTTATGAATACGACCTAAATAGGGTCTAGGTAAGGTTAGGAAAGAGGGTTCAGGTTATCAAATAGGTACTTAACGTCTCTACTGAATGTAGTTCAATTCAATTCAAAAATACTTTATTAATCCCAGAGGGAAATTGCTTGCTGTAGTAGTTCCGGTAGGCCAAAGCATTTATAACGTCTGAAGTCCTTCTGATGAGTAATACCTGGTGTTTTATGACACTGTTCAGTTCTCAGACAGATCCATTTAAATAGTTTGTTAGAATTTTCTTCATTATTTTAGAAAAGAGGGATCCGCTGTGCTCTCAGGGTGGGTGGACACTCAGGAGTGCGACCTTGGATCGAGGAACGGCTCTTCCCCGTCATCGTGACGCTTATTTAGGTTGTCGTCTGTAAAGATGTTGACTGATGTGTCTCTGTCTTTCAAAGGCAATACCCTGAACGTGAAGGCTTCATCCTACTCCTCTCCCTCATCCACCTCCCTTCTCCTGTCTCCTGGAGACTCGTTGACCCTGTTTTGCAACGTTTCCGTTGACAACATGGCCGCCCTCGCCTTGGAAGTGACCTGGCTGGCCGACAGCCGCGAGATCATCACCATGGAGCGCAGCGGCGTGGTGATCTCCAACATGACATCGAGCGGCACGCTGGGGAGCCACAGGGAAGCGAACCTGGAGAAGACCGGAGTGGGGGAGTACAGGCTGGGGGTGAAGGGTCTCACCGGAGAGGACGGAGGGCTTTACAGATGCCGGGTCCGGGCCTTCGTCAAGAAAGAAGGGCTTAGCGCGGGAGGAGGAGGGAGGTGGCAGATGACAGCGGAGAAGTCGTCCACCCCTGTGACGGTGAAGGTCTCGGAGATCAGTGAGTAGATCCAGAGCATTCTTCTTCTACAATTACATGAATCAGTCCTCCTCTTTTTATCTTTTTTTTTTTGCTCAAACAACTTCCTCTGAGCACCTCAGGACCACGTCTCAGCCACTAGAGACCAAACATCTACCCATAAAGGGGCTGAAATAACCTGAAAATTGTGACTTTCACCCTGATTTTCTAGTGCTTCTCATTTGAGTCCTGTTGTTTCAGAGCGAGATGAATAATTAACACAATGCTCGGATAGAATTCAGCCTTTAGTTATTGGCGTGAATCCAAGTTTTCATGGCTTTTGGTGCGTTTATGAGCTCCTGTGGTGAAGGATGTGGATCACCATCTGTAGCTGATCCCGTTGTCTGTGAGGATCACCACTCCCGGGGTGTGGGGTTATTTTACGTTGGGTTGTTGCCGGAGACGTTGAAGCAGAAGCTGGAGGAGCGGGTGTGCATGTGTGTGGATGTGTAGTGGTGCAGCTCTGGAATCTCAAGAGGAAACTCTTTAATTCTCCAGTTACTCCGTCGACTCCCGCTGCGAGGACGATTGATTAGTCATGGCTTTCCTGCTGTCTGCTACCTCTGGGTGTGCTGTTGGTGTGTGTGTGCGCGTGCATGCACATGCACGCCACTCTTATTCTGCCTCCAAGAGCAGCGATGTCAAACGCAGTCAATGCAGCAATCAATTACTGGCGTGGTGGGTGGTCTCTCTGTCTCTGGAGGTTTTCGTTCTCGGTTTCCATCCACTTTTGTCTCCGAGTGTTTGAGTCCAACATCATGTTGCGTTTTCTCTCATTAAGGTGGAAGCAGCTTGCTGCTGAGGGTGTGCTTACATGCAGTTAGTTATGAGACGAGGTTCTTCATTTTCTGTTAAATATGCACGTGGATCTAAAGGAAGACGGTTATTCAAGCATTCATGTTCAAGGTGGTTTTTGTAAAAGCACATCCAGATCGTAGTCTGGGGTCAGTCTGAACCTGACTTTAATAGTAAAGCACCTTTCATACATTTGGTGAAACTAGAGCTGGGCGATAAAACGGTAACATTTTCCTCGATAGACATAGGAGAACTGGTCGATGTAAACCTTTGATACAAGAACAGATGAACAGCCAATTGTTGTAAGTGTTGCACCGCGCTGGACCAATCACGTGGCTGGAATAGAGCCATGCTGATGGGACAGTAGCAGCCAGACATGCTAACAGCTAATGTTTGTGTAGCTGTAGCCTCTAGGACATGAGACGATGCGGTCCTGTTGGCTTCATCGGAACGTGTGCGTGTGAAGCAGCAGGGACTAGAATCAGTTCCTCTTCATCTGAGACCATGGTCTTCAGTCACAAAAGGGCAGAACGCCTTCTCCGGATCATGTTAAATCAGCCCATTCCAGTGATTAGCTGAACAATCGGTGCAGTCGGTCAGTGTGGTCCTCTCCATATGCCGCTGAGGACAGCAACTCTTCACTGGTACTCAGAGGTTATCGGTGAGATCCTGTTTGCTCTAACAGCAGAGCCGGTGTGAAGGACTCAGCGTAACACGAACCCTGATGGACAGTTTGGAGACAAAAAAAAAAACAGCCGTTAGCACAAAGCTGCAAACGTAGTGAATTCTCTAACCTGGGTAAAAGAAATGATCATCAATGAAGACACACGTCTTTCATTTCAGTCGCTGCACCGTTCTCATCTGACTCAGTTTGTATCAGCCTGTTTCCCTCCAGAGATGTGGCCTTTGCCTTCTCATCCCTGTTTTTCAGATTTAATTCCAGGCGAGTAGAATAAAAGAGCATCTAATTATATTTATACAGAGTCCAGTTTATTTTGGAGCTTCTTGGCTGCTGTGTTGTTGGCAAAGATGAAAAAAAACTGCTTGTTTCTTCTCTGTGGAGTTTAGAATAAACAAAAATGTTTGGCTTATTAGGTTTATGTTGATTTTCCTGCCAGTGAAACGCTACAGTAGGAAACCCGTGCTCCTCTGGGTTTCAGCTTCCAGGTAAGGATGGAAAAAAGAACATCAAGGATTTGCTGTTTCGTGTTGCAAGTCTGAGGCTCAGATGACCTCTGTAGGCGGTTGCTATTGTAGTTACGGGTGGTGCGATGATCCAGCTCCTTAAAAAACTCCGTTACTTTGTGTTTCTGGCTCACTTTTAATTGGAGCCTCTTTATTCCAAGGGCCTATTTTTCCTTTCATGCAGAGCATCTGCAGCTTTTTGTTTTTGCCAGTTTTATACTAAGATCATCCTTTGTTGTATCTATTTTAGTCAAAAATTCAAAATGAGATTCAGCGTAATCTCATGCATGTTTCCTGCCATCTCTTAGCACTCGGAGTATGTGAATATAACTCTGCTACCACAGCACATGTGAGCTTTAAGTTGGTAAAACGGACCAAGTCGTAGCCATTTTTTATACATGCTAAGGTCCATTAGCTGTGACGGCCATCTTGAAATACTCCAATGTAAAATGTACATCAGTCATTCATTTCTGAGTCTCGTTTAACTTGGTGCAGTGTTTCACTAGATATTCTGGCTAGCAAATAAGATTAAGCAGGATTATGCTGATGCAAACACACGTTAGTTAAGAGGAGTTTGCGCTGGTTTTATGTCTGAGTTCAGTTGTTCTCACGTGTCTGAAAATGCTATATCTGTTCTAACTTTATCTAATGTAAGATGTGGTCTTAAAATGCTACATCTATGCTGACTTTAGCTAATCTATTTGGTAGAAATAATCTTAAAATGCAAAATATATGCTAACTTTAGCTAATGTATTTGGTGGGAATGGCCTGAAAATGCTCCATCTATGCTAACTTTATCCATTTGGTAGAAATCGTCTTAAAATGCAAAATATATGCTAACTTTAGCTAATGTATTTGGTAGGAATGGTCTGAAAATGCTACATCTATGCTAACTTTAGCCAATGTATTTGGTAGAAATGGTCTTAAAATACTAAATTTATGCTAACTTTAGCTAATGTATTTGGTAGGAATGGTCTGAAATGCTAAATCTGTGCTAACTTTAGCAAATTTTTTGGTCTTAAAATGGTACATCTATGCTAATTTGAGCTAATGGTCTTTAGTAGAAGTTGTCTGAAAATTTAATCTGGTTGGTGGAGTGGAATTTTTCTAAATGCTACTTCTGTGCAAATTTTAACTAATCTATCTGGTAGAAATTGTCTTAAAATGATACATCTATGCTAACCTTAGCTAATGTATTTGGTAGGAATGGTCTAAAAATTCTACATCTATGCTAACTTGAGCTATTGTAATATATGGTCTGAAAATGTTACATATATGCTAACGTTAGCTAATCTATTTGGTAGAAGTGGTCTTAAAATGCTAGATCTGTGCTAACCTCAGCTAATGTATTTGGTAGAATTTGCCTGAAAAAGCTAAAACTATACTAAGTTGATCTAGAATGTTCAGTGAAATCAGTGTAAAAATGCTACAACTATGGTAACTTTAGCTAATGTAGATTATAAGCATTTTTCTGAAATGAGTACGTGGATAAACGTGGATGCAGCAGGTGCATTTTTTTTTCGGAACTGCGCTGCTCTGGGCGGCTGCATGTTGGAGTAGCTCTGTTGACTATATGTAAGTTTAGCCTTTTCTTGGGCATTTTTTCTTCTAGTTTCTCAAGAAAAATGGTATTTTTTGGACACTTTACTTTTCTGTTTCTGATGCTGTGAAGCTTGGAGGATTTTTACTGCTATTTTTTAGCTTTTTTCACTTTTTGAGCATTTGTTATGATGCGTAACCATGGCAACAAGCTGGTTTACAATCGGGAGCAGCTGATTAACATTGGAAAGGCTGAAATAATACCTCAACTGAAGCCACAAATCCCAAATGAGCTAAAAGGCAAGAAGCGTGGGTGCAGAGCGGGAGCAAAACGGAGACAGAGAAAGAGGAAATTCAAACCATCTCTTCCATCGATCATAATGGGCGACGTGAGATCACTGGCCAACAAGATGGAGGAACTCCAAGCCCTTTCAAGGACTCAGCCAGAGTTTCGGCAGTTTCTGAACCACTGGAGGAGATAATGCAAAGAAGGATTCTCCAGAGAATCAAGAAAATGATGGACAACCCTGAGGGGGGGGGGGCATCTCCAGCGGTCAACGGGCAATCGGGCGGGGTACACCCTGGACAGAGAGCCAGTCTATCGCAGGGCATAAACCGACATCCTCTTACTTTAATTTCTTATTTAAAAACAGAAAATGTGGTTAAAAAAAATTAAGTTAGAAAATGGGGTAAAAATAAAGGATCTTGAATTCAGTTCCACCAACAAGCTACATAAAGCTAATGCTACTGTGAATAATCTACAGGTGAAAGTAAATTGATACCAATTGCATAAATGCTGTCGCTTCATCCCAGTCTTCATCAGTCTCGTTTTAATCCATTCATCGGTTGCTGCCCGCACATCAGTGATAAAAATGGTAATTTCCTGCCTAGAATAAGCTACCTGCTGCCAGGTGTCTGGGTCGAGAGCTAATCGATGTTTTCCACATCACCTGTCAAAGCCTCTCATGTCCTCTAGCGTGTCAGCTATTTTATTCTTCCACAGATGGCTGCAGCACAGATTTGGCTCTCATCATTATTCATCTGGACTAAAAACCTGTTGGAGCAGGATGTGACAAAGAAATAAATTAAAGTACACACCTAGTTCAAAGTGTTATGTAAAATATCTTTACAGGTCTGAATTTAAGTGAAATTCACCACAGTAGCAGCTTCACAATAAAAGGTTTTCAGTATGAAGCGACACGAGGACAGATCTGAGCTTGTGAAGAAGGAACCCTAACGGCTTTATCTTGTGCTGAGCACGGCTGGGTGTCGGTGAGGAGGAGGAGGTGGGTGCCTGCAGGCGGCTTCGGGTTGGTGCACAAAACAGCTCAAGGCTACAATGAGACTTGCTCCAGTTATTATGCAAATGAGACCACTTATACTTCTGGAGGTGTGGTCAACCCAGATGTTGGATATATTTATCATAGCATGGGGTGTGTACGTTTACATTTCGCTTTACTGTAGGTGTGTGTTCTAACCTGCGTCAAATGATCCCACCTGTCCCTCTGAAGGCTAACTTTTAACTTTAGGTGGATCTCATGATGTTTTAAAAAGTCGGCACAAAGTGGCAGAAGGAGGGCAACACACACCAATCAGTTCACAAAACACATCAATTATGACCCGCCCATTTCAGGGTAGAGCTGGTTATTACAGGAAACAAACAAATAAACCTAATCCTGATTATATGGGTAAATATTAAATTAACAGTCATTGCTGGATTAAATCAGTAATGTAATAGAAAAGTACCAAAGTTTTTATGAATTTTGTTCAGTTTCGAACAAAATTCTGCATAAAAGTGTTTCCGTTTAATATATCAAACCTAACCCAGCTATGAAAGGAAGCTGACAAACCTTTAATATTTATTACATGAATCTAGTTTAATAGTCATGTCCCCTGATGATCATGATCAGGATGCTTCAGTTTCTGTTAACAATAACTTGTATTTCACAGGAAGTCCCGCCCTGGTGACTTCCTGCAGCAACAAGTTAGATGGTTTTTGTGGCAATGCTTCGCTTAATCAGGTGTTGATTAGTCATCTTATCTGGACTTGTTCCGTAAAAATGTTCCTAATAAACTTTTGTCTCTATTCTGCTGAAGTGTTTCCACTAGCAGTGAGGCTAATGCTAGCTTACTTCCCCTCTGCTTCCATGCATTATTGCTTGTCGTCGTATTCTGCCAGTGTGTTTTGCCCTCACGCTGCCATTGATACTTACACAGTTTTTTACTTTTGTTAAAAAATACAGAGACAGATGTGAGTTTGTGATCCTTTGTAACTAGATTTTAAATTGAGAGGAGATTTGTGCACAACCTGCTCTAGCATCATTCATTCGGGAAAGCGTTCCCAGCTTTCCCGATCCTGAGTAGTGATGAACTGGAGTTAATGGTGGAAAAGTGTAGTTTCCTCTTAAATTCAATTCAATTCAATTCAAATTCAATTCAAAAATACTTTATTAATCCCAGAGGGAAATTGATTAAATATCTGAAGGATTTGTTTGAACTTTTGAGAATATTTTATTCAGATAAACAAACAATGTTATTTTTACCCTAATCGAGCAGAATTTTACATCCTGTTTTTAAACGAGCTTTTATTTTGGCGAGCCACTCTGCAGCATCCCAGGTGTGTCTTCACCTGTAGAGAAGAGATGATGGGGTAATCCTGTTAAACAGTCCTGATTGGACCGTTATCTCCTTGTTATAGGACGGATTTAGCTTAATTTGTCTGAAACTTTTTGTTTTTTCCACATGAAGAAACTTAAGGACAGCCGTCGGGTTCCTTTTCCAGTCGTTAAACAGATTCGAGCTCGTCTCGGCGGCCGGAGCAGAGACGTCCTGTGTGTATGTCAGCAGGAGCCGTTAGTTAAAGTAACAGCCGACTCCTCTACACACCCAGAAGACTCGTCCGGCCTCCAGGATCCCTGTTGCGTTTAGAAATATCAGCCGAGTTCTCCGGCGAAGTCGCCATCAAAGTCGGTTTGCATGAGCGACGCCAACAGGACCGTGTGTGTATGTGTGTGTGTGTGTGTCCCACATACAGAAGGCTGTTTTTTTTTTTTTTTTTTTGCTTTTAAATTTTAGCCTGGGGGGTCTGAATTTCTTCACACTGCTCTGACACACACACACACACACACACACACACACACACACACACACACACACACACACACACACACACACACACACACACACACACACACATGAGCAACGTTCCTAATTGCTCAGAGATTTTCTCCATGATGCTCTGGTGGATTTGCTTAAACTGTGTTTGTGAGTCTCTCTGCATGTCAGCCAGTCACTTCCTGTTCAACTGATGTGCTGCCTTAAGTGCCCCCACCCCTCACACACACACACACACACACACACACACACACACACACACACACACACACACACACACACACACACGATTTCTGAGGGCAAACCCTTCCAGGGCATGGAGAACTTATTTAGGAGGTCCACTTTGGCAGGAGCACACATGCTAACACACTTAATTCTTCTTACCTTTGGCCACACTTATCTTTGTGTGTGTGTGTGTGTGTGTGTGTGTGTGTGTGTGTGTGTGTGTGTGTGTGTGTGTGTGTGTGTGTGTGTGTGTGTGTGTGTGTGTGTGTGTGTGTGTGTGTGTGTGTGTGTGTGTGTGTGAGCAGCTGCAGTCTGGTTCAGTGGGTCAGAGTTCAACCAGGAAGTCGGTCTAAACTGAGTGTTTGACAGTTGTGTACTCGCTCTCTGCTCCAGGTTCCTGCTCAGTGTGGCGTACTTTATGAAAAACACGAGAAAACTACAAAAATGGCCTCCAGGTTGTAGTAGATGAAGCTTTAGTTAGTTGTTTTCTTCTGCTGGTGTTTGGGCTGGCAGGTGGCTGCTTGTTTGTTCCATTGCAGCTTTTAGTCAGAAGGAACTATTGATCGTATCTCATTTGCTGCTGTTTTAGACCTCAGAAAGGAAAACGTTGTTTAGCTGTCGGGTACAAACGCATCGCTAACTTAAGGTTTCAGTCCCAGAGCTCGCTGCTTGCTTCAGAGATGTTTGTCACAACTTTGATGGTGAAGAACAGAAATGCCGTTCTCACAGAGAATAAAGGAGAGGCGGGGTTCCTGCCCTCCTCCCTCCACACAATGAGGAGCTCAGTGTTGCGGGTCACCCTCCGTGGCGTTCAGCTGCTCCACCACGCTGAGATCAGGCAGCGGAGGGGGTTCAGCCTCTCGGTAAGGTCACAACCCCCCCAATGCTCTATGGAGGTTTCCAGCTTGACAGACGCCACTTGCTGAGACCTTGATGCACACGCCCCAGAGAGACGGTGTCCACCAGCTGACATGTCCAGAGCAGCTGGAGCGAAGCCCCGCTCACATTTAAGTGTCAGGAAAATTCTGAGTAAACTTTTGAAACGACAGAAAAACATTAAATACAATAGGTGTGTGTGTGTGTGTGTGTGTGTGTGTGTGTGTGTGTGTGTGTGTGTGTGTGTGTGTGTGTGTGTGTGTGTGTGTGTGTGTGTGCGCTTGCTTGTCTTTATAGGTTTAAGTAGACAAATCTTAACTTTAACCTGTATCGTGGGGACATTGTTGCATCATGGGGGACATTGTTGCGTCGCGCGGGACATTGTTGCATCGCGCGGGACATTGTTGCATCGCGCGGGACATTGTTGCATCGTGGGGGACATTGTTGCATCGTGGGGGACATTGTTGCGTCGCGGGGGACATCGTTGCATCGTGGGGGACATCGTTGCATCGTGGGGACATTCTGCCGATCCACAATGCTAAGAACCCTAAAACTTGAGGCCATCCAAAATCAGGCAGGTGGTGGAATCTTCATGTTCCAATAAATCAAAGTAGAAATGTTTCCACCCGGACCGTCTTAGACGTGACCCACGCTGAGCCTGATTACTTTTGAGTTTTCATAATAATGTAGAAAATTTTCCTGAAGCTGCATTATGTAATATTTCTGTTAAAAATAAAATTTTTAAATCTGTATCCAGTTTTTTCATCTCCTGACGACGGAGTCTTAAACTGTTGCACTGATTGCGTACAGTGTAAATGTAGCAATTACATTTATTTTGAAAGGGCTCAGGATGGTACTCCCTCAGACTGTGCTTGTGAGAGCGTGTGCTGTATCCACGTTCACGAGGAGATCGTGATCTCCTTCTTGCCAGCTATTCCGGCCCAGTTCTCTGCACCCGTCCCAGGCTTCTCCTTCTCATGGTTCTGGCAGAGTTGGGGCACTCAGAAGCCACGTTGAAGGCTGATTATTCCAGCCTGGATCTCTGGGTTTGGGAGGCGACATGTCCTCCTGGTTCTGCCCACAGTCGTACTACCCAGGCGGCCTGCACTGCTGCACATCATGCCTGGTGCTAAGCTCCAGGACTTTGACATTTTGTGAGAACCAGAGCAGGGAGCTGACTGTCCCCAGGATAACTTTCTGCATCACCCGTCAGGTTTTCCCGGTTCTCCAAAGCTCCCCCTGCTAACCCATCGAATATCGACTTCCCCCGTCACGGCGTTTCCTCTTACTCCAGGCGATGGCAGTAGTGAATAATAAATAAACCGATAAATAAATAAATATGGTGATTTAGTCCGTCAGCATGAATCCGGTAACCTTTTACTGTGACAGTGTGTAGCGTTAGCACATCTTAGCATAAGGCAGCTAATTATTAATTGCAGCTGTTTTTAAGGCTTATTTTAACATGTAATTTAACGTATGATTGCATTGTTTAATAAGAATTTAATAAAAACAATTAAAACTGAACTAATAATTTTGATGACTCATTATTTCACTGTAAATGCTTTTTTAAAAGAGCTAGCTAGCTCTTCTGTACAATTTAGCTTCTGATATATTTTTTGTTAGTATTGCTACACAAATACTTTTTCAGTTTAAACAAATTTCTGTAATAAACGACGATAGGAGCCTAACTTGGAGCACAAACTCTGAACAGATTCTGTAAACGGGTTCACCAGAATAGTGCCAGGTCCATCGTTTCCCAGCATGAGATGATCTTGGTGTAAAATTGACTGACAATGCGCATTTGTTCAAAAAATGCTACTACCTGAATTTTCTTTAGTCAACTTTTACATAAAAAGTGGCCGAATAGCAAAATATTTAGCTATATGTTAACATTAAAACTACAATTGGGATCTGTGCAGCCGTTTCCGTGTGTAAAAACGGGCTTGCCGCAACAGGAAAGCTAGCTTTTAAACGCAACACTGTCACTCCCGTTAGCTATTCAATTCAAGTTCAATTCAAGTTTATTTCAATAGCGCCAAATCACAACCAGAGTCGTCTCAAGGACCTTCACACAGTAAACATTCCAATACAGGTCAGGTCATTAAGCCAATCAGTAAAAAGTTTCCTATATAAGGAATCCAGCAGGTTGCATCGAGTCACTGACTAGTGTCAGTGACAACTAGCATCCCCGTGCCTTGTTCGCCTGAACCCACATTGCCAGAGGACACGAGATAGCGCTAAACACCAGTCGCCATTTTTAGGACCAAACATCTTTTGTTATTCGTGACTTCAAACGGTGATTTTCTTTTTGGGACTCTGGTAGTTTGTCCTAAAGCTGAAGCGGTAGCAGCCAGCTGTT
Organism: Nothobranchius furzeri; assembly: GCF_043380555.1. Lineage (NCBI taxonomy): Eukaryota > Metazoa > Chordata > Actinopteri > Cyprinodontiformes > Nothobranchiidae > Nothobranchius > Nothobranchius furzeri. The sequence goes on along the minus strand of NC_091754.1, from coordinate 47,598,590 downwards.
TCTCTATCTCTGATGTTATTGAGCAGAGAACCTCTCACACCAGTGGTGTTCTGGTGCTGAATACGCGAGTGTGTGATGAGTGGAGGACCCAGGGAAGTGTGGCGGTTCGGCGACATCGACAACCGGATGGTTCGATGGTTCTGTTTGGTCTGAAATGTGTTGTTGGTGGAGGTTTTTAAACAAATGCGAGAGAAAAACTTTATTACGTTCTTTTAGCTTTTTTCCTTTCAACAATATATTTATAGCTATACGATGTTAGAACGTTAAGGCATGAAAAATGTTTTAAGCTAGCTCGTCTTCCAGATTTGCTGTTGCAGCTTTAATCAGACACGATGTTGCTTTCTACAGATTCCAACATCTTTCTGCTCTGGCAGACTTTTTACTCTAAAGAAAATCCTTCGTAAGACGATCATCTTCACTTTGGGACATTTACCAGAGAAAATTAAATCTGACCATCCTTCAGCTGAAATAGGAAGTGTCACCATTTAGATCCAGAACAGGAATCAGAATTTCAGTTTGTGTTTCACTGAAACGTCTCTTGTGTTTTAGGTGTGTGTTTCATTTACATCTTTTAATGATGCCAGGTAAAACTAACCAATTACCAACAATCACAGTTTGACCAATAAGTTCCACCAAACTTCATTTGTACAAAAATAAGCTTCAGGAAAATAAACAAGTTATTGGCAGCAAGTTCTGCTACGTTATTCCTGGAATAATGAGTCCATTGATTCTGCTGCCGTGTGTGTGTGTGTGTGTGTGTGTGTGTGTGTGTGTGTGTGTGTGTGTGTGTGTGTGTGTGTGTGTGTGTGTGTGTGTGTGTGTGTGTGTGTGTGTGTGTGTGTGTGTGTGTGTGTGTGTGTGTGTGTGTTTTCTATCCTGGACATTTTCTGATTTTTGTACTGCTGAGGTGGTCTCTGTTGCTCTGGTTGGGTAAGGGGCTAGCAGCTCTTCTGGAAGATCCGTGTGATCAGCTAAACGGTCGTTCCTGCAGAGATTTAAAGGCTTTCCCACTGTTAGGCATGTGTAATAATGTGTTTTTGCATTTTTAATGGGTCGTTTGTAGGAAACAGCTGAGGCTCTTAGGCCCTTCCTGCTAAAGTCGGTGAAAAATCATCTTTAAGTGAAATTCAAAGCAGGTAAAATATTATTTTTCAGGCCCACCGGCTGCTTGGAGCTCCGCTCTGCTGTTATAAAATCATTTTTATACAGTCTGATACCGTTTTTCCTCGCTGTAGCGCTTCCCGCCCTGATGCATGTCGGTTTATGTTTCATTACAGCAAACAGCAGCTCGTGGCGTGATAAACCGTAGGGAGGTAGTGATCAATATTTCATTATTTTTGGAAATGCCAGGTGACGTGTTGACCTCTCTGAGGTCAAACATCCTTGTTGTTGTAGCAGAGTCATACTTCCTCAGCGTCTCTTGGAGACGCGCGTGTGTGTTTACAGAGAGAGGAACTGTTCCTATCTGCTGTTACTATCACACACACACACACACACACACACACACACACACACACACACACACTTGTCTGCACACAACGGTGACTTCAGCATGTCTCACGGGCTCTAGGCTGTTATGGCTCGTGTACGTTACTCATGCCTAAGGAAACTGCTCCTTCAACACTCCCCCGTCCAGCGCCCACTCTCCTGGGGGGTGCTGTTATCATGATGGCACGCAGCCCACCTGTAAACCAGAGTCGGGCGGGCGTCACGCCTTCTGAGCCAGCACTGAAGGCTGCACCACTTTATTTAACCAGCATTTTTAATAATATCAACAGATTTTTATCCGAACTCAAAACTTTCTCATCTGGTGAGGTTTTACTGGCTCCACTAGCCTCTTAGTCAGTGTAGAAACAATTAGAAACTCATTCACTTGTTTTTTCATGATCTCTGCAGTGGTCTCCTATGAATAAATACCTTCAGTATTTTTCTGTGGAAACAAAGCTCTGGCGCTCCTGGTTCAGGGGCTAAACACTGACAGGATGATGAGTCTTACTCATAAATATTCATTATATGTAGACATCTCTCTTCTGATTGGCTAACAGTAACGTCACTCATCTGCTGCCTTCATTTGTTCTTCATTCTTGGGTAAAAATGCAACGTTGATGTTTTTTGCTCATTAATCGACACAAGCCGGTGTCTGTGAAGGATCGGCTCGAGGTCCTTCGACTGCCGATGACGTCACATTACTGCAAATCTACTCGGCTTTCACACATACGTTTTGGAAAGACATCAGCAGTTTTGTTAATAAATTCTTGTTTGTTAACACCTAAATGTTTTCTTTATAATTGTAATTTGTTAATAAAACACCATATTATCTTTGTTTTGTAAAGAATGTGAAACTGCATAAAACCAACATCGGCCTGACAAAAAATAGAGCAGTTCTTATATGTGAAGCCACATCGGTTTGTATTAATGTGGAGTTCGTCTGTATATTTCCTTAGTTGTTATCTAAATACATTCTTTGACTCAAAATATTGCTTGGTGTCTTTCAATAACGTTCTTATATTTTATTTTGCCCCATTTCATCAACATCAAGAGCTTTTGAGTGTCACCGTTTATCATTTGCTCATATTTTACATTTCCTTTAGAAATTCAGATTTTCTCCAAAAAGTGTTGATTTTTGGACTACAACCGCTATGACTATGACTGCAAAGTTGTTCTGACCAATCAAAATCATAACGTGATAACTTCACTTCCGTAAGCTTCATGTTCAGCCAATCGACTACTTTGAAGTCATTGGCAGTCGACGGACCCTGAGCAGATCCTGTATCGACACCGGGACGCGTTCCGCCATGTTGTCATGTGCTGAATGCTAATGGTTAGCTTCTAATAGCAGACGTGCTCTGCTCTCTCCTTCCTGTGGGCGGTCCCAAGCCAATGTGGGTGGGGCCATAAAAGCCTGTTCTCCGTAGAAGTGACGGGCTGTTTCCGTTTTTCTGTTTTCAGCAGCCTCCGTTTGCAGAAATAGTGCACTGCTGCTCCAGTCTCCGGTTTCTGCATCACGGTTAGCTCAGCAGAAACCTGTAGATCTGCTGTATTTGATCCACAGCTGCATCCAAGTGAGACGGGAAGACCCAACTTGTTGTTTTTATGGAATGTGAAGGATTGAGCAGATGGCTTCCTGGTGAGAAGAGGCAGCAGCAGCAGAAACACGAGGTTTCTCGCTACATCCAGGAATGTGACTCTTGTTCATACTGGATCAGTGTCGTGTGCAGCTATGGGGGTAGAAACGTGGCCAATCAGGAGGAAGTAAAGAAGCTGGTTAACATTTAGTGACTTCCTGTATAAGTCAGAGAAACAACAAATGAGATGAAACCGCTCTAACACATGACAGTTTGTTTTCTCAACATTAATGAAGTATTTTTGCTAATTGTTTCATCTGTGCTGAAGGCAGGAAATCAGAGAGGAGCCGTTTCTGGGAGGACGCAGTCCTCCATCCCTGGAGCAAAGGCTCATGGGAAATTGTTCACTTTCTGTTTGTGGGATGAACATTGTCGGTGGTCTGCTCTGTGTTTTATTTGTTAAAGAGATGCTTTGGTCTGATTCTAAGTGTTTTTGTTTTATATAAGTTATTTATAGCTTTTACCTCTGCCTGAAAAGCCTCAGTTTGAGGAAGTGGAGTTTGACAGGACCGATGAGCTGCAGCCAAGCTGAGACCAACACGTACTGATGCCATGTTGAAATGGCTCCAATAGAAATGTATTTATTTTATTCATTATTTCATTTTAGAAACCTTTAGGTTATCGTCAGTTTTTGTATCACATTTATTTTGGATGAAAAAGACTGTGATGATGATGATGATGACGATGATGGTCACGATGATGATGATGATGGTCACGATGGTGGTGATGATGATGATGATGATGATGATGGTCATGGTGATGATGATGGTCACGATGGTGATGATGGTCACAATGATGATGATGATGGTCACGATGGTGGTGATGATGATGATGGTCACGATGGTGATGATGGTCACGATGGTGATGATGATGATGATGGTCATGGTGATGATGATGATGATGATGGTGGTCATGGTGATGATGATGATGGTCACGATGGTGATGATGGTCACAATGGTGATGATGATGATGATGGTCATGGTGATGAGATGGTCACGATGGTGATGATGATGATGATGATGGTCATGGTGATGATGATGGTCACAATGGTGATGATGATGATGATGGTCATGGTGATGATGATGGTCACGATGGTGATGATGTTCACGATGGTGATGATGGTCACGATGATGATGGTCATGATGATGATGGTGATGGTCACGATGGTGATGATGATGATGATAATGGTTGCGATGGTGGTGATGGTCATGATGTTTATGTCATGATGACGATGGTGATGATGATGATGGTCATAAACTTTAACTAAATGAAGCTGTGTGTGTGTGTGTGTGTGTGTGTGTGTGTGTGTGTGTGTGTGTGTGTGTGTGTGTGTGTGTGTGTGTGTGTGTGTGTGTGTGTGTGTGTGTGTGTGTGTGTGTGTGTGTGTGTGTGTGTTCAGCTGACATCATCCTAGCCACCACCTTTGCCAAACACACACTCTTGTATTTATAGCCTGTTAGGGTTTGTGTTCAGTGGTGTGTATCTGATGTGATAAAGCTGGTATATGCCAGGAGGGGTGTGTGTGTGTGTGTGTGTGTGTCCCCTGCTCATTGACGTGTAAAGCTACAATCTGGATGTCTGGCAGAGGGGACCTGCCTCACCGCCCACACACACACACCATTAACACTGTGATACACTCCTCATCTCGCACAGTTAACTGTGTTACTTCAGGTCTTTTTATATCCTCGGGCTCAGTCGGCCGGCTCGTTTAAGTCCGACACCGCCTAAATTAAAAACACCGGATTCTCTTACGTGGCTCTGCTGATGCTGGAAGGTGACAACAACCTGGAGCCGCTGATAAAAGGGAAGCTCTGCTGAGATGGGAATCATTTCTCCGGAGGCAACTCGGGCTGGGTTTCTGTTTGGAGCTGGTTTGAGTTTCAGCCCAGTATAAAATGATCAAACCACTACAGGGACCACTGGGTTTGGTGGTATTCTGTAGGTCTGCCTCCTTTATGTTAGGAGTTAAAGGCCAAGCCGTCCTTGAAGGACGGATGGCATCTGTTGCTTTATGTCACAACGTCCTCGCATCCTGTTAGCTCCTGGAGCAGCTGCTGAGAATGACTCTTATCTCAGCTCAATATCAATTATATTGGAGGTTATCCTCACTTTTTATTAGCTGAAGCAGATTAGCTGTGGCGGCCATCTTGAGTTGGGTTGACTCCAAAAGTGAAGCTGTTGTAGATTCAGATACTAGATGCTTCTCCTGTTGTGCAACTGGATAGACCACCTGTGGCTCTGACAGAGAAATGAAACAAATAATCACAAACGAGAGAATCAATAAGAAAAGCCATGAAGAGTAAAGTCCATGATGCAACAGTTAGTTTGTTGCTCTGTTTGACATAAATACACCCAAAGCCGTCGATTTTCTCAGATTTTTGGTCTGCTGATCTGACACTAAAAGATCCGACTCTTTTTTTTCCAGCACATGAACTCACCATTGCTAGGAGCTAATTTATGCTAGCGATAACAAGCCTTTCATGTGGGCATTTTTACTGCGTTGTTTTTATTAAGTTGAGCAAGACCAAAAAAAAATCTGTTGATTACGGTTATTTCAGATGAGCAGAGTCTGTGTCGGCAGATCAGCGCTGTCCAAGTCTAGCCCGGGAAGCCATCCACAGTTACCTTTGGCGTAGATACGTGTAGAGGCTTGGGCACAGCGCCTGGACCAATCAGAATAACAAATAACAGCGGTACAGTCCACCTAACCTTACACCGCCAAAGAGAAGAAGTACCTCTAGTGCTCGTCTCAGAAAAATTCCCAAATCGATGATTCCAAAGCCGTTTCAAACGAGCGCCATTCCTGAGCCGACGCCAGCTTTGTTTTGCTCCATCCGCCCAATAAGCATCGAGTGCTGTGATTGGCTGAATCTAAAGTTGTTCAGGCCAGTGGTAGACCTGCTGAGGCTGCAGCGGAGCACGTCTAGACCGACCTGCAGAGCTGCTGCTGCGGTTGGTTGGTTTTTAGGTTAGTTTAAATCAGAATTGGCCCACAAAGTCTAAATGAGTACATTTCTTTATTTACAAATGAAAGATTCTTTAAGAGGAGTTTTTAACAACCTCATGATGTTTATGTTTGTTCCACAGAGCCAAACTTCACGCTGAGCCTTAAAGCCACGCAGAAGCCCAGCAGGGCGTCTGAGCCCACAGAGCTGGTCTGTAATGTGACCGACATCACCCGGCTTCCTCCAGGAGGCAGACTGGCTGTCAGCTGGGAGCACGTCGGCCTTCCTGGTACTTCAGGTTTCTCTTTATGTAAAAAAGTGTGTTTTTCTCCACATTGACTGATTTTAATCCGATGGCTGGCTGGTAAAGGGAACGATGGCCCACATCAGATTGGCTACTTGGATGGAAACGGCAACGTGTTCCCAGGAAAAGACTACGACGACAAGCTGAAGAAGGGACTGATGTCTCTGAGCAGAAGCCAACCAAACACCTTCAAACTGCGATTCCTCAGCACTCAGGTGAGGAACCTTCTGATCGAAAAGCTTAGATTTTAAATCAAAATAATCCCAATTTGTGGGAAATTAGGCAGAGCTCAGACATGAAAGGCCTAATGGTTTTATCTGTACAGATTTCTGACATGGGCCAGTACGCGTGCGTCGTCTCCTCTTGGAGTGTGAGCAGCCAGGGCGACCTGGTCAAGACCTCCGAGTACAGAAGCTCACCTCTGACTGTGGAGTGGGACACCAAAAGTAGGCGTGGAAGTTTTGAGTGTTTGCTAGCTGATATTTAGACTTGAATAGAAACATGCAAGGCCAATTATTTCTGACAATCACAAACACCTGACTCAACCTGCCGGTTTCCAGCTCCCGCTCTGAATGTCGCTGCCAAGCGCATCCGTGAAGCCTCGGTGGGTGGAGCTACCTTTGAAATGAGCTGCACCGTTACCACAGAGAACCTCGCGGGTTGGACGAGCTACGCGGTGACCGTCGAATCGCAGGATGACCTGAAGAGCAACGTGAGAACAGTCATGTCTCTAAGCCCAGACAACGAGGTGCAGTACGGAGAGACGGACCCCAACAGGAGGTAGCGTCCTGAATTCTTTCCTGTGTCGTAGAAAAATATCACATGAAGCGCTTGGTGTCGGTCAAGATGGCTGCCGCATAGAGCTGCATGGTCTTACGATTGAGTATCAATTTGCCGAATTTTATTGGCCATTTGACGAGTCAGCCATCAAACTGTGCGTAATTAGCTACACATGTGAGAATAGTGTGTAGTACGTTTGACCAATAGTTGAAGGTTTTGTCCCAGAGTTGGGGATCCTTCACCTTCTTGTCAGGTGTCGATCAAAAGTCTGAAGCTGGTGTGATGATGCTAACGGAGGTTACGATGAAAATGTTGGAGATGCATCTGGAGCGAAGGCCTCGGGGGTTTCTCACGTTGGACTGTGGACAGTAGGGCTGTAGCAAAGCCTCGACGACGTCGACGGCTCGATTCTAAAAATTCGTCGACGTCAGATCCGGTAGTCGACGCACCGCGCCCACTTGTTGCATCCCCAGGAGTTTGTAAATAGAAGAGGAATCTGCCTGTTTTTCCTCTAGTTCACCCTCTTCTCCGCCTTCACTAACATCTCCGCCAAATACCGAAGACCCGGAACAATGTCCGTCCGCTACTAGATTCCTTTCCTGTTTTGCCCGCCTTCGTCTCCCGGCAACGGACAACAACTTCCGTGGTCAAATGTGCTGCTCCGTCTCTACCGCAGATGTAGAAAATCACCGGGAGCGTTTCTCCCTTCATAAGGGAGCTTCTTTCAGACATTAGGAGAGCTGTTTTGGTGGTATCAGTCTCTCCTCCGTGCTGGTCTGTTTGCTGCTGGGTGTTTTTGGTTTATTTAAACTTGGTAACTTGAACTTAACGTTGGTAAAGCTACTGTTAGCATTTTCACTAACAGCTTCTTGCGTTTGGATAAGCTGTTACGTTTTGGTTTAGAGTTAATCTTTTTTGTGGTGCAGATCTCCCTTTTATTACATCTAGAGTGTTGTGGGTTTTTGGTTTCGTTTAAGATATCACCTTGAGTTTGGTTTAACCTCCCAGTTTAGAGTTTGGACCTTTGGAGATTCTTATTTTGGTCCAGAACCCAGTAATCTTTGCCCAGTGGGACATCCCTAGTTATTTGTACTTTTGTTTTAATTCCCCACAGGTAGAATTTGTTTTATTATTCCCAACCTGTGGATGGAAAGATTTATGAGTTTTTGTATTTGTAAATAAACCTGATCATCATTTTAACTTTTAAATCCCGTTATTGTCCCTTCCTTTTTGCACACGAGCCAAACTCCCCAGGAAGAGTCGTAACACCACTCGCCTCCCGCACATAAGGGACCAAAACAAAGCAGCATGGAGACACTCCGTCTCTCCGACCACCTCTCAGGCAGCAGCCTGCACTCCCAAGTTCTACACGTCACCAGAACATAACCAACCAACACAATAAAAGCAGTGTTATACAAAATGGAAGGCCCGTAGTGTTTATTCTCTTACAGTAACAATTTATCAATTTTTTTGAGGAATTTATTAGAGATTTTTTTGGTTTTTATTAACTGTGCAATAGAAAAATAATCATTAGATTAACTATCTAAATAGTCATTAGAATAGTCGACTATTCGATAAAATAATCGTCAGAATAATCGTTTTAAAAATAATCGTTTACCCCCAGCCCTAGTGGACAGAATACTAACCTTTACTGGAGGACATTAATGAGGATTTAGAAAGTCCATTTTGTTCTAGATGGTTCTGTTAATGATGGGAGGCTTTGAACGGTGAGTTAGACGTTTGTGTTTGACCAAAAGGTTAGGGTTAGACCAAAGTGTTTATTTGTGTCTGAAGTTATCATTGTTGCAAAAGTACGTAAAACACCATAGGTTCGTACCAGGGTTGGTATGTAGGTTTTAATGTTGCTGCATGTATCCCACGGTTAGTAGGGATGTCCTACGACGATATCGATGTTGCAGCCTACAACGTTGACCGATACTGATATCAATCTGAAATGATATCAGCACAAATCATACATACTTTTACCTATTTTGTAGTGTGGAATGTATTAAAAGTTTGAGCATGTGATATCACTAAATTGGAGAACAAGAGCCAATAATATTAAGTATGAAAAGACAATTTTTTTCTTAACCATTGGTTGCAAAAATGTGAATCTTAACGGACTGCTTATATCAGAGGTTTTAGATGCCGTCCAATATAATCCAATACACTGTTTTTGGGCCGATATCTAATTACTTCCGATATCGATATTGGAACGGGACATCCCTAACAGTTGGAAAAAACCACAGTGGGATTATTTTCCAATACCGTGGAGTTCTACCGCTACACTACCCGGTCCCGTTCGCTCCTACTGAGCTGTGATTTGGTTTCTCCGTCTGTTCACTCAGAGACAGCGTGGTTCTGACCAAGTCCGGCCCGGCAGAGTTCCGGTTTCGTCTGGCCGGTGTCCAGCTCTCCGATAGAGGTTTCTACTGGTGCAACGTCACCGCTTTCACCAAACAGCAGCTAGAACAGACCTGGACGAGAGCCGCCCAGTCCCAATCCAACACGGTCAAGATCGACTTCCAAGAAAACGGTGAGTTTGTGTTTCCGTGGTTTCCGTTTACTCGTCGGTAAGTCAAAAATCAAATCAGAGATGAGATAAGGCATGTCAGGTCTTCCTTTCTCTCCCCTAAAAAGGTCAGTTTAAACTCTTTGGTTTTACTCAACCTCGTTTACTGAATAAAATAAACGCTAAAACAAAAGTTCATGTATTATTCAAAGCTGCTTTATAGTTCTTGAACGGTTTTCTTTTCTAAACAAATACATGTGATTAAGTTAAGGCTAATTGTCCTTGAAGTCTTCAGATAAGGACCTATAAATAGAAATGTGTAATCCACACCTCCTCCCTCGACTCAACTTCAATAAACAGTAAGAAGAAGCTCTTAATAATGTGCAGAAACACACACACACACACACACACACACACACCTAAGCCCTTTGACGCCCACCACAAACACTCACCTACTTACAGTCTTTGATCTGAGAAGTGGGAGACGGGGGGGGGGGGGGGGGAGGAAACAAGTGGCAGGAGATGAGGAAGAAGAGACGTGATGACGTCAGAGAGGGAAAGGAGAGGAAAGAGTTAAAAAAGAGCATAAAATGTTGCAGAATATTAAAAGCTGCAGGATTAGGAGGACTTTAGAGGAGGTGATGCAAAGCTTCAGGTTATGAATGAGCTCCTGCCCTTGGAGGCGGGGCTCAAGTGTCTAACTGGTGAAGGTAGAATGAAACAGGAAGTTAAAAGAGGATAATGGTGAACAGGGTAGGGTTGGCTTTCTAACTGAGCCGTGGTCTGGATCTGTAGTCCAGATCCCAGGTCATGACCATAGCCTTGGTCTGGGTCCAGATGAGCAGTCTGGAACCCTGGTCCTGGGGGGGGGGGGGGGGGGGGGTGGGGGGGGGGGGGGGTGAGTCTGAGTGTGAGAATGCTTCAGGACATTTGTTAGCAGGATTAAAGCAATGGAATATAAAATTTCCATAGAACAAGATCACCCATTTCTGGCCCAAGCTCACGGATGCTCATATCCTGATTTTGTTTCTCACGGTTGCTGAAGGCACGTTTTAAATGATCTGGAGAGGCTTGTAGGAGGCAAAGATGCTTAAAGGCTGTAGGAGTGAAGCGGTGGTGACGAAAGAGAAAACCACGACTGGCCAGAATAAAACGTGTAGAGAAACAAGGAGACAAAATGAGGACTGTCTTTTGTCCTTTCCTTACTGAAGGTAGGAGGCCTTCAGCACCACATCGTTTTGCCACCATCCTCTACCTCTATCATTTCTTCTCTCTGGGACATCTTCAAAGTGAAGCCTTTTGGCTTATCAGCCAGCAGCGAAGATCTGCACCGCTGCCTTCTGTTTCCTTCTCCTCGCTCTTAAACCTGTGATCCTTCAAGTCCTTAGGAGTGTGTCCAAGTTGAGTTTTCATATGTGTGTGTAAGTGTGAGTGAGTGAGTGAGTGAGTGAGTGAGTGAGTGAGTGAGTGAGTGAGTGAGTGAGTGAGTGAGAGAGAGATCTAAGCTCATCCTCTAACTGGCAGCCTCTCGATCCTGCAGCTGTTAGCCTGAATGTTTCAGAGGTTTCTCGGCCTGTTTCGGGATCTTTTGCCATATTTTCTGTAAAATAATTTATCATTCAGGTGATTATTATCCTTTTTTTCCCAGTGGAACGTCCACAGGGTAAGCCGTCATGTTTGGACAGGATTTAGGCCAACATGGATGCAGGCTAAACTGAATCTCCCTCATCACTTTATCTTTTAGAAGCTTCATCCATGCGCACATCTGTCGGTTTTATTCTGGTATGCATTCTTGTCTTTCTGACCTAACCTGAGTAGATGTGTCTGGGAAGTCCGAAGGTCACAGGGGAAAAGTGGGAAACTCTTGGGCAATTTAACCACTCTGTTGATTTGGATCCACCTTATGAATTTATTCATTAAAGTTCTGTTTTTTTTTTTTCTTTTACACAAATGATAATTTTGGAGTACACCAGTTTCACGGTCCAAGGAAAGCAGTTGGTTGAGTCGCCCATCTGCCTGTCCGCCACTCCATCTGTCTCCAGCACTCGAGTTGCAGAGCAAATTATTAGGAGTCTGGACAAGGATGGTGGTGATTTTCCACCCGGCCTCCTCTCCAGCTCCACTTGGATGTTGGTGAAGATGGTGATGACCAGTGAGACATGTGGTCTAAGCGTTTGGCTGTTAAATACATCTTCCTACTGAAGGCCATCTAATGTCCGCAGAGTGCACGATGGAACCGTGCTGCTGGCTGCCGTCTGTTTTCATAATATTGAGCATTAACGGGTTTCAGACCTTTCACCTGACTAGGGGACTAGTTAGGAGGAGGAGCCACACAAACACTCTTAAACTGCATCAGTAGCCGTGCTGTTGGTTGAACCGTACTACGCCACCTGCAGTACCCATTTTCCCCATCTACTGGGGAAATAACACAGCTGAAGGAACAACTTCAGAAGAAGAGTTTACAGGAAGTACACTCTTCACAACTTTAACTAAAATTTCAACTTATCTCAATTTATCCTATTTTTTTCTCTAATATTTTGCTTTTTTGCATCTGCAACTAAATTTAGACGGGTTCCAGATGCTTTCCAGAAGTTTTTTTTTTTTCAGAGAAAATGTGTTTCACTAATTTTTGGGGGAAGATGATAAACAACTCAAGAAAAATTACGTTAAAACTACGACAAATCTCCAAAGAAAGGTCATTTAAAACATGTCTCTTAAAGGTGTGGATTACTTGTTTAATCAACACATTTGCCGTGGTCTCTAGAGGGAACGAATGCCTTACCCCAAAATTCCACTACCTCCGCTCCACCCCTTCCGCAGCCACTCACTTCCGAACTCAATTTTTACTGGTACCCGCTCTACAACGGCTCTGCTCTGGTGCGGAGACCTGAGGTGCGCAAACAAGCATGCGCGGGATTTTCGAGATCTTGCGATACAGTCCGAGCAATAAACGCGGAAGTTAGATCCAAACACCCGTTGTGTGGGAGAAGCATCGAAATGAACTGTTTAATCTGCCCATCATTTGTGTTGAGAGATCTGCAGTGTTTGGATCAGGTTTGGATCAAAAAGGGCGACTACTTTGATAGTAGAAACTGTATTTATGGCTTGTTTTTGTGCATTTAAAGTTCAACCGCCATTGGTAGTTGTTAAAAGTTGTTAAACCTGTGCATATGAAACAAAAAACGCTTTTTGTTTATCGATTTATTGTGAAATAACGGAAGTTGTGCTTGCTCCCTTTCCTGTTAGGCGGTTGTGATTTCTGTCCATTGACTGCGGAGGTGCTCCGGCGTCCGGCAAAAATAGAATCGATCCTATTTTTGCCGGATGGCGGGCGGCGCACGGCGCCTCATGGCCGCAGGAGTCGAACAGCTCTGATTGACTACAACAGGACCGTTTTTGTTGCGGAGTTCGTGCCGGAGCGGAGGTAGTGGAATTTTGGGGTTAGAAGCAGAACTCGGGGCACAAAAAAGCCCCAAACCCCCGGCCTCAGCAGGCCATCTCTGTGACATCACTCTGTGACATCACAGCTCCGCTTGGTCTTATTTCCTGATTGGCTAACAGCCAAGCGACTCTACCACTGACTTGTAACGTTGATGATCTCCAAAAAAATAACACAAGCCTGGAGGAGTTCTGCTGTGTGGTGGAGTTGCTAATGCTAACAGTTAGCTTGTACTAGCTGAGACGCTAAACCAACAACAGCCTTCCCCGTCGTGAGTAAGATGGGTGAGTCCATGAATGTTAAGTGACAGTGTGACGTAGATCTGTCAGGACTTTCTATCCTAGAGTTTCACCGTCTGTTATCCATTTGGAGCTAATGCTGATGCTAGGTGTAGGAGACTATTTTCATGTTCAGCCTGCATGAAACACTCATTAGACCCATTAGAATCAGAGATAATCATTAAAAATGTTTTTTTCAGTCAACAACACCTTTAACTCATTCACTGCCAATGACGAGTCGCCATTTATGTATTTTTACTGTGTGGGCATCGGAACAAGCCCCCGCATCGTGAGAACAAACATCTCGGCTCTAAAGCCGATCTCCCTCCGCATACATCACATGTCATGTGATCAGGAAGCAGAAAATCCATGTGCTAGGAGATAATTTTGGGCCGCTGCTGTAAAAAAAGGGAGGTATGAACCGGAAAAGCTTCTGCCGATCACAATTCAACAACGGATTATGAAAGAACAGATAACGCTCGAAACGCGCAGATTCTTCCTGATGTAAGAGGTGAGTCTCCGCTTTGTTTTGGTTGTTTTGGCATCAGCATCATCCTAGCGCGCAAAGTTCTATGGCTCTTAAAAAAAACGTAAAAACGGTGAGAAACGCTGGCAGCGAATGAGTTAACAACATGCTAACGTAGGATACCTATAAATATATTGAGAGAAAATTAAGAGGTTCTCTCACATTTGCATAAAAACCTCAGCCAATAACACGTTCTGGACCGAAAGCGCACTTCACTGGATCCTCCACATATCACACACTCACATATTCAGCAGCCAAACACCACTGGTGTGAGAGGCTCTCCACTCAGTAACATCAGAGGAGAAACAGCCGGCTGCTACCACTTCAGCGTTAGGACAAACTACCAGATTCCCAAAAAGAACAACACCATCTGAATCACTGAAAACTTTCGGACCTAGAAAACAGGAACTGGTGTTTAGCGCTAGCTCGTTTCCTCTTACAATGCCGTTCCTATATCAAGTGGGCGTGGCCTAGGGACGAGAGCCTACAGGGAACAGGGAGAGATCCGTGATTGTGTTTGGAAGCTAGCTTGTTCAGCTGGTTTGCTGTTGCAGCTGTAGATGTTGGATGTCTTCATGACGGCTTTCCCTCTGAACCTTTAAGCTGCTTTCCTCAAATATGGATATTTGGCTTTGGTTTAATTTCTCAGGTACAAGTTAAAGAATGAACAGTTCATCTAAAAGAAAAGGCTCCAGCTGGGGTTGGAACCCTGATCCTGTGAGGTCCAGAGAGGAACGACTGAACAAACAGAAACCTAAGCTTGTCACAACTTCACCGCCTTTCGGTGGAAGGATTTTCACCGTGGGCCACGAAGGTTTTTCACACATTTTAATGGGATTCTGGTCCGACGTTGGCTGCACTCCCTCTCCTCCCACTGGGAATATCCACTTGAAACACACGGCATGCAAAACCCTAATAAATGATTTACAGGAGAATAAGTCAAATGGAGCCTGAAGCCATGGGAGGGCTGAGGGTGATTATCAGGATCTGATTCAGTCTGGACCGTCTAACTCCAGTTTTGTCCTCCGTCTGTTTTCTTCTCCTCCATGTTGGTTTCTGCGTATCAGATAAATCCGGCCTGTGCCTTTTAAAGCTGCTGTTTACTCCTGAAACCTTCTTTCCTCGGGGAAACGTAGCTGAATGAGTTTATTTAGGCCTTTAAACGAGTCTTTTTGATCCCACTCCTCTCCCTCTGATGTGTTTTGTCCTGCTGGAAGACGAGCCGATCTGATCCGTTGCGTTGGTGTTGCAGGCCCGTCCTTCGCCATCGCCATCCGCTCGGACGCCAGCAGCGTTTATCCGTGGGAAACGGCCAAGATCGAGTGTTCGCTCAGCATCTCTGGATCCTCACCAAAAACTGGTATGGCACACACACATGCATCAACACACACACACACACACGCACATGCATCAACACACACACACACACACGCACATGCATCAACACTCACACACACACAAATACATGCACGCACATGCATCAACACACACACACACACACACACACACACACGCATCAACACACACACACACACACACACACACACAAATACATGCATGCACACGCATCAACACACACACACTCACACAC
This sequence comes from Nothobranchius furzeri, assembly GCF_043380555.1. Lineage (NCBI taxonomy): Eukaryota > Metazoa > Chordata > Actinopteri > Cyprinodontiformes > Nothobranchiidae > Nothobranchius > Nothobranchius furzeri. Next base: position 47,583,090 of record NC_091754.1, on the reverse strand, counting down.
TCACACACACACACACACACACACACACACACACACACACACACACAAATACATGCACGCACATGCATCAACACACACACACACAAATACATGCGTGCACATGCATCAACACACACACACACACACACACACACACACACACAAATACATGCATGCACATGCATCAACACACACACACACACACAAATACATGCATGCACATGCATCAACACACACACACACACACACACACACACACACACACACACACACAAATACATGCATGCACATGCATCAACACACACACACACACACACACACACACACACACACACAGTAATCACAAGCAGTTCCTTTTCCCACTTTTTGCATTTTATTTTCATCAAGAAATTCAGTTTCCGTCTCATGTTTACCTTTTTACTCGTGTTTCACCTGAACTCGTCAGCAGCTCTGCTCCACTAGATCCTTCTCTCTCTCTCTCTCTCTCTCTCTCTCTCTCTCTCTCTCTCTCTCTCTCTCTCTCTCTCTCTCTCTCTCTCTCTCTCTCTCTCTCTCTCTCTCTCTCTCTCTCTCTCTCTCTCTCTCTCTCTCTCTCTCTCTCTCTCTCTCTCTGTTTCTCTCTCTCTCTGTTTATCTCTCTCTCTCTCTCTCTCCAACACTAGGCTTGTACTTGGGTAGTGAAAGGTTTCAGAAACAGAACTGGGAGAAGGTGCTGAGAAAGGTGGAGGCGCGGTTGTCTAAATGGAAATGGCTTCTCCCTCAGCTGCCCTACAGGGGCAGGGTTCTGATAGCAAACAACCTGGTCGCCTCATTTCTGTGGCACAAACTGATTGTACTGGTTCCACCACCGGGTCTGCTGGAAGGTGTTCAGAAGCTGTTGGTGAAATTCTTCTGGTCCGGTCACCACTGGATCAGAGCTTCGGCTCTTTGCCTAACCGTGTCAGAGGGAGGACAAGGACTAATAGACGTGGGGTCTAGAACTGCAGCCTTCAGGTTACAGACAGCTCAGAAGCTTCTTTATGGTGACAGACTCTGCTGGCTCCCCCTGGCTTGTCTCCTGCTGCAGAAGGTTGGTGGGTTTGGGCTGAACAAACACCTGTTCCTGTTGAATCGGAAGGTGTTGGCTCTCACAAGGATTAGTCCGTTGAGACTTGTACTCTATCTGCCCAATGGGATGATGACAGTGAGTAAGTTTTTCCATCTCTGGAGGTTAAAACAGCTGGTGAGGGTTGGCAGGAAGAGAGTGGATCACTGCTGAACCTGAACACTCCAGTGTTGGGCTCCTTCCAGTCTTGTGGGAAGAAACAGATCTATCACACTTGTGTGAAAGTTATCAATAGGCGCCCTTTGTTAGGAGTCGAGGTGGACTCGGGCGTTTGCTGCGGACCGTGCCCCTGGGGGCAGCTGGAGGAGTTTGTATAAGTCTCCAGTGGAAAATAGGATGGCAGACCTCCAGTGGAGGGTCATACATGGAGCTTTAGCTACGAACAGACACAGGGCCTGCTTTGATCCAAGCACCGGGGAGGGATGTCCTTTCTGTAACCAAACAGACCACAGAGCATCTAGTGGTAGCATGTTCTAGGTTATCAGGGATGTTTAAGGTTTTAGAACGGTGGGTTATTGCACTGGGGGAGGCTTTTACCCTACCCTTATTCGTTTTCGGGCCCAAGTACAATGTCAGAAAAAACGGACAATATTGTTAATTAACTTTTTATTTGCATGTGCAAAACTAGCCATCTGGAAAACCAGGAAAAACCAGATGCTGGGACAGAGCTGGACTGATGCTGAGCGGAGCCTGAAGGGCCTGGTGGAAGCTCGCTTAAAGATCCAACACACTTTTTATGAACTTACTGGGAACCTGGACTTCTTCAGAGCGGTGTGGGGGATCGGGCAGGTGCTCTGTCTGCTGAATGGACAGGGCTCCATAAAGATCAACTTCTAAACTGTGGGTTTAGCAGTTTTCCTAGTTTTATTAGTGAAAAACAAGCTTCAGTCATTAACGCTGATTGTTGATTTGTAAAGAAAAATAAATTATTTAAAAGTCTCTCTCTCTCTCTCTCTCTCTCTGCCCCCCCCCCCCCCCCCCCGTTTCTCTCTGCTGTACCACGTTCATCCCAGCTATTCTTCTTTTCTGCTGCCAGATAATTTCTTTAATCAGAAACTAAAACTGAATCTGAACCAGAAATAAAATCATTTTAGGATCAAAGCGGTTTTCTATATGATCACAGAGATTGTGGCTGTCAGCAGCTTGGTTTATTTATCTGCTGCTTATTTGTTCTTTTATTTAGTGTGTGATATTTTTACCTGTTTACTATAAATCCTGTTTCCAGTTCACAAACTTGTCCTTATTCATTATCATTTCTCACCAACATCAGTTCTAATTATTCCTCTCAACTTGAAATTTTACATTTTTAAATACATAAACTGTGGTCGACGCTTCATGGTCATCCACCATCTTGAAATACAGTAGCTGTTGAGGGACATACGAGCTCCGCTTGGTGTGTTTGGACTGTGACCAGCCACACCGTTGCCGTACTTGGTAGTCTGAATAATAAACAATGAAATCGAAAAGTCGTCATCATGTCCGGAAGCCGTATATGTTCAGATCCCTGCCCACTATTAGCTGGACACCACCCTCCGAGTGGTGTCCCCCCGACTCCCTAACTCAACTCGAGTTGCTCATTCGTCTTTTCTTCCTACTAGAACTCCAATCCCTCCCAACACGTCAGACCCAAAGTCTCCTCTCTTCTGTGCGTTTGTTCTGTTCGTTCCTGCCGCCTCCCACACTCCAGCGCTCAAATTTTATATTCTGTAAAATGTATTTAGAAGAAGCTAGTTTGTGTTTTAAACTGTTGAAAACAAACTGATTCCTTACTTGTTGAAATGTTGAATCAGTTTGGAGGAACAGATTAGTTCTGACCAGATTGATAGGCTAAAAGCTAGTCCTCATGGTCCTAAGGCTGAAGTAGATTAGTGCCATCCTAAAATAATTCGAAATGTTCATGTGAACACTATTTTATAAACCTTTACGTCTGTGTAACCTGTAGAATTTTGTGTTTGCTAACACCGTTAGCAGCAGTAGCTAGCTGTAGCATCACTGTTAGCAGCAGTAGCTAGCTGTAGCATCTCCTGCACCGACTGGGTAACTCCAACCAGATTATCAGAAAGTTTGTTTCTGCATTATCTAAGATGCTTGTATCCCGGTCTGACTCACTTGTTGACATTAGCATTAGCCTGCTGTTAGCTTATTTAGGATCTCTGTCACTGTGAGAAACAGTAACTAAAGATCTAGAGAGAAGGGGAGAATAACTGTAGGAGTACAAGTTAAGAGTTGGTAATTAAACTAGACTGAGATTAAAGTTCCTGATAGATGAATAAATCGGATAGTGAAACATGATCATGGTGAGGTTATCAGAAATCAGCAGAATAGAACAGTTCTCTTCCTCATGACTCCAGCCTCTAAAGCATGACGTCATGTGTGCCTCCACACCACCCCCTGTCCATCTGTCACCAATGTGCCGCTTCCTTCTTCCTTTGCATCGTGTTTTACTTTAACTCTGTTGGAATATTAAAGTATTTCTGCAATCGTTCAGTTGCATGTGATGGATGTCACTCTGCAAACACCTCCCCTTGCTCCTGTGCCTTTGCTGGGTGTATGGGTTGTGCCTATGTGCAAACATAATAATGCATGTTGCCTCATAGCAGGGGGAAGCTGCAGGGCTCAGTGTGTCGGTGGCTGTGAAGTGTGTGTTCACAAACAGCTGCTCCAGGGACGGAGGGGGAACGGCGTTTCTCCTTCATTCTGCATTACTTCAGGTTTATTACAGTTCTGCTTGCCTCTCTAGTCTGTTGTTAACCTGCTGTGGTTCTTCTACAACTCTTTAGGTTCATGATGGTTATCAGCAAGCATAAAAATGTCGCTGGATTTAACAGATGGTGAGCTATAATCTGGTGTGATGGTTGCTAGGTGTGTACTAGCAAGAATCTGATGATACGATATTTATCTAAATGCAGGGACAACGATACGATTTATCGCAAATCTAAAAGCCAGACGATAGTGAGAGTTTTCTTTAAATATAGCTTTTTTTTAACTCTGGTCAGATGCTTCCTTGACACGTCCAGAGTTATCGCAAGATCTCGTTGTTCCATCAGCATGAAGGTAATAAAAACTGCTGCCACCTAGCAGTCGGAGGTTGGATTGCTCCACACAAAAGAAATATAGTAAATGTTTGCATGTAAATTCTCAGTAGAAATCAAAACAAAGCTTTTAAATATAATTTTAGCATCATAACGGTAAAGCCGTGGGGTATTCCTGTATCAATTTGACTAAAACAGCTGCAACTCATTGGTTTGTGTTTTCAAAGATTTAATGAATTTCACTCCAGCCTGGCAAGTCATCCTATACATGAGAATATATAGTCTGGCCAGGATCCATCAGCAGTCGTGGGGCGGGATCTGTGTTGTCTTTCTAAACGTCTCCACGTGATGCTGGATAACAAACAACATGACCCACTCACCATTATGGATGTCGGTCAGTGAGGCTGTCCCGTTCCTACGTCAGAGGCTCAAATACAACCGTCTCTAAATTATCGTAAGTATTTCTATTTGCTCTTGACTCGAAGAAAAACCCAAGTCTAAATAGTCCAAAGCCGTTTTCAATGAGTCGTTGCCGTCTTTGATGTTTCAGTAACATCCCACCCACTAAGTGCTGTGATTGGTCCACCAAACCAATAGAGTGCTGTGATTGGACCACTACAGATGTCAGTCAACGGGGCGGTCCGTCATTTTAAAAGTGGAAGTAAATAAAAGATTTTAAAAATACTTAAAAACAATACATAGTTTTTCTAAATAAAACGCTGTGATTGGTCGGCCACAACACTAGCCGGGCTTGTAGAGGTTCCAGTGGAGCGTGCCTAAATTATTTAGCTTTGGCGATTGATGATTTAGATTCTAGGCTAATTTCACCCGAATTTCAGTGTTTTCTGACCGTATGTCTTGCTAGCTATGCTAATTACTAACAGTATTTCTGCTGATTTGTTTAGTCTTGTTTGCATTCTTCACCCATGAGTGTTTGCAGCTTTTATTGTTTTAAATTCAAGGCTAAAAGATTTGGTGCCATCAGAGTAAAGTTACTAATGAGTCCAAGTCCTGATGGCTCGGTGGGTTTCGTGAACTTGTGTCTCAAACCACAGAGAAGGAGAATTGAGTCGGCTAGGACGAAAAGTGTTTAAGATGATTCTTTCATCGGTTTTGTTTTCTAGATTTGGTGAAAATTTGCAGCAAATTGATTCTAAAAGTGGAGTCAATGGAAAAAATGAATGAAGTGTTCGGAGCAGCAACGTGGGACAGAGTCTGGGAGCAGAACGGTGTTTATTTGTTATTTATGATAAACATGTTTACTAGTGAGGACAGAGTTTTTTTTTTACTCACTTTTGGGACTAATTCTAGTTTTTATTCATCCTAATGTCGATCCGGTCGTTCCTTCATTTCCTGTTATGGTTTTACTTTCCTTTTCCTATGTGTGAGGGAATAATCAGACCACAAAGCAACACCTTTGTTCCTGAAACGATCTGCCTTCTCACTGCATGTTGATGCAGTTTGATCCCGGTTGAGTAACAATCAGATTCATCACACTCTGCTGCGACACGTATCGCTGCCTCACCTCTGAAGCTGCTCCGACACCAGATGAGAACGACGGTTGTGCAACGGTGAACGTAGAAACATTCCCCGGCTCTCTTGTCAGAGCTTGTTTTCACGACTGAGAGCACAGAACCAGAAACTCATGATTCATCTCTGCTAGCTGGAGATTATTAATCTGCCTCTTCCATATAATCTGAAGTGTCCAAACAGGAAGTGGGGTCAAGTCTAGAAAGGCTTTTCTCTCTCTAGGGTTTGGGTTGATCTGATCTGATGTGAAAATATCAAATAAATAGAATATAAACCTTATGACTCTTAGAGAAACCAATAAATACACAGATGACACGCCAACGTTTGATTACATGATACGATAGCTTTCCATATTTTCAGAAGTCCCTCGTTTCCTCTGTCGACTGAGCCTTTTCTCAGCTTATTGGATCCTAATTGGATCTTTATTCTTCTGAGTGTTATGAAGCAGCATTTCAGGTCAGCTGTTTCTGTTGGAGCTGTTAGCTAAACTCGGCTAATTAAAACGGGCTCCGCTGTGATGTACGGATTTGTTGTGTGTTCTTTACCAGAACCAAGCACATCTTGAAGGTTCGGCAGCATGACTCCAGGTGCTGCTGCTTCACCTCAACCCAGAGCTCAGCGTCGCATCACAGAAAGTATTACTGGCTACTTGGTATCAGAGTACTTTAATAAGTACTCAAAGTTTCAGATGAATATCTAAGGCTGGTATCAGTATTGGGGCATCCATATATCTAAAAGACAAATCCATGTAATCATCGTCTGGTCCTTCCTAGGCGTCTCGTGGCAACAAAAACATCGGTGAAGGGTCTTCGGGGTGTATGATGTGGCGATATTGGATAGGTAAAGATTTAAATCTTTTCTGATTATTTGCTAAAGCGCTGAGATCAGAGATCTGTCAGAAAAAGATGTTTTCCGGGATCGTTTCTACCAGGACGATTTTAGGTGTGACACATCCTGAGCCTGATGACTAAAAGAGGCGATTTTCTCCAGCTTTGTTCTGTTAACGTGACCGAGTGGATGATTTATATTTATGTTAGCTGCTAGTGGTGATGATACGTTAGCATAGAGCAGCTAATGTTGTGCTAGTGAATATGCAGTCTGTTACAATAAACAGTTTAAATGCTTTTAGGTGCTTTTACAAAATGTAGTGTGATTACATTATGTTACTTACAAATTAACAGTAACTAAAAGGAGTTTATTGTAAATTATAATTCTAGATAATTAGCATATTTAAGTGCAACACCGTGGTAATTAGTTCTGTGGATGGCCCACTATCGGACACATTCGGTCATTCTGGTGTATTCTGTGTACTTTGGTATATTCTAGGAGTAGAAACGTTAGAATCCTCAGGACTGAATGATCATTGGAGTCAGACTACCATGTGATGGTGTCATTGTTGTCACAGCAAAGAAAAGCTGCCACTTATCTAAAATTATATCTATATATAAGCGCTGGTGAGCTCATTAGAGCAGCTTGTGTGGGGAGCTGGTGATCGTTAGATAACTGCCTCAGAGTTCAAGCTATTTTCTCACCTTTAAATTTGGCAAATTAGCGTTAGCTTGGCCTGCTCTGCTTTTAAAAAATGCACAGCGACGGAGCGCCTACCTCCCACCTTTTCTCACTCTGTAGCTGCAGCCTTCAGCATGAGTTCCCAGAGAGGGCAACAACAGAGGAGCGGGAGGAGCTGGTCTTGGAAGGCTGTTCCACTGCATTCTGGGATTTGGAGTTTTTGCTGACTTCTAGCATGGACCCCAAGTGAGGAGCTCCATCATTCAGGTTGAGCTTTTTGTAAGAGATATTGGTCCTTTACATCAAAAGAGCTTTGCTGAGATGGTGCGAGCACCTGATTAGGACACGTCCTGGTCGCCGTCCTCTGGGAGCTGGCTTCAGAAGACCCTCTTTGGCCTGGTCATGCCTTGGGTTTACACCAGGGAGGACCTGATGTTGGCTTTAGAGAAGAAAGTCTGGGTTAACTTTAGAGTCGAACCTGAATTAAATGGAAGATGAAGGACTGATGGAGGTTTTTCTTTAAATAAATCGATAGGAACTGTACTCTATTACTTGAAATATTTACATTACATCTTCACACCTCTTTGTAAGCATCATCAGACCACATGAGATCATTCTCACAGTTAAAGTCGTTGTACTGTAGTCGTTAACGTTTAGAATCATGTAACAGGCGTGGAAGCCAAAAGGAGCAATCACGCCATCTAGTTGCTGGTTCCAGTATACGCTTTAAGTCCCGCCCCTTCCATGGAAACCTGTGGGACATTTTCTTTACTAAAACATGAAAAACACACCTAGTTATTTGTTTGATGCGTAAAAAAACAGATGTTTGATCTTGAGTAGGCGGGACTTTCAAGCCCACATCCTGTTTCCTAAAATCCAATATGGCTGCTTCCATAAGTGATGTTTGCCTACCATCTAGTTGTAACGCGGGCTCCTGCGTTGTGTACATGCCTGAAACCAGGTCAGACGTGACTTTGAGCGTTTACGACGCGTTTGAAGGCCACCTGTAGTTTTGGCGACACCTCAGACTGTTGTCGGGGCAACAGTGTGGCCGTAATGTGTCAGAGCTGCAGCTGTTGTGATTTTTTAGCTTTAGCGCGACGTGCAGCTGCATGCAGACACACACTGTTCATTAGGGAGAGGCATGAATGGCATGTTGTTGCAGAGGCAGAAGCCTGTCAGACGCCTCGCACTCCAAATCAGCGGTGAGGAAGATGACATCATCGTTAGAGATGTACTTTTACTCGCAGCGCCACTGACACGGTGACGGCTTCATGAGCTATCTCTGAAAAGCTGTAGTAAAAATAACAGCAGAGCTCTCCCGTTTCTGGTGGGGAGGAAACATAAAGCTTTGTTCTTCACCTGGTCTCACACACACACACACACACACACACATACACACACACACACTCACACACACACACACACACACACACACACACACACACACACACACAGGCTGCTGCCACCTCTAAAGGAGCCGAGAGAGGAAACCAACACTAGTGAGGCACGATTATCACGAGTGTTATCACCTTTAATGGCTATTATTACTAAAATACAAGGAATTCAGTCAAATTAGACCAAAATTCTCTCGTCTCATAAAACTGGTTTCATTTGTAGAGAAGTCAAGTGTGTGTATGTGTGTGTGCGTGCGTGTGCGCGGGTGAGACTAACGACATAAACACACACTGAAAATCTGCAACTAGTCTTCCAGGTAGGAAGAGCCTGTGGAAAGATTTCCTGGTTAATTCTGTAATCTCGTTTATCAGTTTTCAACCACGCTGGCAGAAACCTCCTGTCGGACCATCCGAGTTACTTCTGGTTGTAAATCCTTGAGCCTGCATAGATCTAGAAAATCATCCAGTAAAGAAGCTCGTTTACCAGCTTAGAGGTACTCCTACACCATTCCAGATGTTCACTTTCAGGTTTCATTAGGATTTTTTGGGGTGAAGGAAGTTTTTTTATTTAAAACCAAACTATGCAACTTCTTCATATTTATAAATAATGTTCTTGAGCCTTTACAGGGCTAATGAAACAGGGCGGACATTACCACTATGCCTCTGAGAAGGTAATGATGAACCACTCCTGTAGACACTAATGAAGGCTGAGGAGACGTTTCAGCTGTTGGATCAAGGTGTTCAAAAGATGAAGGCACAGCGAGCAGAAGGGTTTCACTAAACGGACGCCTTGCTGAGCGGACTTTTTAGCTCAGCATTGCCCTCTAGTGGCTGTTAGATGTAACTATGAACGAGGTGTCGTGCCCGACTGAATAAAATGTAGATTATTTGTTTTTTTAAATATAGCTTTTAATGGAGAAACTTTACATTCATTCTGCAAACCTCTAAACACAATGAATTAAAATGTTCCATATTCTAACTTGAATTACCCCTAAATACCAAAAACGTGTAGCTGAACCTCGTCCTTAGACGTACGTTAAATCACCATTATTGACTTTAATGCTCAAAATCCTTGATTACGGTATAAAACAGAGGATATCTGAGTGTTTCCTGACTTCTGTTTATTAAATATAATCAATTAGCACTTTTAAATGAATTACATAAATCAAGTTCCTATTAGTTTAGGGCTAAATACTGAATTTGAACTCAAAACAATAACAAAACAACGTAAGCAACAACAAATGGTCACATTCTGTTTTGCATGTATGCTCTTATTTTGTCGTACGTTTTAAATAAAGCACGTTTGTCCTTTCTCTGTTATGTGGAGCTTGAAAAGTAAAAATAAAAGTTAATGAAGCAGAACAAGGGCAAAACACACTGGTAGCATCTAATGGCCTTTAACAACCAACAACACTTCTCTCCTGGCAGCTCTTCTCTGCTTTTATCGCAGCATGGTCGGTCCGTCGTTGTCTAGATGTGCCTTAAACTGTCAAATGTTACAAAATATTTAGATTTTATCCCCAAAAGCTGAATGTTGAGCATGTCCATGATGGCTTTTGTTCATTGTAATGTTTCTAGTTTCAATCACCACTAAACTGCACCACCTGCTGACTACTGGTTCTTAAAATGCGAACTCTAGAGCTCTAGAGCCTTTTGCTGATTAAACTACAGATTTCAGATGTTTTAATTGAAAGTATACAGTTAAGTGTTCATTAAATAAGGTAGATTAGTCTTTTACTGTCATTACCGGGAGGCACCACGACACTGAGGGGTGCTCCCACTGAGCCGCCATGCACCACGGGATAAAATTGAGTCATTAAAGAGACAAAAACGACACAAAGAGGTCCACAAGGACACACATGAAGTCATCATTGTAAAATAAAAGTTTGCCATCATAACAAACAGTCTACCTTAATGGGCATCACTTGATGCTCTTATTTTGATGACCCTGCTTGTTACTTCCTGTTCTGATAAAGTTATTACCCTCATACACATCTTCATCCTTTTTGGTACCTTTTCATTTCCTAAAATAACAATCGACTAATTTCTACACTTTTATTTTGAAGTTTTTGCCTTCTGACGATGTTTTTACTTGGTGTGAGAACACATTTCTTACCTAAAGGTATTCCCACAGATCTGAGATGAAAACATTTAAGTGAAAACCTACAGGATGATGCAGTCAGACGGATGCCTCTCTCCTCTCGTTCAGCTCCTCCTCCCATCTCCAGCCTCTACCACCTCTTCTCCAAATCACCCAGCTTTCTTTGCAAAGCCGCCAGGCAGCCGTTAATTAGCCAATCTCACGCTCCGTTAGCTGGCCGGGGAGACAGAACGAGGTAGAGGAAGAATAGACGGAGACGAGTTTGGAGGGAAGTGAAGGGACCTAAAGAGAAGGAGTGCTGGAGCGAGTGAGAGTGAATAGAGGAGGCAGTAAATGGGGAAGAGTGGTTGGAGAGCTCGGTGCCGTTTCCTAACGAGAGACGTGAGAGCGAGAGCGATTCCAAAGAGGGATGAGAGGGTTGAAGTGGTGAGAACGGGTGACAGAAAACGACTCTCACTGTATTAACACTTCCTGCTCAGAGATTAGCAGCTGTTAAAACAACCTGCGTTAATCCACTCACAGTTGTCTCCAGAAACTTCCTCAAAACGTAGAGCTGGTCAGCCGGAAGGACCGGCTGGAACGTGCATGTTGCTGAGAAGTTTCTTATCGTTGAGGCTGAACGTCTCGGCTAGCTGGGTGTAGAAGCAACAACATGATGGGATTTTACTCTGATCATGGACAAGCAGACACACCTCCTCGTAACATTTTAAAGCGGTCTTGATCAAAAGTGGTTTTGGCTTTTTGGGTTTTTTCTTTATATTTGGTAGCTGTTTTACTCGTTTTCTGCCCAATGCCGGGTCTTTGTAACAGGAAATGGTCGTTTGGAAACAGATTTAAGGGATTTTGTTTCCTGCAAAACAAAATTTATTTCTATTAAACCAAATATTACACAACCTGACACTTAAATGGTATGGAACATTGAAAAATCTGATTCTAATGGGTCACTCTGAGTGATTCATGCAGGCTGAACATGAAAATGGTCTCCTACATCTATCTCCTGCAGTAGCTTCTGATAGAAAACAGACGGTGAAACTCTAGGATAGAAAATCCTGACAGATCTACGTCACACTGTCCCTTAACTCATTTACTCACCCATCTGGACTCTCGACGGGGAAAGCTGTTGTTGGTTTAGCATCCCGGAAGTAGAAGCTAACTTTTAGCATTAGCTACTCCACCACACAGCAGAACTCCTCCAGGCTTGTGGTATTGGCAAGTGGTGCTCGCTGCAGAACCACAAAGGCGGAGCCTCACCAGAAGGTGGAGCTGCACCAGAGTCAGCCCCGCCCATTCCAGAGTCAGCCTCGCCCATTCCATCAGAGTCAGTCCAATTCCTTCCAGTTGTCAGACTTGATAGCATTCTGAAACCAAAGAGGGTGTTATAGCTAATATAATCTAAAATGAGAGATTGAGGACGGAGTTGAGAGGTTAATTGAACAGTTTTTGTAAAGGTTCCATATAATTTAAAATCTAACTTTTGGAACTTTTTACCGTGTTATATTGTCATTTCCTCATAAGAAATACGCCAAAGCCATTTTTGGTCTCATTCATGCATTTTCCTCCCATCTGAGCTTCAATTTGGTCCTCTCCCCCGAAGCGGGTCTGGTCTTGGTTCTCAAATCTGGATATTCTGTGAATTTTCTGACAAATTTTTTCTGAAATGACTTCTACTGAGACACCGCCGAAAAACCATACATCCCATCTACAAAACCACACTGGATGGCACAATTACATGTGACACCACTTGCTTGTTACCAGTTGTAGTGGTGAAGTGGTTGTGCAGTCAGCTTGGCATGTAGTTTTGCGCAGGTTCGCCTCCCGGTAGCGGCGCAAACTTTTTCTTCTTTTCTAGCTACACTTGCCAGTACTATGTTTTTAACCATTTATTGGTATATCGTTTAAAATATAATGACTAATGTGTTTTTCTGTTTATTTATTTAGCCAGTGTGAGTCCATTTGTGAGCAGAGTTTCAACTAAAATGCTGTTTAGGAACGACCAAATTCAAATAACTTTTAGGGACATGAACATTTTGCAGAAAATAAACATTACAACTAAAATATAAACAAACTAAATGTTTCAGCTGGCTAAATAGATTGCTGCCGAGCCCACCGAGAGTCGAACCAGCATCAGCTGAGAGGAAAGCAAAGCTTAAGTTTGACGATCTTGCCACTAGACTACCAGAACCCACTGAATAATTTGTCCTTAAATGCTGTTGTAAGCAGGTTCTGTTGGAGCGGCTGTGGGCAGAGATTTACTGAAAGAAACCTTTTTGTTTTGGGATATATTCAGGCTTTGTCATGTAGCTAGTTATATTTATCTTGCTTAATTGGAGCATAGAACATAGCATTAACATTTGTAAACTAGTAACAGCCGTAATTCATGTGGGTCAGGTTAGTTTGCGATAAAATAAAAAAAACAGAAGAAGTCAGTGGGCTAGGCTGTTTGTGTGAATGGGCGGGGCTGACTCTGGTGCAGCTCCGCCTTTGTGGTTCTGCAGCGAGCACCCTCTCGGTATTGGTGGAGCTAAAACATTGTTAGAGAGCAGAGTCAGTGGTAGAGTCATGTTGCTGTTAGCCAATCAGAGGACAGATGTTCATATATCATTCTCTCATTCCTACTAGAAACCACTGCAGATGAAGTTCCCCTCTGTGGGATCAGTAAAGGCTATTGTGATGTAATCATTAAGCGGCTGTTCCACACCTTTAAAGGAGCCCTTTATTCTCAGGTTTGGTTTTATTACAGTTTCTGACAAATGTAAAAGATGTATCTGCTGAAGGTGGGCAGTTTAAACTGCAGAACGCTCCCGATGTGCTGCCAGGGAGGGAGCGATCTGAAAATGAGAGAAAAAGTCCAAAGATCTTCAGAAAGTCGGTAGAAGTTTTATAGAATATTTATTCCTATTTTCTGGCAGAAACCGTGGAGTTTATACTCATGAATGGATATTATTACGTGCATTAGACCTGATTCTGTATTATATAAAACATCATTGATTATCAGGTAATCCAGAGCTTGGATTTTGTTCTGTGTTTGTGTTATTGTTGGTACGAAATCTGCTTTTGATCGTAAACAACGTACACAACACAAACTGAAAACTCTGAGCTGTTAGGAGGAAAGAAGTCCCATCATGTTCACTCCATTAGTTCTGGAGTTAAACAACTGGGAGCAGGGATGATGCTTTCAAGGACGACTTGTAAAGTGCTGGTTTCAGACTGGAAACACTGGCTTGGTGTGTGAATGTCCGCGTTTACAACTCCACACCAAACTCCTCCGAGGCCCAGTGGTTGGTGCTCTGATGATGGGAGCATGACCTGCACCTTCAGTACTGGAGTACTGCACAGTAGATATATCAGTCTGATACTCCGGTGTGTACACATAAGAGTACTCTGATACCACACTATTCTCATCTCTCAGAGCTGTAGCAGGAGACACCAGCAGCTAATGGTAACATGTTTTATTTAGCTAACAGCTACAAACCAAGCTCAGATCCAGGGCTTCTATATTTATGTATGTGTATTAATGTGTGTATACATATACCCACATATGTACATGTATATATATATATATATATATATATATATATATATATATATATATATATATACACACACACAAACAAATGTGTGGGTACATTAAAGAGCTGCAAAAAAACTCTATCCTGAGGTCCGTGAGGTCCCATAGATAAAAGTAGTACTTTAAAAATAGACGGGTGAAGGGCTCGGCCCATCGCCCACCGTGTGTTCCAGGAAACTGCAGCAATGACGTGTTTTTGACGCTCATCTACAAACTAGTCAAAGGCTCCCACCCTGGAGGATCCAACTCCCTTTGATCGTTCTTGCACCCTTCCATTGTTAGCATTTAAAGCAGAAGTCCATTAGAATTGTAGATTTAAAACATCTAAACATGTAGGTCTTGTGCTTCCAGTAGCGTAACGGTTTGTGTAGACGATTCCGAAAATGAAGCGAGCTCTGCCTTCATTTACGGAGTTCTCATTAAGGATGCAGAGAGTAACAAGGGAAACTCTTCTTCCCACTGGCTTTGTTTCTGTGAAGCTAAATGGTGTTTTTATAGTGTTTAGTATTCTCCTCTACAGCACTGTCCTGCTTTATGGAGCAGAGCACTCACACACACACACACACACACACACACACACACACACAGTTTCATCAGAAGCTCTGGTGGTGATTTGCGCTCTTTTGTGCGTCTGCTTGCGTTTCAGACTGAGTTTTTTAGTTTTCCTAATCCACTGGGGATTAATCCACAGAAATCCAATCAGACTGTCTTCATTTCCACCGACAGCCATTTTGGTTTTATTAGCTCAGGCCTGATATTCCATTAGAGCGACTGCAGACCGTGTTTGGGATGCTACAGCTACCAGACAGCTTCCTGTTTAATGAAACTACGGTGCCACATCTGGGTGGATTGGCAGCTTCAGGTCTGCTCCAGAGCCCGTTTTCAGCTGAATCTGGGGCTCACATCAGGACCAGATCTCCCTTCAAAGCTTTAGTTTGGGTTCTTTGTTGCAGCGAGTTGCACACATGATGGCTTGAAGGCTGAGAAACGAGGCCTTTGGGGAGACGCTCAGATGCGCGCGCTGCCGCCTTTCATCCTGCAACATGGCGCACTGGTTTGCTGTTCTGATGCAAAGCGCTCTTCACTCTTAGCTTGAAGTGTGAAGGTCCGCATTCATGGTGGAGGTCTGTAAATGAAGCGTTTCGGTGTGTGTGTTTAGATCTGAGGAACAGCTGAGCGGGGTCAGATGCTGCACCTCCCGTGTGTGTTTGTGATTCTCCCGCTCAAGTATTAAACTAAATAATCTTGTGTGTCACTAAGCGTTCCCAATCCCCTCCCCTCACTTCTCCGTCCGCTTTGCCACCAAGAACAAAAGAAAGTAGAGGCCGGACTCCGACGAAGGCTTCTAATTATAGCTGCGAGAGCCGGTGGAGTTCACACGTCAGGAATTCTGCAAACACGTCTTTGATCGTTTACGGCAAAGTCGGAAGCTTGCCTCGTGTCTTCAGCGTGTCAGAAGAACCATTAATAATGAGGCTTTAACTGTTTTTAATGGATTCAATGTGAGCAGAAGAACATCTACAGCTCAACGCTCAGGGCATAGCAGTGGAAGCAGTTTATTACAAAATATCATTTCATTATAAAAATTCATATAGACACTATAAAATAATTAGTGAGATTCTGTAAATACCTTCATAAAAGCAGCTAATTTGAAACACGTGGATATTTACACCTTACAGCACCAGAGTCATCAAGGCTCTTCACCAGGTAAACGTTCCGACCTGAAGCTTCCTGTCTAAGGAAAACCAGTTTTGCATCGAGTCACTGACTCGTGTCAGTCTTTACAGCAATCCTCATGCTAAGCAAGCATGCAGCGACAGTGGAGAGGAAAACTCCCTTTTAATAGGAAGAAACCTCCGGAGGATCCTGCATCAGAGTGTGGCCGATAAACTCCATCCATCCTTCCTTTTTCTTCCCCTTATCCAGAGTCGGATCATGGAGGCAGCAGCCTAAGTCGAGAGGCCCAGACTTCCCTCTCCTCCAGGGGAATCCCAAGGTGTTCCCCTGGCCAGGTGAGAGACATATGGGCCATTCCCATCTGTACCGGGTCGGCCCGGGCCGGGTAGCCCCAGTCGGCCCCAGCCTGGCCCGGTTGATTCCACACATCCTTGCCTTAAGCCCATGTGGGCTGATTCTACCCACCAATCAGAGGCTTGCTCTAATGGAAGGTGTGAATTTGCTGTCAGCAGTGGGTGTGTTGGCCCTGGTCGGCCTGAAGCAGACCCCCTCGAGAAGAGGGCTGAGAATGAGCCTTGGTTGGCCCGGAAAAATACCAGGCCACCCAGATATGTAAACAACCTACGCTACCCGGCCCGGGCCGACCCGGTACAGATGGGAATGGCCTAAAAGTCCCTCCAACGTGTCCTGGGTCTGCCTTTAGGCCTCCTCCCGGTTGGACGTGCCCGGAAAACCTCACCAGGAAGGCGTCCAGGAGGCATCCTGACCAGATGCCCGAGCCACCTCAACTGGCTCCTCTCGATGAACTCAAGTTACAGGAAAACGGGAACCGTTTTATGTGTGAACTTAGATCTTTAAGACATCCCAGAAACATTTGGAGTTCATCTAAAATGTTTGAAGTTCATGAAACAAAATCTATTCTTTTAAAGGTAATTTGGTAGCAATGTCTCTGGAGCAGAGGTCACCTACCTGGTGACCCCTGGAACAGCTGGAGCAGCAGCAGCTCAGGAGGTAGAGCAGGTTGTCCAGTAATCAGGAGGTTGCAGGTCGTAGCTCATCACCGGCACGTGAGTGGGTAGATCACTGATTGTGTTATGAAGCGCCTTGGGGGGTTGTAGAACCCCAAGGAGGCGCTACACAAGCACAGGAACCCTTTAAGGTGCCCACAGGCTTTTTGCACAAGTCTAACATAAATAAATAAATCCGCTGCCATGTTTTGAACTCCATTCTAGTTCAAAGGTCATTGTTGAACCTACCTGGAAGGCCCTGGTGTGGCTCAGTACCCATGAAGTAGCTCTCAGCTTCACCAAGCTTGGTGACCCCTGCTCTAGAGGATGTCCTACAGGAACCATCCAGTAAAATGGGAACGTTTTCTACTTTAATGAAACAGAAAAGCCTATTTTTGATTCTAAATGAAGGAAATTCTAATAAAATCCAGAAGACCTGTGATGCTCCTGCTGGTGGAGGTGAGAAAACAATCCTTCATCTTCAGTCAAACACTTTTAACTCCTGTATAGTAAAAAGGTTTGCTCCACACCTCACCAGAACCTTCTGAGGTTTGGAACCAGAAACTGAAAACATGTACAGAAGTAGTACTTTAAACTCTGTGTATGTACTATAGGATACTTCAGAAAGTAGGTTAGTCCTTATGTAAGTACCTTCACGAAGCGCCGGAGATGTCCTCTCAGTGTCAGAGCTGTTGGTTGATGGCGAGTCTGGAGGGTGTGTGTGTGTGTGTGTGTTCGCGTGGTCACTCGACCCCATTAACCCCCCTCCTTTAGTGTCACGTCCTGTTTCCTCCTCCTTGGTTAATGGAGCGCTCGTCCTCTGGCCTTCGTGGGTGAAGTAACCGTGCTGCCCTGACTCATCTTCATCATCACCTTCGTTGTCGTAACCATCATATTAGTCACATCGAATCATCTGAAGTGAGTTTAATTATTATTAATGATGATGCAAAGAAGGGCCCATCGACAGGAAGCGACTGATTTAGACTGGAGAGAGAACGACTTGGAAAACTTGACATCTAATCAACACTTTAGTGGTTAAAAGAATCATTGTTTGGTTCGATTGTTCATTTGTTGCTTTGAAACTAAACCTAGAAACATCCCATAATAGAAAAACGGCTGTGGTGGTGGAAGAATAGAGAGTGAGCTTCAGGACAGGTGAAAGTTCGCCTGAATGGCCAGATGGAATAACTTGGATCATCTGATTGGGATTGAGTTTTGCGTGAAATCACTCCCTTTAATTTTCTGATTCAGTATTTCTATAGATCTGGTGTAAAGCCAATAATAACAGACATACCAGAACAGGAAAATAGTCTCCTACACCTAGCATTAGCATTAGCTTCTGATCGAAAACAGACGGTGAAACTTTAGATTTAGAAAGTCCTGACAGATCTACGTCACACTGTCACTAACATTCATGGACTCACCCATCTGACTCACGACGGGGAAGGCTGTTGTTGGTTTGGCATCCAGGATGTAGAAGCTAACCGTTAGCATTAGCTACTCCACCACACAGCAGAACTCCTCCAGGCTTGTGTTATTGGTGGAGATAGAACATCAGCGTTGGAGAGAAAACAGTCAGTGGTAGAGTCATGTTGCTGTTAGCCAATCAGAGGAGAGAAGTCCAGATATCAGGAAGTCGTCTGAAGTTACTTTCTTCTCCATGCTGAAACAGGCGCACCAGAGCTTTTTTTCCCCAGAGTTCAACACACATTCATTCCTACTAGAGACCACTGCACATGTATTAATAATGAGTGAAGGATGTTCCACTCTTCTCATATTATTTTAAACATTTGTTTAATGCAGATTAGTCAATGAACAGTCTGGGATGTTCTTGGCGACTCGTCCTCTGGGATTATTGAGTTGTCATCCGTCACTCAGGCTGCTTTTCCTGGAGCTTTCTATCGATTCCCATTTGTTTTCTCTCAGTCGTCCTTAAGATGTCTGGAGATTCTTGTCTGACTTCGACCATCAGGTTTTTACCAAGACAACCACTGATTACTGAATCATGCTTTTGTTTTCGTTCAAATCCAGAACTGATGATGATCTCAGACCATCGGCTTTTCCTTACACGATAAAACTCTGCTGGTGTTTTCTTTTCGTTTTCCTCTCCACTAGATTCTCACACTTAATTCAAATATGCATCCAAAATAAAGACCACTACAAAGCAGAAAGAAAAATCTGTTAGTAGTACATAGTAAAGCCTCGTACTCACAATGTACTTAAAGGGTGCTTCCAGGGAGAACCTGCACCACATGGTGGTGGTGGAGTTTACCCTAAATTGGTGTATTGCCGGTTTGAATCCAGGCCTTGGGTCACACACTTCACCCTACCTGTTCTCGGCCACCTTACATCTTCTGTCAGAGTACCCCAGAGCAGCTGTGGCTGCGAAGCATCACCACCAGTGTGTGAATGGGCGAAGGACCGGATTGTAGTGGAAAGTGCTTTGCTGTCCTCTGACTCAGAAAGGCGCTATACAAGTGCAGGTAATTTATCATAAATACAAAGTTCTTAAAAGTACAATATGGAAGCGACAGGAGCAACCCAGAAGTCATTTCTTGTACCCCTAAGAAGCCACGGCATCTTTTGGTTTTACTCTCCTGTTGGGTGAAGGCTAGAGGCCAACGTTGAGCTAACGATGCTAACGGTGAATTAGAAGCAAACATATCTGAAGCCACTTTATTTCCTTTACCAACATCTTGATATTACAGTGAAATGTTTTATCTACTTATCAGCTAACTGGGTATGACCCGTGTTTGCTCCTCATCCAGAATCTTCTGCTGATCCGTAGCTGGCATCACGGAGAGGTAGTGGTGAAGTCACTAGTGTGTAAAAATGGGCTGCAGTACCCAAACCTGACCACCAGGTGTCATTATTCCACTATGCAGGGTACCTTGAGTAGATAGAAGAACTTATGGTAGTACTCTGTCCATACAGTTGTGGGTCTGTGTTACTAAGCTGTTGTACCAGGGTGTATTCTAAGTGAACTTTGACCAGAGTACATCCAGATTTTCCAGGGTCCGGGTCTGGAAAATGGAGACGGCGTTACGCCTCACCGCCTACTGCTTCAGGTTTTAACGATGTAGCGCTTGAATATGAACCCATTATGGAGGAGAGGGCGAGGGAGATTCATTATTCTGCTCTGGGTGAGCCCCCCCCCCCCCTCCCATTACCAGCCCATCCATCGTTTTCTTCCTCCTCCTCACTTCTGCGCGGCTTTCATGATTGTTTTTTATCTTTTGTCTGTGTTTTTGTGAAGTCGTGTTGGGAAATGCTGCTGTTATGTGTACCACCCCCCCCCCCGCGCGCGTTTGTCTCGTGGATGACGGAGGATGACTCAGGCTCCGTGGGGTTTTATTCCGTCTCTGAGTGTAGGAGTCACATGGCTAATAGTCCCTCTCTTCCTGACAGACTAATGACTAGTGTGTGCTCCTGTCGGTCTCACGCTCCACGCTTCCCTCCCTACCTCTTGCTCTTGGAAGTGATTAGCTTCCCTTTTTTTTATTTCCTTCGACTGCATCCATTACGACGATTATCTGGAACCGACGTCGCTGTTGCCCATCTCTGTGTTTTATCAGACATCAGCTGATTTGATTTGAGTGATGACGGGACTTCCTGTGAACGTTGGACCCGGTGTGATGGCTGTCGGCACACACCAGAAAGCAGCAGTGATTAAATGACCCATTTTCAGACGCCGAGCTTTTTTACTTCTGTCAAATTTAACAGCCTCTGAGTTTTCACTTGATCTGTCAGCTGCTTGAAATGCATTACATCAGCTAAACACAAATGCCTTTTAGGAGCACTTTAAAACAGCGTTTGTTGTGTTAAATGTCCTGCATTAGCAGGAACTTATTCAAACTGTCTTTAAACGGCATTTATGGGCCACTGTCTTTAGCTTAATTGTAGCTAAAAATGTGGAAAGCCCATAAAAGCAGGCAGTAAACCACTCTGGTGGTCCCTGAGAAGATGTGGGATGGTATTAAAGAGCTCCTATGACCCACTAGCATGAGGCTGATCACAGGAAGTACTTCCCAAAATGTCTTCAGCAACCCTGAGATGTCTCTGGTTCTTTCACTAGTTTAGCCTAACAGCTTAGCCTAGCTTAGTTTAACACAGGAGGATAAAGAAAGAACCTGCAGCCTCTCCTTTCCACGTTTTGACCTGAACTCTGCGTTTTCTGCTCAGATGACCTGTCCTACGAGGTGAGCTGGTTCTTCACCAGGCTGCGGGGAGGACAGTTGAACGCTCGAGTCGCCACCCTGGATCGCTTTGGCGTCGTGAGAAAAGTCCACCGGAACTCTTCCAGTGACGTTTCGATTGAGCGCAAAGACACCAACAGCTACCAGCTGAACATCTATGGCACTCAGGACAGGTTGGTCCATGTGGTGTTGACTTTAGTTTTTCTAGGTCTGGACAGGTCCACGAGAATGTCTTCTGTCACGGTGGTGTTGAGCGGTAGGGAGGAGGTTAACCATCTCAGAACAACCTGGTGCTGACTACCACCAAGACTACGGACTTGGGTAGATGGATGGGATTGTAGGACAGAGGACCTCCCTGGTCCTGACCCGTCCTCTGTGGGGGAGAAGGAACAAGGATTATGTCCAGAGAGGTGATCCAGGTCGGTACCAGTTCACGAGGAGCTATGGTTTTAAATTCAGAACCAAAGTAGATGGGTAGGAATACGATTATGGGCTGGTACCAGTACCTGGTACCTATGGGTGGGTTTAGTGGACATGCATGGGGTGCATACTTCTGAGGGTACATGCCTCTGTAGGCACTCAGCTGGGTGCCTACAGGGGTACGCATGGATGGAACAGAGCCAGGTTGTTCCTCAGTAGGTGTCCTACGTAACCCTCACCCTCTAGTGCTGGGGCACCTGTGGAGAAGCTTTAGCTGGTACCTTATGAACGTGTGAAAAGCCACTTGTTTCAGACTGGAAAGTCGGCCCTGGCCTAACAGGAGTGGGCGGGGCTGAGTGGAATGAGCCACCGTACTCATCGTGTGGCTGAAGGACGCCATCAGGACTAAGTGGTACCCTAGTAGAAGTCCAATAAGTGTTAGAGTAAAGATCAAAGATGACAAACGAAGGGAAACCAGCTGTGAAGCGTAACACCTGATGCATCCAGTGGGCCGCCAGGTCACATCAATACAGATGCGTGCTTCCCAGCGCTGGTCAGCATTAATAATGCTGAATGCTGAAGACGTGATCGGGTTAAAGTCACGTCCACCGGTGAGCTTTCATACGGGTCAGGGGTTGGGTACAGAAACGTCTGCTAGACGGTGGTACGTTTTTTATTCTCATGTTCTGTGTGTGTGTGTGTGTGGGGGGGGGGGGTGTCTCACCTGTCCAGGTGAACGTTGTATTTATTCTGTAACTGTCGTGCACACGACACGATGTTGGTGCATCTTTGATATTAACTCTTCCAGTTGTAACCTCTCAGGGACAGTGGAGAGTACCACTGCATGGCCACGCCCTGGTACCTGTCGTCCTCCACGGGAGCCTGGACCGAAGCCGGAGAGCTGACGTCTGGACGAGTCTTCATCTCTGTCAAGTTTGCTGGTGAGGAAACCTCCTCCTTCGTTTAGAGATGAACTCACGAGTTACGCAGAATCTAACTCATTTCTGCTCGTCTCGTGTTTCCAGTGTGGGACTCCCTAAAGTTTCCTCTCCTGTACGGTGCAGCAGCTTCACTGGGTAAGATCAGCATGAACATAACTGTAGCGGTCACTTAGACGCGTTTTCAGGCGTTTGTCACTGAAAACGGGTTCTAACGTCCGTAGGAACGACATTCGAAAAGAGAATTGAATGAAATTCTCTCTTTTGTTAAAAGAGCGACCTCCGATCGGAACGATGAATAAAAACGGATCCTGCGATCTGTAGTATGGGTAGTCACAGGGCTGTTTGGTGTCTGGGTGTGTACTTCACTGGTCCACAGACAGCTGAGGGGACAGTTGTCTCTGGAAGACAGGCTAGCAGGTCAGAGTTGGACAGATTTTCTAGATCAGTGTCCAGCCCTGTCCTGGAGGTCTCCCGTCCATCCGTTCAGGGGTGGGGAACCCTGGTCCATCGAGGGCCGCTATCTAGCATATCTTGGTTTCAACCCTGCTCCAACACACCTGATTTCAACCAGCAGGTGATTGACAGGCTTCTGCAGAGCCTGATCAGAAGTGTTGGAGCAAAGACGTGCAGGATACCGGCGCTCGAGGACCAGGGTTCCCCACGCCTGCTTAGTTTTTTTTCTCTGAACCTGATGGACTGGATGAGTTACCCGTTAATCACCTGGTTAGGGTAACCAGAGGGTTGCAGGTTCGAGTCCTGCTCATTCTGATGCTGTTGTAGTGTCACTGAGCCTCCTTTCCTGCTGGTGGTGGTCGGAGGGACCGCTGACCTCGCGTCTGTCGATGTACCCGCAAGCAGCGTGGCTCGCCATCCAGACCCGGTCCAGGTCCGGGTGCTAGCTTCTAGTCCGGGTCAGGTTTGTAAAACCGTTTCAGAGACGAGACACGTCTCTGAAACGGGGGAGCGACTCGTCTCCGTGGCTCTAGGGACAGAAACACAGCATTTGTTGGCTTTGAGTGTTTTCATGAACATAAACAGAACCGGTAATAGTCGCACCTTGTGTGTGTGTGTGTGTGTGTGTGTGTGTGTGTGTGTGTGTGTGTGTGTGTGTGTGTGTGTGTGTGTGTGTGTGTGTGTGTGTGTGTGTGTGTGTGTGTCTCTCTCTCTCTCTCTCTCTCCAGGCGTCGGGCTCTTCTCGGTGCTCCTGGGTCTCCTGTGCGCCCACTGCTGCTGCCGTAACACGACACACACTCCCCGCTCGCACAACAAGCTGATGAACTTTGAGATGGACTGACACACACTTTCCCCTGCGTCCACACACTGCAGCGCCCACAGGAAGCACCACACAAACAGCAGACACACGCCCGTCGACGACTTCTGGGACACCCAGCTGTTCGCCGACGACGGGCGTTGGGAGTAACTGGACTCGGACTCCCGATCGACCGCTCACAGTGCTTTTCAACGGTGCTCAGGACATTTCAGCTCTGCAGTGGGGGTGCAGGGGTCTTTCACACTCACCCATGGAGTTAAAGCCTTTCAGACTTCTGTTTCTGGGAGAAATCCGCGGCGCTTCTAGTGATCTTTCCTTTGTTTGGACTTCAAGTTGATGAGAAACTCTTTGAGACGTCACTGCCCGCTGGGAGTAACGGACCTCCAAACGGATCAGCTGCCTCCCTAACTAGGAATAACAAATGAAGCTGGACCTCTCGTCCTCTCTGTAACCAAGGCTCGGTGCAAAGTGCAACCTCTCTGAGTCTGGTGGTAATTGGGTCCTCCAGCACATCCGTGGTTGGGGGTCAAGCGCCGTCTGACACCCTGACGTGTCTTTGGTCTGGTCCTGGCTCTGTGCTCTTCCCGTTGGGTTCTCGTTTTGCACAAACCCGACGAAACCACCTTTATTCAAGTCTAGTTTTTACAGAATTAAGAGACTTTAAAATGTGACATTTTCAGTTTTACGATGAGATGTGCAGTGTGTGTGTTTGTGTGTGAGCTATCCTGTGTGCGGCTGCCCGACCCATTTATCCAGCCGCTGGTGTTTGCCTGCGTCTCGTGTTTCGTACGCCGTGTGGGTGTTGTGAGACTAAAGGGTTGCATGTACGGATTTAAAACGACACTATGATGTCACTCATGAGCAGACGTGTTTCAGGGTGGAAGGAGAAGCTTCTTTGGTTGTTTTTTAGAATCATGCATGTTTGTCAGATCCGTTTGCGGAGCCTAGCTCACTGTTGGGGAACACTTGTGACTTGTTTTAGACTCGCTCCGCTCTAAACCCAGCATCTCTCTGGGCTGCACCTCACAAACGCCCCAATGCCGGAGTTTCTACGGAGCCCTTCCCTGCTTGGGTCGGGAATCGCCAACATGTGGATGAAACGTGGACATTTTTGATTTTTGTGACTGAACAGCAACACATTTGTCGAATTCATTGTTGTTTTCTGCCAAATTTACATGTTTTGAATCCGTTTTTCTTCGACCTCCAACAAGCTGCAGCCCCGTAAGATTCTGCACACAAAGTTCTTTTCCTCAGCGGCGCCGCTGCGAGCTTGGCACAGATTTCCCACAAGCCAAACCTTCCTGTCCCTGCAACCATCTGATGTGATCATGTGACTGTTGAACCATGGGTTAGGGTTTGACACGCTGCTCTGACCTTTATGGTGTCAGACTTCAACCCCAGAAATGAACAAAGCTGCTTTTCTCCTGGTTTTTTACACTTTTTAAAAACTTTTTTCAGCGTTAGGATTCATGCCACGGAGCATCTACAGGGTTCTGGGACCTTCACGCAATAAAAATCATCCTGGAGAGTTTGTATTGAAATCCCAGTAAAACAGCTCAGATTATAGTCTGGTTTAGTTTAAAACGCTTTTAGTGAAGCTTAAAAAGTTCATTTTTATTCTGTTTCTCTCAAGAACATCTGACATGAATCCAGTAGGCTCCGTTGGCATCAAAAAATTCATTTTTGACATTTCTTTACATCTGAATCTGCATTAATCAGCTGGGTCACATTTCAACCCGTGCCATCCGCTGGGGCTTTTATTTTGTTAACGAATGACCTTGTCGTGCTGTGTGACATGTTAACGCAGTTATGTTGAAACCCAGCAGGATGCAGCTTGTTTGCTGTGATTTTTAAGCCACTGTTTAACAGCAATAATCAGCTTATTTCCAGGTTATCGCTCAAGCTGACCCGGACCATGAAACTGGTTCTAGAGAACCAGAACGACTTGGAAATGGTGGAAAGAACCTGTCTGATCTAATGAATCTGTCTGTAGCTTCCAGAGTCCGTATGTTCAGAGGAGTCGATCCCGGCAGGAAAAGAGTTTAGTGCCAAACGACAACGTAGCTCAGAAAGACGCCGTGAACGCGTCCCAACATGGCTACTCTGATGTTTTTATTTTGTTTCTACAGTTGATATGATGAATTATGAGCATTTTTTTTTTAATAAATAGATTTTAAACACATTCTCCTTTTGAATTGTTTACTTTTGTTATATGACAACAAATCAGCTGATTATTAACTTGTTCACTAATCAGAGTTTATGCTAGCGTCTACAGCCGATACGTAAACTATGCTTTTCCTGAAACAAACTACGTTTAGAGAAAAGAAGGCAAAAGTAAACTTAGATGAAATCTCTTTATGGATTAAAAAATGCTTCATATTTGTTAATAAACTCAGTTTTAATCATTAAACTAAACAAATTTGTGCTGTTTGTTTTTGCAAATTATGGAAAAATGTACTTTTATTATACATCCATTAACATAAGGAAATGTAAGTATTTAAGGGTCAACTTTACTGAAAACCCATTTTTAATGATTAGTTCTGATTCTAACGGTCACTCTGAGTGTTTCATGCAGGCTGATCGTGGAAAATAGTCTTCTACGCCTAGCATTAGCATTTGATAGAAATCAGACGGTGAACCTCTAGGATAGAAAAGCCTGACAGATCAACGTCACACTGTCACTTACATTCATGGACTCACCCATCTGACTCACGAGGAAGGCTGTTGTTGGTTTAGCGTCCAGGAAACGGCAGAGAGCGTCTCGGCTAGTAGAAGCTAACTGTTAGCATTAGCAACTCCACCACACAGCAGAACTCCTCCAGGCTTGTGTTATTGGTGGAGATGAAACGCCAATGTTGCAGAGCAAACCGAGTCAGTGGTAGAGTCGTGTTGCTGCTAGCCAATCAGAGGAGAGATGTCCATAAATCAGGAAGTAAGACTCCAGGTCGTCCTGTCTGAAGCTCAGCTGTGATGTGACTCGCTTCTAGTTCCTGGAACTGGTGTTTTATTTCCCCTCGAGCACAACTAACATGGCACTCGTCTCCTCCTCTGCTATTGGGTAAATGAGTGTCCCACGCCTTTAATGTGTTCTACAACCAGGTAGGGATAAGCGATAAAATGCATGTAATATTAAACCCTGATAGATAGCACACCTAATAAATAATTGATTGTGTTTTTTTTAATATTGGAGTTAAAATGATGCCACAGCAGAGATTAAAATTGGCCCGTAATCTCCTGTAATCCAGTGCATCTCTGTAGGAGCCAGGGACGTTGTTTTGACATGTCTTCCCCCCCAAACTAACCCCATTGGCCGGAGCCATGTTGGGGTAACGGCTGAGGTCAGAGGTGAGGGCGTAACGACTCACTAAAGGGGCTTTCAGCCCTCCTCGGCCTTGGATTCGGTTTAGCATCAAGCCTGAGAACGTCACCTGTAGCTGGATGCTGATCAGAAGAACCGCTTCACGACTTCTTGAGAGATTATTTCTTAATCTGTGAAAGAATGGAGCGATAGCTGTCAGAAGAAGCCTCTCTCTTCGTTAAAAACCTGGCTGCTGACTGGGTTCAGTTTAGAGACTTGTGACAAAAGTGGCCTAATTTGTTTTTTTTTTCTTCATCTCTGGGCAAACCTTCAATCAGCTTTTTTCTCCCAAACAGGAAAAAGAGGGAGAACTGTTTCAAAAACATCAGGCAGAATAAATGTTTTCTAATTCAGCGTCGGACTGCTGCTATCTCTCTGAGCCGCCGTCCTCTCGTTAGTCCCCAGGGACTCGTGTTTATAGACTATCTGTCACAAGTTTCTTTTTCTCTGTGTCCCTGTGTCTCTCTTTCTCTCTGTCTTCATCTGTCTCTCTCTCTGTCTGTCTTCATCTGTCTCTCTCTCTCTCTCTGCCTGTCTTCATCTGTCTCTCTCTCTCTCTCTGCCTGTCTTCATCTGTCTCTCTCTGTCTGTCTTCATCTGTCTCTCTCTCTGTCTCTCTCTCTTTCTCTCTCTGTCTTCATCTGTCTCTCTCTCTCTCTCTGCCTGTCTTCATCTGTCTCTCTCTCTTTCTCTCTCTGTCTTCATCTCTCTCTCTCTCTGCCTGTCTTCATCTGTCTCTCTCTCTGTCTGTCTTCATCTGTCTCTCTTTCTCTCTCTGTCTTCATCTGTCTCTCTTTCTCTCTCTGCCTGTCTTCATCTGTCTCTCTCTCTTTCTCTCTGTCTTCATCTGTCTCTCTCTCTCTCTCTGCCTGTCTTCATCTGTCTCTCTCTCTTTCTCTCTCTGTCTTCATCTGTCTCTCTCTCTCTCTCTGCCTGTCTTCATCTGTCTCTCTCTCTGTCTGTCTTCATCTGTCTCTCTCTCTCTCTGTCTCTCTCTCTTTCTCTCTCTGTCTTCATCTGTCTCTCTCTCTCTCTCTGCCTGTCTTCATCTGTCTCTCTCTCTGTCTGTCTTCATCTGTCTCTCTCTCTCTCTCTGTCTCTCTCTCTTTCTCTCTCTGTCTTCATCTGTCTCTCTCTCTTTCTCTCTCTGTCTTCATCTGTCTCTCTCTCTTTCTCTCTCTGTCTTCATCTGTCTCTCCCTTCCTCTACCCCTCCTCTCCCCTCCTCTACCTCTCCCCATCTCCTACTGGGTCCCTTCTCATGTTTTTCTCTCTTCCTCTCCCCTCCTCGTCCTCTGTGTCTCCCCCCACCCACCCCATCTCTCTCTGTCTCTCCCTCTCCCTTCCTCTCTCTCCCTCCCCCATCTCTCTTCTACTGCGTACCCCCTCATGTTGTCCTCTCTGCCCATCACGACGGTCCTCCTTTCTGGATTAGAAATGCAGATGAGCTGAAACCTGGTGGCACTCCTGAGTTTTCTTTTCTCCACCTCTTTAGCAGCAGCCTCTCTCTCCACCAGCTTTTCTCTCATCTCATCTGTAGCTGGCAGGAATATAGAAAAAAGATCCACGGTTGATTGGCTGAGTTGCACTTGTTCTCTCTCAGGGTCCATTTGACCCATTTTCCTGTCCCTGCATCGCGCCTCTCATGGATCGTTTGCTAAAGCGGCCTTGTCACAACGCAAAAGCATCGTGTTCTTTAATTGAATCAGTGACGTGTGTGATTAAAAACACAAACTGATAGTTCTCACAGCTCGAGGGATGCTCCAAAGTAACCAGCAGCAAAAGCTAAAAACCCAAATTAATTAGAAATGTCTTGCAGCACGTGGAAGTGAGAGAGCTCACCAGAAGCTGTTTTCTGGTTTTTATTGTAATCGGAGTCGACGTTTCTGCTCCTCCATCAAGAGGGTCTTCAGATGCTGGGCCTTAAGGATGTGGTGGTGTCTGAGCATTATCCATCTATTGTCTCTAAAGGTTCACCGAGAAAGTGAAATAGACTGGTCACTGAGTTGCACATGCCTGCTGAACATGGAAATGATCTTCAACCCGTGTGTCCTGCATTAGCTGCAGAAAAAAACTAGTCACTCCTATTTCTAATTTTTATGCAAAGCCCCGCCCCCACCTTGGCTTGAGACCGCCCACTGGAAGGACAGAGCAGAGTGCATCTCGACCAATGACTAAAAATACTGGACAAACACTCCGTGACATCACCCACAGCTTTTTATGCAAGAAAAATGAATGAACGGAAAAGTCACATTGCTGTTATCCAAACTGAGGAGAGTTGTTTACCCACCCACCCATCCATCTACCCACCCACCCACCCATCCATCCATCCATCTACCCACCCATCCATCCATCCATCCACCCATCCATCCATCCATCCATCTACCCACCCATCCATCCATCTACCCACCCATCCATCCACCCATCCATCCATCCACCCATCCATCTACCCACCCATCTATCTACCCACCCACCCATCCATCCATCCACCCATCCATCCATCCATCCATCTACCCACCCATCCATCCATCCATCCATCCATCCACCCATCCATTCTTCTACCCATCCACCCATCCATCTACCCACCCACCCATCCATCCATCCATCCACCCATCCATTCATCTACCCATCCATCTACCCACCCACCCATCCATCCATCCATCCATCCATCCACCCATCCATCCATCCATCCATCTACCCACCCATCCATCCATCCACCCATCCATCTACCCACCCATCTATCTACCCACCCATCCATCCATCCATCCATCCACCCATCCATTCTTCTACCCATCCACCCATCCATCTACCCACCCACCCACCCATCCATTCATCCACCCATCCATTCTTCTACCCATCCACCCATCCATCTACCCACCCACCCATCCATTCACCCATCCATTCATCTACCCATCCACCCATCCATCTACCCACCCATCCACCCATCCATTCCTCTACCCATCCATCTACCCACCCATCCATTCATCTACCCACCCATCCATCCATTCATCCATCTACCCACCCACCCATCCATCCATTCATCCATCTACCCACCCACCAATACCTTCATCTACTCATCCATCCATCCATCCATCCATTTTCAGCCACTTATCTGGGGTCGGGGCTCCGGGGCAGCAGCCTAAGCAGGGAGGCCCGGACTTCCCTTGGGCCAGCTCCTCTGGGGGAATGCGTTCCCTGACCAGTCAAGAGTTATATGGGTTTGGTACCGCCTGGCCCGGCCCGGCCTGCATTACATTTATTGTTTTATACCTGCATGGCGCTGGTGGTGCTTTTGCCAATCCTACCGGATGTTTTTTTGGCTCTTAACCTCTGGTGGTCTGCTCAGGGCTGGTGTGGGCCAACACACCCACTACGACTGATATGCTGGCTCGGGTAGTATTAGTGGGAGCCTCCGATTGGCCGATAAAATCAACCAATCCGGGCTTCCTGCATGCGTGATTCATTATCATTCTGGATGAGGCATAAACATTGCCTCTGACTGAAGCAGCAGCAGCAGCGCTCTGTCTCCTCCTCACTGCAGTGAGGAACACACACACACACACTCACGGACGCTTTTGTTCATGGGAGACACCACAGACTTTTCCCCACGTCCTTTGCTCCGCCCACGTGCTCGGAGATTTCCCGTGTGTGTGAACAAACCCTAGCGGTGCGGGAGCCGGACCGACGCCACCCGGCCCGGTTCGTGCCGGCCCAGATGGGAATTACTCCTGTTCCTCTCTAAGCTTTTGGAGAAGGTGATGGACTTCATGAATTCTCTTGACATTCTGAAGACATTCCAGTCAGGTTTCAGAGCTGGACACAGGCAGCTCTTGCTGTTTTGACTGGTGGTGCTGCTGTCCTTTTGCTACTGGATAAGCCATTTTACTCCACGTTTGTGGATTTGGGTTTTCACCTCTCTACTGAGGCTCTACTTTAATGTAAACTTGTGTATTTTAGGTGAGATTTAAACACGCCCAAGCAGGATGTCTGCCTCACCTGGAGCCCACCGACTGAAAACGCCCTTTCACCTCTAGCCCTGTAATGCACCTCGGGTTCACCAGAAACAGCTGATTGGCTGATCTAAGAACACCCAACCTTTCCCATCAGCAAAATGCATAAAATAAGAAAACCTGCTCCCCATGATCGGCTCCACGCTGAAGATCCGCTCTTCCACATTAGAACAATCTCTTTAGCTCGGCCCAATTCCTGTCCAGCTGCGTCATCGCGTCGCTGACTTTAACCGGATAAAAGATAAAAACTCCCCTCCGACATCCGATCTGCTTATCTAGAGGCTGGGATGCACGGACCCCAACAGCGGTGCTTAGTTCCTCCCCCCCACAAAACTAAACCTGTGTGACCCCCAAGCTAAATGCATGCTTGTTTGTCCAGGGCTACCTCCCAGAATGCTTTGCTTCACAATCGATTTTAGCTGCTGTAAAGTACTCTATTACATTACAGGTGAGTGGTGTTCTTCCAGGAGAGCGTGGTCGCAGATTATCAGGGTGAAAACTGAACCTGGGACTTTCCTGACCCGGGCCTCCTGGATGTTTACTGCTGCAGATTTCCTAGATGCACCAACCGCGTCCAACAACAACAGCTTCTTCCACTCTAACATGAAGAGCCGGTAGTCTGCCTCTAAAGTCCTGGCTGACCTGCCTGAGCTGCAGATAAACACCGGTCTAAAGCAAACTTATCCTGCATCCAGATATCTGGGGTGTGCTGACTCCAGGTGAGTGTTAGTGTTGTCTAATCATTGTGTAAATGTTTTCCCCGTACAGGTTCGGCCCTGCAGAGGTCAGCTCAGATGTCCGTTTGCAGGCTGGAGGAACAGAGCAGTCAGATCAAACCGTGCTCATCGATGCTCCGGCTTAGCAAACAGACGCTTTCTTCCTCACACCATCTACCTCTTCTTCTCCTCTCCACGGGTGATAACAGCTCTGGCCATCCTGATTGGTTCAGCCTTCACCAACAGTAGCTCCGGGTCACGACGACCCCCGTTGGAGCCTTAAAGATACCGGCAAAGTGTTTCTACAAGTCGAGACCTCTCCACTGCTCAGTGGTGTGTGTGTGTGTGTGTGTGTGTGTGTGTGTGTGTGTGTGTGTGTGTGTGTGTGTGTGTGTGTGTGTGTGTGTGTGTGTGTGTGTGTGTGTGTGTGTGTGTGTGTGTGTTCCTTTGTTAGAGGTGTGTCTGCAGTCTGGATTTTATCAGCTAATTCCCAAAGCAGCTAAGCACTAATAATCCAAACACAGCTTGGTTTAATATAAATATGGTGTTTCCATCTGGAAGGTCAGAGGTCGTAGACCGAACACTCGTCTGTTATTGCTGCAGGAAACTAGAGCCCCAGTGCACTCCGGGGCTCCAGATCTCCAGCAGAAAAACAATAAATACTTTTTGATTAAAAACAGCAAAGGATTTATTTCACTCAGGATCTTCAGGCCAATGCAGAAATTCTGAAGGTATTTATTTAAAATTCAGAAATGAAACTGAAGCCTAAACATCTCCTCATCTCTCGCCATAGCTAGAGCTCCAGATGATGATAATGACGGAGTTACAGTTGTTCTGGTCAAAGCCGACCCAACAAGTGTCAGCTAAGGCTGATCAGCTGTAGCGGCCATCTTGGATTAGGTTGACTCCAAAAGATAAAACACCGTCAGATTCAGGCGCCCCCTTGTGGTCAAGATTGGAAATGAATGCTTATTTTCAGAAAGGATTTCTGGATTGTTTTATTTTCATAACTTGTTAAATTTGCATCTGTATCATTAAAGTTTGGGTCGATTATCCTGGAGAAATCTTCAACTCTGTCTACGCAACTCTATAACAATTTAGCATGCTAGCTAATAAAGCTAGCCCAGCTCAGGTCTCACTTCCTGTTCAGCTGCTCCAAGCCGAGAAGCTGTGATTGGTGCACATAGAAGAGCTCGCTGTTATATTATGTGGATATCAATCCTACTTTTTGGAAATAATAAGCAGTTTGTGCATACAAGAGAATTTAAGGCAAAGCGCTTGCACATACTGTGTTATTGTGTTGTTTTTTTCTGGGGGGGGGGGCACCACGAAGCCTTTGTGCTTAGGGCACCAAAATAGCTAGCAACAGCCCTGAGCATATCAAGAGATGGTGCAAAAGTCGTCGTGGTTGGGATGCTGTCGCCGTGCGCTCTGATCCCTGAGTGAAGCAGAGCAGACGCTCAGTCGGTACCTCCTGTTGAGAAGCTGCTCGGCTTTCCCCCAGAGACAAAAGACTAAACATAAAAAAACTTCTAAACATGAAGAATTTATGAACTGTTTACAACCTAAGGCAGCTCCTGGTGCTGCTTGACTCTGTTTCCTGTTGAAATGTTCTGCTCCGGCTGCAGAAACAGATGCTTTTCACTTGTTTACTCCCACATTCCACATGTAAGAATTACAGCGTGTATCTGTTGTGTTTTTACTACAACCCAAAGTCACCAGTATGAGGTGGAGCTGGGGGTGTGACTAAGTGTGTTTTACCTGCTGGACACGGAAAATGTCCTCAGCTGCAGCAGCAGCCAGTTATTGCTCAGGGAGAGTGTTACTGACCCTCAGAGTAAATGTTAATATGTCAGCGAGCGTGCTCACAGGAATGCAGCCATGGCCCCAGCACCATCCCCTCGCCATGGAAACAGTGTCAACACATGAGTGGGGCACGGGGAGGTGAGAAAGTGTATATGAGCTGGAAGGTTTCAGTGTGTGTGTGTGTGTGTGTTATTTATTATTAGGTGGAGGATATTTGACCTCTCTTCTCCACAAATCTCCCCCCTGTGCTTTCGCTGCTCCGCCGTCTCGCCTCTCAGAGACGAGCTTAGATCACTTTTATGTTGTGCAAACCTTCACTCTGTTGATTTATAAAACATTTAAACACATTAAAGGGAGAACTCAAACCATTTCAAGTGGATTCCTGTTGAAAAAAGGACATTTGACCTGCTGTGAGCAGCTCTGTGAAGCGGGGTGAAGTTGGACCAGATTGACAAGCTAACGGCCAGACCAACGTAGATGTGGTTAAACGTCCTAATCTTAAAATGTTTATTTCAAGTCATGCAAACACAATACTTCATAAACTTTTTGTACACAACTATAACTTTTGCACAACATGTTTATTTATATAGAATTAAATAGTTTTTACAGTTGTTAGCACTTAGCTAACTTGCATAAGCCTAATTAAAGCATCAGTCTGAGTTTTTTAGGAAATTGTTTTTTAGAAATCTGTAAAAGTGATAGTCTTACCCCTTTACCTTGATATAATACGCATGAAATTATCCTGCTAATCACATCCCTCGTCCCGTACGGCCCCATGCAAGTAGAGCTGACAGCAGCTCAGCATTAGCCAACTGTGTTAGCCATCTGCTTTCTTCCAGATGACGATCAGTAAACGTGCTTGAGCATTTTGGTAAGTTTCTAGATAGATCTAGATAGATGCAGAGTTGGTGACCTTTCTTGTGGACCTACAGACTGTTGGAGCTGCAGCGGGAGGGGTAACTGATTCAGAGTGTGAAGTTCAGAGTCACTGACTACGTTTACGTGCAGCCAATATCCGGGTTATGATCGGGTTAAGGTCTGTATTCGGGTTTCTGAGTTGATCAGAATAACCCGTTTACAAGCATAAATAGAAAGAGTTACCCCTAACTTGCATAACCCGATTTAAATGCGGACGTTGGGGTAGCGTCAGGACGTATGGACTTTGTCCAGACGCAATATGCGTCATTTCCGGTTCTTCTTGTTCCGGTATCCGTAAAAACAACATGTTTCCCAGTTCGGAAGAGATAGCGACCGCGTTTCTTTGCGCTTTAGTTTCCTCGTCACTCCAAAAGTGTGGTGCTGTGCCGCGACTCGCCATGTTGCTCCCAACTTGTTGTTTACTTCCGGTGTTCTGGCGCATACAAGACGTCTCGCTACTCAAAAGACCAAGATTCCTTGCGAACAGAGCATGCACAGAACACACGCTTTGATGGGGATATCCCGATATGCGTTTACACGACCAAACATTTGGGTTAGAAAAGGGTTTCCCCAGGTGTAGTAACCGGGTTTTTAAAAACCCGTTTATGACCATATCCGGGTTTTTGGCGGTGTTTACATGGACCTGCGCAACTGGGTTATTGTGAATATTCAGGTTTTAAAAGGGTTACTGGCTGCATGTAAACGCACTCATTCATTTTCTAGATGAGGGGGAGTCCGTGTTTAACTGTGAGCAGCGCTCTAGGTCCAGCCACAGGAAAGGTGACTCAGCTTCGTTATTGATACGTTCTCAGTAACGTAGAGCCCGTTTAAAAGAAAAGCATGATATTAGCTTCATAGGCAGCTGATTTCATTGCTTAGGGGACGTGTGACAAAAGCCCTGCTGGAGACTAGCGTTCTCCTCTTACAGATGCCACCAGCTCTGAGTTTAGCCCTCAGATTTGTCGAACATTAACTGTGCAGACACATCCTGATCCTCCTGCATGACTTGTCCTTGTATGGTTCTGCATTTTCAACGTGGCACGGCTCCATTTCCTCACCAGGCTCTACGTCCCAGTGTTGTAAACACCGCTAAAGCACCACCATCACTCCTCTGTGTCCGCTGCACTGTTTCTGTCTGTGGCACAGGAAACCCACTTCAGTCTTGCTGAAAGATGAAGCTGCAGCAACTGCTGCTCTGATGCTGCAGATGTGGTCTCCCTCCGATCAAAACGCGGCTGAAGTTGGTTTGATTTAGGAGAAAATCTGAGCTGCAGCTGCAGAAATACTTCATCATGAAGCAGCAGTTCACTAGCCTAGTGAACTAGACCAAATTCTTGCTTTGCAAAGTTTTGTCTAGGAATGCTCCACTTGAACCTCTGCAGCCCCTAACAGCATTCTGGCTGGCCAATCACAGCTCTCTAGAGGGGTTTCAAACACATAAAGAGCTGTGATTGGTCCATAATGGTGGGCCAATCATAGTGCTCTATCTGCTTAGTGAACATATCACAGAGCTTTATCCGCTTTGTGGGCCAATCAGGGCACTCTATATGCCTGGTGGGTGGGATGATGCAACAGAGTGAAACAAGATGGCGACAGCTCGTTTGAAACGGCTTTTACATCAATTTTGGGCTATTAGAACTTGGGCTTCATTAGAATCAGGAGCAGATAGAGGTATTTAAGTGCTTTTTTTTTTTAAATGATGTGTTT
The DNA here is from genome assembly GCF_043380555.1 of Nothobranchius furzeri. Classification (NCBI taxonomy): domain Eukaryota; kingdom Metazoa; phylum Chordata; class Actinopteri; order Cyprinodontiformes; family Nothobranchiidae; genus Nothobranchius; species Nothobranchius furzeri. The sequence goes on along the minus strand of NC_091754.1, from coordinate 47,546,844 downwards.
TCTTCTTCAACTGTGGACCGCCTCATTTACCGATAGCTGTTGCGGTGAGTATGTCACATTCATTGTCCAGTAGCATGCAGAGATCATTTGAAAGGCAACGGTAGAACCCGCCCCACAACCGAGAGCCGTCAGTGGAGCGCTGCCAGACTAAATAATACATTTATTTAGTCTGTCTTGCCAGGCTAGCAGGTTAGATTATTCTAATGGAAATTACAAATAATGACTTATGGAACGCTAAGAAACTGAGCTGTTTCACTTGCTTCGGTCTTTGCTCTGTTCAGACTAGCCGTGAGCTTATCAATCCTCCAGTTAGAACGGTTCATCCACAAATTCTTCATGGTTATGACATAAACTTCAATGGCAGCTCGCAGATTCAAATAATATAGGATAAAAAACTATAAAAGTAGAAAACTGCACACAATAAAGGTAGTATTACACTCTGGTCATCTGGTTAGGCATTAATAACAGAAGTGGGATTCACCAATTCTGCTGCTGAGGGGCGATTTCGGAGGAATAACGGTTATCTGTAGGAACTAAAGTTGAATAAAGAAATTTGTACTTCTGCTTATGTTGAAAGTGTGTTACTGCCGGCATGGATTAGGGTGGCGCGTTCACTGACCTGTGGATGTTTTTATGCATCTCTAGAAATATATCCACGGAGTAAAGTTGCTTTTTTTAAGAAAAGAAAGAAAGAATAAATTAAAAGCTCATTTTCTGTAGTTAGCTTAAGAACCTCTGTTACCCATTTGTATCTGAGTCAGGGTCCTCTTTGATTTCACACACAGCTGGTCTGTTTTATCGTTACTGATTTATATGATAAACAAGCCGCGCTTGCAAGGCGCCTTTCTGAGTCAGAGGACTCCAAAATACAAAATCACACTTCAGTAAAGAGTTGGTTCATGATCAGGATCCTGGGAACGCGTGTCGAGCTGCAAAATCTACGGTTGGTAAAAGATGGCGTTGGGCCGTTTGGGCGAACGGTGGCGTTTAACCTTCAGTGACCCAGATGTGCTGGTGCTGCCATGTTTGGTAGCTGAGATGTGGGTCGGGTTATTCTCAAAGCTGTGTGTGTGTGTGTGTGTGTGTGTGTGTGTGTGTGTGTGTGTGTGTGTGTGTGTGTGTGTGTGTGTGTGTGTGTGTGTGTGTGTGTGTAAACCGAGTTAGTGCACCATCAATCTCCATATTTCCCAGTAATGCAGATCCCAACGGAGGGGGGGTTACACGTGTCACACTTCAAACACGGTTACCAGCTATTAAGTACTGCATATCATTACACACACACACACACACACACACACACTCAAACTCACACTCACACACCTCGGTCCACGAGGACAGCAGGAGCTGTAAAGCATTGGAGAAAAGTGCCATTAATGTCATTTATTACCTTTAACAAGGTTCTATGACCTTCTTTTAAAATTCTGCGTATAATCGAGGACATTTAGATGACTGACAGTGACGTTTTGGTATTCGTACGTCTGTTGGATATTTATTCAGGCAGACAGAGATGACTTTTCCTGGAGAATTGTGGATAAAACTAGCATAAAATGCCACACAGCGCCTGGACCGTTCACACCACTGGTATGAATAATTCTGACGAAGCCTGGGCTTCAAAAACTGGTCCAACAACACTCACGCATGGGAAATGAATGCATGAATAACACAGTCTTTCACACTAACCAGTAAAATATTCAGATGGTTAAAGTTCAGGGGCCTCATTTATCAAGCTTGCTTACGCACAAAACGGGGTCTGAAAACTGCGTAAGCAACTTTCCACGCAAACTTTGAGATTTATGAAAGAAAACTTAGTGCAAAAATGTGCGCAACTTTAAGTTGACTAAGGACCTGGCTTACGCACATTTTGGACATGGAGAGAACCTGCAGTGCTGCTGCTGAGAAGGATACAATTATGAAATCCTGCAGCATTATCACTTGTGCTGCTTCGATTTCACACAGAACAAGACCCCCACACGCACACACACGCACGTGTACACACACATGTGTGAACACTCACACACACACACACACACACACACACACACAGCCTGAAGCGCAGAATAGGGAATGCAGAATATCAGCAGGGGGACAGATTGAGACAGAATGTCATGCGTCTGTGACAGTGCGTGTCCTGTCACTGTGACTTGATTGATCATGCACCCTGGCTACTTAGACAAGGGAGATCTTTGTTTGGTTGACTGGTTAACGTGCATGACTTTCACCTGGGAGTCTGGGGATCAAATCCCGATCGGACCATTTTTTTTTATATCCGCCACAGATCTCTCTGAAGAACTCACAGCATTGACGGCTTCAGCAACGCTGTGCCACTCCGTGGATTTTCTCTTATTTGTTTTGCAAAAGCACTTCCTTTCATTTTTCCACCTCACCCACAAGTACCTCAAATTCTGCTTCTGTGAAATGGCGCTTCTTTGATCTGCCTTGATCTACGGTCGCCATGCCATTGGCGGAGCGCTGCAACAGCCGGCTTATGTATATGCATGAGATCCACAAGGCACTTTGCATTGACTATTTATGGCAGTAAGTGGGCGTGGTGAGGGCGGGATGTGACTAAAAAGCAGCTGAGAAACATTCTTGTTAGTCTCTGATTTATGAAGCGGAGATTACGTGCAGATGTGCGTACTCCATGTTTGATAGATCACAAACCTACTTGGCGTAAGTACATTTTACAGTTTTAGTAAGGATTCTACGCAATGTTTGATCAATGAGACCCCAGGTCTGGTTTGGCTACATGGATAGTCCCTGCCTTCTAAAGAAAACTGCTCAGCATTAGCACCAATTTTCCTTTTTGTAGAAGTTTTTCTGCTGTTCATGAGTCACTGGATCACAGCCACAAGGAGATGAGTTAATATAAACATGAAGGTTCATCTGGATGTCTGGGCCTTGGATCTCCTCCATGTTCTCCATAGGGGTCTTGTGGGGAGCAGGTCTGTGGGCCCTCACACTCACTGTTAGACACTCCTATTGAGAAACCTAAGCCCCGCCCACCGACCTTCAGACTATAGGTCCACAACTGAAAAAAAAACTGAATGTGAGGATAAAAGTAATTTTCTCATCCCGTTTGTTATTATGGAGTTCACATATGATGTTTGTGAATTTTAAAGACACATGCTGATGCCAAGAAAGCAGGTAGCAGGTTCAGGTTTTGTGTGAAAAGACGTTGCAGACAACAAATGACATTGTAACCGGATTACAGGATACAATAAGATAATTAAAAGAAAAAATAAACAAATGGGCCAATAATTAGGTTCGGGGAGAATTGGAGGTTGTTTAAGAATGACTGGAGTCACGGGTATAGCATGAAATGGTTTATATACTAAATTTTAATAATAATGGGAAATATAACACATAAAGATAACACACAAAAACAGATGAAAACAATCGACAATAGTAAAATGCTCGGTATGAGATTTGATCATATGAGTCACAAGTCAGCCAGCGTCAAGTCAAATCCCCACGCTTGGGGTGAAAGTCAGAGTCCGGTGGTGCGATTTTTTCCTACCGCACCGTTGAGATTGTTCACAGAAGAGAGCAGTCTGCTCTTCAGTTACTTGAGATGTCCTGGTTCGTTCAGTGGTTAAGGCTCGCCATCTCCCTCGTCAGGAAGAAATCCAGTTCTCGTTCCAAGTGAGTGATCATAGGAGTCGGGATCAAACCCAAGGAAAAAAAAAAACCCAGCCTGTAAACAACAGGACTGTTAGCGAGTTGGCATCGACCCTTCTCGTCACATCACAGCATAAAGTCTTACAGACTTAAACAAATGCTTCACTCTATTGGCATAGCCAATCATGTTTGGGTTCACAGTTCAACTAACATAACATCAATTTGATTGTCTATTAAAATAATTCTCAGTAGCTCTGGAAATATAATTACATATGACAACAATTGTTCAGCTCAATAGGCTCAGTTAGATTCTATTACTCTACACTATTCAACAAGAAATACATTCATGACAACAAGGATACATTTAGTTGTGTTTCTATACAGCATTGTGACACCTTGTATATCTGTAACACAATAAATAAATAAATAAATAAATAAATAAATAAATAAATAAATAAATAAAATGTTCTATAACAAAATTCAACAAAATATAAATTCTGGTCCTTTGGTCCACCTTTGTAAAATAACTCCTCCCTAATCAGTTAGCTTTTATTTATTTTTATTTATCTATTTTTTTTATTATTAAATGTTTGGTTAAGGGACGCATTGCTAATTCTATGGCGTTAGCTATAACGCCCCTGAGGACCTTGTACATCTAGGCCGTACCACCATTAACTGGCGGTTTGAGCCGTTAACTCCTGGGAATCCCATATGCCCTACCGCCGTTAACTGGCGGTTTGAGCCGTTAACTCCTATATGCCCTACCACCGTTAACTGGTAGTTTGAGATGTTAACTCCTGGGATCTAACGTCTAGCAGCCCACTGCTGTCACCTCGGTTGCTGTAATTAGCTTTTTGAATTTAATAATTTACTGAATTTAATCTCATTCACTCACCAACGCGCTCCAACGGTTCCCTCCTACAGAGGATTGGTTCACTCTGTCGTCTCCACACAAATCTATAAGAATGGAATTAATTTGATAAGCTATTTAAGTTTCCTTTTTTTTTTAAGTTGCATCGTTAGCTTTTTCTCTTCTTTTTTCTTTACTCACCGCGTTGGTTCCAAGTTCCTAGCTCTTATTAGAAGGAGTCAAGTCCGCCTCTCCCTCTATCTATGCGGCACCCAAATCAGGGTTCTTCACGGCCTCGACCGTTGTTTTTTTTTCTCTCTCTCTCTCTCTCTCTAACCGCTCAGTCTTTGCTTTCTGTATCTGCGTGCTGCACAGCCGTTTGTCTCTCCTTTCGCTCAGCTGCGTCGCACGGTTTTATTTCGCGGAGGCGGGACTTATTTCTCTCAGCCAATGAAATTTCAGATTCCCACCTGGACCAATAGTATACAGCTTTCCTCTTCTGTTTCTGTTAGTGATGTTCAAGATTCTTGTTTTAACCGATGTTTAATATTAAACTCGTTATTTTAGTTATTCACCCTTCCAATAATTCATTATGAAATTATCTATTAGTTAATTAGATATCTATTAATTAGTATTGTTAATTTCCTTAATTTATATTTTATATTTTATCTAAATTGAGGATGGATCATATTAGTAAGCCAATTAGTTAATACCTCATTAAGGTTCTAGCTTCTGGATTACATCCTCCCCCATTAAATATCATGCACGTCCCTGTGCATTGTTTCTACGGGGTACACAACTTCTTGAGTAAGAGAGTCAATAAAAGCTTTATTAAGTCCTTGGAAAAGGGACCTAACTACGGTCACTAGTGGATTGCCCAATTGAGAGTAAGTTAGTCTTTGAGGAGGCTGACTACTTCGTTCAGATCTCCTGACATACATCTCTGGTTGCACAGTATCATGCTCATCCGTTTCGGTTTGATTCTCAACTGAGACAGGACGAAGTGAGCTCTCTGTTTCCGACAGAGCTGATGAGCTATTCTCTAAGACTTTGGTCTTTTCAGATGTATGTGTCTGATCGTGTATGATGGGTTCAAAACTTACATCACGTTGCTGCGACTTTAGGACACCATCCAATTGAGGTAGGTTTGTGTTAGTTTCATCCCCCGTTTCTACGTCAGGTAAGTATACTTCGTTTTTTTTCGTTTTTTCAGGTAAGTATGTTGCTGCTTCTTTCACTCTTTCAGGTAAGAATGTCGCAGTTTCACTCATTCTGTCAGGTACGAATGTTTCGGTGTTGATGCCTTTGTCAAGTAAGGACAATTCAGCATTTTCATTACCAGCTAAGGTTGGTTCCTTGCGATCCCCTGTGTGTAAGGATAGTGTGTTTTGTTGTTGAATATTATTTACCGGTCCTGAATCTGCTATGAGTTCCCTATTTGGCAAGGTGACCGCTATTTGATAGGATGGTCGGTTTAGCACTTGTGGAAGATCAGAGTAATAAAACTCATCTACCTCTTCGTCAAGTGGCTCATCTGGGTCAGGTTCTAAGGCTGAACTCTGTCTTGTATGAGGTCTGCTAGGTTTCGTAACGCGTTCTGTTTCATTTTCTAATGAAGAGAGAAAACCACAAGGCAGTAAAAGATCTCTGTGGAGTGTTCTGTTGGGTCCTTCTCCGTTCTCTGGTTTTACAGTGTATACTGGCAAGTTTTCCATCTGTTTGAGAACTATATACACTGTTTGCTCCCATTTGTCTGCTAATTTATGCTTTTCTCTTAAGCGAAGATTTCGGACTAAAACACGATCTCCCACACCTAGTGTGGACTCACGAATGTTTCTGTCGAACCGTTCTTTGTTCTTCCTCGCTGTTTTTTGAGAGTTTTTTATGACAATGTCATAACTCTGTTCCAGATGACTCTTCAGTTCTTTAACATACTGAGAATGAGTTATAGAGGGCTTGTTCAAATGCGGTAACCCAAAGGCAATATCTATAGGCAACCGAGGCTGCCTACCGAACATTAGCTCGTAGGGAGAGTATCCCGTCACGTCATTTTTTGTACAATTGTACGAGTGAGTAAGTGGTTTTACAAAATCGCGCCAGTGATGTTTCTCAGTGGCTTGTAAAGTTCCCAACATGCTGAGTAATGTACGATTGTACCGTTCAACGGGGTTGCCACGAGGGTGATAAGGGCTCGTTCTGACTTTACGGATACCAAGTAAAGAACAAAGTTCCTTGATTGTACGTGATTCGAAATCCCGTCCCTGATCACTATGAAGACGCTCAGGAAACCCGTAGTGGACTAAAAAATGTTCCCACAGGTTCTTCGCGACGGTGGTGGCTTTCTGATCTTTGGTTGGGATGGACACTGCATACTTTGTAAAATGGTCTGTAATCACTAAGACATCTTTAGTGTTCTTACTGTCTGGTTCTATGGAGAGAAAATCCATGCAAACTAACTCCATAGGTCTGGTGGTGGTAATACTCACCATTGGAGCAGCTTTGTCAGGGAGGGCCTTCCGACGGATACATCTTTCGCAAGTTTTAACTTTGATTTCGATATCACTAGCCATTCTTGGCCAGTAAAAACGGGACCGAATGAGATCTGTCGTACGTTCAACCCCAAGATGCCCCATATCATCATGTAGGCTTTGCATGACTGTTGAACGTAATGAATCAGGCAAGACTAACTGCAATGATGTCTCTGGTCCTAATTGGCGTCTCCGGTACAGTAAATCATTTTGAAACTCAAACCGTTTCCACTCTCTCAAAAGGTTAAGAACCACCGGGGGTTCTGCAATAGTATCAGTTGGCGGTTTATTGTCAGTCATAAGCAGCTGAATGACTCGGCCAATGGTTGGATCTTTCCTCTGCAAGGAGACAAGGTCAGCATGGTTATACTTGGGCACAGCAAAGAAACTGTCACTATTGTCTTCCAACTGGAATAGGTCTGGAATGGCCGCTGCAGACATGGCAAGTGACTGAACTAAACCACAAGGAGAATCAGTCTCATCCAAGACCATGTGCTTTTGGCATGTTGCCTTCACTGCTTCGGCTTGAAGTTGAAGCTCGACTTCTTTGACAGAGGATAAAAGATGAGATCGGAACTCATCTAGTCGTTGGCATTCCTCAGTGAATTTTGAGTTGTCTTCAGGTTTATCATGCAGCCTCCTAGACAGGCCATCCGCGTCAACGTTCTGTGTACCTGCACGGTATCTGATGTTGAGGGTCTGACCTCATGAGGAAATTACTATGCAGTGATTTTCTCCAAAATGACTGTGCTTAAATTGCTCTGAAAAGCAAATAATCACATCAGCGCCAAGAAACTTCATTTCCCATGATGCTTTGCACACGGAAGCATTGTGATGACGTCACCGCCTAATACCAGAAACACGATCTGCGGGAGGCGGGAGCTTGGAGCTTTCCCGCGACTTCAAAGACTATAAATCATGAATGAGACAAAGAAACCTCGTTCTTTTGCCCAGGATACCTGGCGGTAAGGACACGCTTATCGACGCTCCGACAACTTGAGCACGCGGAAGCTCTAAGTGCCAAGTTGAGCCACGGAACTGCTGGAAACTAAACTGCAAGCCCATCAGATCTGCTCGTTTCTGCTCCCCTCCAGCTGATGTTTGAGGACACAGAACTGAGGAGGGAAACAACAACTCCATCCAGCTCTCAGAAACGCTGTAAGTTATAACTCAGCACAGAAAGAAACTTTGCTGTCTCTGTCCAGCCCGTGGAGAAACACTCGTGAACGCCAAACAACGGAGAAAGCATCAAACCGACGGATGACGCCGGAAACTGCGGAGAAAAACGGAGAACCGTCAAGTCATAACAGCGGGGGACGCCTTGCTGCTTTGGTGATCAGGAAACTCATTTTTTTCTCTCCTTTTCTTCTCCCGTTTCCTCTATAGTCTCAAATAAGCAATAAACCGCGTCTATTGCTTAAAAAGTAGCTTCGTGTTTTCCTCTTTCGTCCCAAACACGTCCGTCGGGTCATTTTGAAGAATAAACTGCTTATTGATCATTGTTTGGTATCTTAAAATGGTTTCTGTCATGGCCAGGCTGAAACTAAAAGATATTAATTTGTGATTAATCTTTTGTGTTGTTTCATGATCTTTTGAAATGTTTTGAGTGATTTAAGGTTAAGTTACTACTGATTCTAAGTGCTTTGGAAGTTAAAGTGCAAGTTGCCACCCACACTTTAGCCAGACAAAGGGGTCAGCCATCTTGTATTCAAGACTCCATTTTGAATCCATACACACGCACACACACACACACACACACACACACACATACACACTACTCCTTTGTGAGAACAAAGGACCCCATTCATACATCCTCCATCACATGCAAACACATCCATCTTCAATCATATCACACGGTTATTATTCATCTATTCCACTGTTTATTCATTTGACAAATTGTTAATTAAATGTTATAAAATTCAGATTTTTGTGTCCAGTAGCTTTGTTGTGTCGAAGAGAAGTCTCTGCTCCAAGGATTCTACGAACTTCAAGAAAGACTGATAAGAGTTTTGGATTCAATTTTTCCCCGGAAAAAGGGGAATGGTGCCCCGTATATCTAAGAATATCTTAATTAATTAATAAATCAGTAAATATTCCCATATTTACAGAATTTATTGAAGAATCCAAAAGTAAGTTAACGCTTACGAATTGTTCGCTCCTAATAACCCCAACATTTTATTGGTGCGGCCGTGTGAGGCTTGGATACACAGAGACTTTCTATCCGGCACAAACAAACAAATAAATCCAAAGAGCTTGAATTAAAAAATAATCCGTTGTTCAGCCTTGAACCAGCAACAGAGTGGTGCTGATTTCGCTGAGCAGGAAGCTGCATCGAACTCTCACCAGTAACTCAGTGCTTCTTTAAAGGTGCAACGTGTAAATTAATTCTGGTTGACCTTTTAGGTTAAAATTCAGCTTTTCCTTAAGGGTGCAACGTGTAATTAATTCTGGCTAACCTTTTAGGTTAAAAATTCAGTTTTTCCTTAAAGGTGCAACGTGTAATTAATTCTGGCTAACCTTTTAGGTTAAAATTCAGTTTTTCCTTAAAGGTGCAACGTGTAATTAATTCTGGCTAACCTTTTAGGTTAAAATTCAGTTCCTCATTAAAGGTGCAGTGTGTAAGTAATTCTGACTAACCCTTTTAGGCTAAAATTAACTGCTAATTTAGCGACTTTAACTCACAGTGGCTATTATAACTAACTGAAACCTTCACTCAAAGACTGATAACACCCTGTTTGCTAATATTCTGAAGGAATAACTAGCATATTTAACACTGCAAGTGTTGTAAGACGTTGCTACGGCAACGCACCAGCTTTTGCTAAAATACTGAAAGGAATAGTATTTTAGGCGTTAGTCACGGCATTCCGTGCAATCTTAAAACGCTAAAACCTGTGCGCACAAAGGTTAATTTAGTGTTTTTCTGCTACAAAGCTAGCAGTTGCTGCCCAAAAGGTGCAGCTTGAGCTATCTGCAGAAGCTCTACTAGGCTATTTTTGGTTCGGTTGTTAAAATGGAGGGACAGAGTAGTGAACTGACCAACTCCCAGCAACCAGGTGACGCTGCGGCCCACGACTATGAACCTGGCCTACTTTCTGGACAAATATTGTCCAAACTGGTCGCGGTTGCTCGAGAACCCGACTACCCTTCTAGGGATTTCACTGAAGAACAGCGTAGCGACGAGCTAGAAGCTGTAATTGATCAAATAGAAAACCCGGATGGTACAAAACCAATCCAGGTTCACTTAGCTAAGTTAGCCTTGATCCTCTATCAGAGAGAACTCCAACATGATCGAGAGATCATGAACCTCCAGAGTATGCTAGCTGAAAAACAGCGAAATGGAAGGCTGATCGAGGAAGACGACACCCGCACCGATTCTGGGGAAGATGGGGAGGAGACCCCGCCCCCCTCTGCTGATGACAACAGACAGTGGGAAGGGGGGAAACACCAGGACTCTCTGGACGGACGCACGCCGCAGGGGAGAGATGAAGCTCATCTGTCCCAACCTTCGGCCCCGTTCCCTACACACACTCTAGGGCATTCAGGACCATCTAGGGGCCGAGGGCAATTCGCCCTCGAACCCCAGGTTGGACCACCACCCTCATCTTCATGGCCCTCTCAATCTGTGAGAAGTCGACCAGCTGAGCGGCACCTCTATTTAGACCGCTCCCCCAGTCCACGAAGGGTGCAAGGTGCCGGCTGGGGTTATGCACAAGCCCAAGCTGCACCTCAACCATCTACCCATCCTAGCTACTCCGGTATTCGGCATGCCGATAACCAGCTGCAGGACAAAGCATCATACGCCAGTCCGTACCCGGACAGAGCGTATTACGCAGAAGCCCCAGTTGAAAGACGCAGGCTGCACTTCGCAGACGTGCCCCGGGAGGAGGATCTCCCAGGACACCCACGTGACGTGCCAGCAGCCCGCCACAACATGCCGGACCCCGATTTGGGCCCCAGGAGTCAACATTGGGAGCCCAGAGCACACCAGCGATATCCAGCGCCCTCTGAGACAGACCGTGGGTCAGAGTCAGAGGATGACGCGCCGTACCGTGAGTCAGGGCTCCGTGTACGTCAAATTGAATCGCTAGCTAAAGACATAGAACGCTTTGATCCTAACACCAATGAATCCAACGTCGACGATTATCTCAGGGAGATAGAACGTTGTCTGCTTGATCTTCCAGCACCCTCTTCAAGGGAAAAGCTCAAGCTAATTTGGAAAACCACATCTAGAACGGTGCACGGTTTCATGGAAACTCTACCACCTGACATTCGTGATCGGTACTCCTCGCTCTGCCGAGCGTTGAGAGATGAATACGCCACGTATGCAGACTCTGCGTCAGCTACAATGGGGGCCTTCTCCATCAAACACGGGAGGAACGAACCCCCCAGAGAGTATTATCGCCGACTCAAAAGTGCTTATTTCCAAGGTCGAAACGGCCCTGGGCTCGAGGAAGACCCTGCCTTCAGATCCCTGTTCATTCACAACCTGCACGAGTGTGTTCGCTCCGAAGTCTCAATGTATTGTCGGATGAAAAAACTGACAACTCAGGAGATTAGGAGATACGCTCAACAGGCTTGGGAAGCCGGCGGAAAGCCCCAAAAGCCTGACGCACATCACCGCGTCATGCACCTAACTCCCGACACCGAGCCGCGTTTGGAGCTTGAAGGCACAGAAGCTCCACCCACTAAGCCAAAATCTGCTAAACCTAGACCTGCTAAACCGCGAGAGCAGTCCCAATCTCCTCAACAGGGGAAGGGGGGTGCTGATTGGCCACCTAGGTCTGGACAATCAGACAGGAAGTGGCCCAACCAAAACCAACGGCAGGCAGGTCGGAACAGTGGAAGGTTTAAGGAGCGCCGCCCACAGGTAGGTCCCGAACACAAGTCCGCAGGTGAGTACTTGACCAAAGCCGACCTCCAGGAGATGTTTCAGCAGTTCCTAGCTAAACAGAAGGAACAGCTGAGATCTGCAGATGAGACCCCTGCACCAAAGTCTGCTTCTAAGAAGCCAGACCCAGAGCCAACGTCCGCATGACTAGGCGTGGCTCAACCTCCCAGCGTGGCCAGGACCTACCTGATCAGCTGGGGGAACACTACTGGTAGATCACAGGAGTCTCCTGAAATCTACCCCCCAGAGAAACCTGATGCTAAATTTCTGAAGTTCCTTGGTGACTTAACAAACCATGATCATGCTCGCCGTTTGTACTGTAGCACCAGCGTAGGTGGATGCATACAGGTTGATGCCCTGCTGGATACCGGCTCAGAAATCACCCTGATGTGCTCCACATTATTCCATCGCGTGTCTGACACCATGCGGTTGCTCGGGAAACCAGTCGAGGTTGAACCTTGTGACCTGAAAATCACCAGCTACACCCAGACCCGGGAGTGTATCACTCACCGGGCGTGGCTGGACATCACCTTCCAAGACATGACTCTGGTTCACCCGTTTCATGTCTGCCAGCTAGACACTGAACCACTTCTCATTGGTCAGGACCTGCTTGAACGTCTAGCTCCCCTCATCGACTGCCAGAAGGGTCAACTGTGGGCCCAGGTGGACACACCTAAGCCCTGGAACCCAGATAGCAGCCGACCATCCTCCATTCTTGAAGTCAGCATAAGTGAGCCGCAAATCCCTTGTTCCAAGGTCATGCCCCTCCCTACGGCTCCCACAGACGATGTCCGCCTGCAAAGGCACGAAACCGCTCCTGGAACTCTGCTCTGCACACATTTATCTTTTCTCTGCTCGCTGAAGAACGTCAGCCTGCAGCCATATGCACCACACATAGTTGGTGGTCTTACCATCAACTGCACCCACATCTCAGATGCTCGCCTTGCTCTTTGGTCTGAAAAGTCAGCCATCAGCCAGCAGACGTTTGAACACCTGCGTCAGAAGGACCCCCTTCTGGTCAGTGTGACACGTAGCCACCGGCTCTTGTCAGCTACTTGGCCGCAGAGGCTCCTGAAAGCGCCAGAGGTCTGCTCCCTGACTATCCAGCTTGGAGCAAGACAGCTCACACATACATTCAGCATCATACCACAGCTTGATCCACCTGCACTCATTGGAGCAGATCTGCTGGTTCGACTAGGTGCCCAGCTGGACACTTGCAATCAAGTCCTTTGGGCCCGGGCCACACCTTCCTCTGAGCCTCGCTCAGAAGGCCGTGAACACTTGCTGTCCGGACAGACCATTCCACAGGCCTGCCGTGCAGTGGTTGAGGCCAGCACGGTTCTGCCCCCACTGGTCAAAGGAGTGCCTGTTCGTCTGACTCTGATGAAGCATCAGAAGCTGCCAGGCACACAGGCCTTCTTCCAGCCATCACCACACTTCTTGGAGCTCAACTTAGCCGTCTGTGGCACGCCACTCTTGGAGCTGAACAATCGTTCTGCGTACTTGTTGGTCGAAAATCCGACCCAGAGTCCTATCCACCTGCCGGCAGGAAAGCCCTTGGGCATGCTGATAGATGGCTCATTCCATGACTTCGAACTTTCATTCCCCGTGATCGGACAACTTCCGTTGTTCTTGAACGACAGACAGGTTGGTGTAGACACATTCAGTACTTTCCCTTCACAAATGATTACCATCAAGCGGCATGAAGCCCTTCCTAAGGAACCCATTTGCAGTGCAACCTTAGATACTGACGGCGGTCAGTGTCTAACGGTTTTTGCAATAAATACTCAACCCTCTGAGTCACCGGTTGAAAGCCCGGAACACCAGAGACCCTCCTCCTCTGAACCTTATGACGGCTTCGAGGCCGAAGTCAGCCAGCAGCTTGACAAAGCGGATGCGCTGGAGTCAGAGGAGCAGAGAGCAGCGCTTAGAAGCCTGTTCTATGAGTTTCAGTCCATCTTATCCAGGGACTCCCTGGACTGTGGACTCACAAACCTGCACACGGTTCGCATTCCGACGAACCCGAATGCCCCTCCTACTTTTGTACGTCAGTACAAGATTCCCCTCGCTGCTTATGAGTCGATCCAGGAGATCCTCGATCAGCTGAAGGAGAAAAACATCATCAGAGAGTGTAACTCCACTTACAACTCTCCCATCTGGCCGGTTCTGAAACCGACTGGGAAATGGCGTCTCACCATAGAGTATCATGCACTGAACAAACGAGTACCTCTCTCCAGGTGGCCTATGATCCATTTAGATCAGGAGCTAGCCAGAGTCAGAGATGCTCGTTTCTTCTCTACGGTTGACGTAGCCAACGGCTTCTGGACCATGAAGGTTGAGCCGGCGGACCAGTATAAACTGGCTTTCTCCTTTGGAAATCGCCAATATACTTGGAACCGCTGCCCCTTTGGCTACTCTAACTCACCTGCCGAGTTCAACATCTTCCTCCACAAAGCCATGTCAGATGCTGCTTCCAGAGGGAACCTCATATATGTCGATGACATCTTGATGAGGAGTCGAACCTTCGAGGAGCACCTGGCCGAACTCCGTCACGTGCTGCAACAGCTCGCTGACGCCGGAGCTAAATTGGCGATTCTCAAGGGACAATGGTGTCGAACCAAAGTGGAGTATGTTGGACTGCTGGTTGGCCCTAATGGAGTCGAGCCCCAAGCGGGACGCATTAGAGCCATTCAGGACATCAAAGCCCCAGCTAATCTGACTGAACTCAGGAGCTTCCTCGGAGTCTGCAACTACTCCAGACAGTTCATTGAGGAGTACGCTGAAACAGCGAGGCCCCTCACTGAGCTGCTTCAGAACGACACACCTTTCGTGTGGGACAGACCCCAAGAACTCTCCTTCCAGTTCCTAAAACAGAAGTTGGCGTCCGCACCCTGTCTGGCTTACCCAGACAAGGATAAAGAGTTCTACATAGAGGCTACTTTCTCCTCTCACAGCCTGAGCGCTGCTTTGAAGCAGAAACACGACCAGGACATGAGAGTTGTGGCATACGCCAGCAAGCCTCTGAGCAAGGTGGAACTCCAGTTCTCAGACTGTGAGAGAGCCCTCCTCTCTACAGTCTGGGCTGTCGAACACTTTCGTAGTTACATCGGTGGACAGAAAGTGATCATTGAAACGTGTCATCAGCCTGTCACCTTCCTAAACAGCCAGCGTCTGCGCGAAGGAAGAGTGTCAAACAGCCGCATTGCGACGTGGATGATGGTGCTCCAAGGATACAACATTGAGGTCAAGTATGGTCAGAACACCAAGCTAGCGCTAGGACAAGGGCTAGCTGGCTGCCAGCACTGTGACTCTGACTCCGTCATGGGCCCCCTGGACACACCTGCCGCAGTCTACCCAACCGCATCCAATCATCGCTACTTTGATGAGAATGTTTGCCAAGGGCTTCCGAAAGTTTACACTGATGGATGCTCCTACCTTCACGAAGGCCAGCTCCGTGCTGGGGTTGGAGTCGTTTGGGTTGACTGTGACACCAAGCAACCAAATCACTACCGGTTGGGCCAAAAGTCTAGTCAGTACGCCGAAATTGCTGCAGTGTTGATAACCCTCCAGCAGGCGGCAGCCTTGGACATCACTCAAATCGTCCTTTGCTCAGATTCAAACTACGCTAGACACAGCTTCATTTCTCACTTCCCCATGTGGAAGGAGAACCACATGAAAAACGCCAGGAACAGAGACGTGAAACACTCGGAGTTATTCCTAGCGTGTGATCTGCTCACCACTGAGAAAGGCATAATGGTCTACTGGAAAAAGGTCAAAGGTCACTCCAGGACCCTAGGTCCGGAGAAAGATGGTAATGACGAAGCGGACCGCCTTGCTAAGCTCGGTGCTGACCAGGGAACCTGCTGGGAATTCAAAGACGAGTGGCTTCCACCCAAGGCCGTTCACGAGGTCTGCGCGATTACTCGTCGCCATGCTAAACAGGCAGACGAACCTCAGAACATTGGGGTACCCGTGTTTCTAGGCAGACGACCACATGACGCGGACCTAGTCACCATGCAGGAACAAGATCCTGACCTGAAGCTCATCCGCGAGCTTCTCCAAAAGGGCCCGATGTCTAAACAACCGTCATCACCTACTGGCGCAAGCCGAGATTTGGTAACCCTGCATCGTCAACTCGCGCATCTGACACTACAAAACGATTTGTTAGTTTACATACGTGACGATCACAGCCCGCCGCGCTGGGTTGTTCCACTCGACCACAGAGGAGTGATGCTTGCCTACGCCCACGACACTCCGGTTGGAGGTCACCGCGGAACAAAAGCTACCCTCGCGTCACTGACAGAAGTAGCATATTGGCCATCGATGTCCAAGGATGTACACAGCTATGTCCAAGGCTGCCTCATCTGTGCCCAGTTTCAACCCTCCCAGCCGCTTGCTAGAGCACCACTGCAACGCAGGGGAATAACCTTCCCTTGGTCCCACCTGCAGATCGACTGGGTTGGACCGGTTCCCAAATCGGCAAGAGGAAACAAATATATGCTAACTGTAACTTGCAGTTTCACAAAGTGGGTGGAATGCCTTCCAGCGCCAAACGATACAGCCGTCACAACCGCTGTACTGCTGATTAACCACGTTTTCAGTCGATGGGGACTTCCACTCTGCATTGACTCTGACCGAGGAACTCATTTCACATCCAGTGTAATGACGTCCCTGTTTGAACTTCTGGGAGCGGAAGTGAGATTCCACCTCCCCTATCACCCACAGTCATCCGGACAGGTCGAACGGATGAACCGCACGGTCGTCTCTATGCTCAAAAAGTACGTCTGCTCCACTGGGAAGGACTGGGACGTCAAGCTCCCTCTGGTCCTGATGGCCATACGGTCCACTCCCCAGCGATCCACAGGGGTTACGCCCTTTGAGATGATGACCGGCAGACTGATGACTCTACCACTGCACCTCCTGTATCACCCAGAGGATGTCAGTGTTGCCACTGCCTATACCGCTCATCAGTATGTGGCAGACTTGAAAACACACCTCAGAGCTACGTTCGCGCATGCTCAGAAGAAACTGGAGACCAACGTAGAAGGCGCTAAAGCCTACTACGACCAAAAGACAACCAGCCGCGAATACGAGGTGGGTGACAAAGTATTCTACTTTCGGTTCGCCCAACCGGCACGCAAACCTAAGAAGTTCCTGCCCTGCTGGTCAGGACCATTTGAGATCGTGGCAAAACTCTCTCCAGTTGCATACAGGTTACGCATCACCAAAGCGAGACAGGAGCCTGTCTACAAATGGGTACATGCAAACCAAATCAAACCCTACGTCAAACCATCCCCGCGGGTACAGAGACCAGACTCCCCGCAGGAGGTAGACGTAGTCTCGACATAGTTCTATGCATGGAAATGGAAAGGGGGGGAAAGTGCACGTTTAACCCACTAACATGTACTAACCGACAAAGAACCAGGCCCCCCCCCGCCGTCACTTTCACTAACCAAGAGAAACTCCTTCCTAGACCGCTAACAGGATGTACCTACTAAAACCTTACAGAGTACTCTGGTACTTATACTAGGCTCTGATTAATGAATCTCTACGTGCAATCAAGACTTTGTCTGAAACCATACATCAGGATATTGTGTACACACGAGTGGTGAGAGATTTGATGCAGGACCTGCTCAGGGAAGTAAGTTCCACGCTGGACAGCTTGGTTGAAAGTCGTATTTCCCCGTACTTGGTACCACTGGACCTGCTCAAAGTTAGCTTGACAGCTGCTACCCCTCTACTGTGCACCTTTCACAAATCCACCTAGCGTACAGCCTAGGTAGTGCAATTCCCATTCACGTTGATGCAGAAAATTAGAACTCGGTTTCCTGTTACATGTTCCCATAATTGTGACACCTCACATCTATAGGTTTAAGTCGATGCTGAACATTGGTATTTGAAAGGACGGTAGGCATTTCCACTTTGAACTAGAAACCTGACACTCCATCACCTCAACCTCGAACAGCATGACTCAGAGATTGAGATCATGGACGCTTTCCAGGGTTATAACTTTGCCTTCGATTTAGAAATTGACCAACAATTACTGATTGAAGGAACCAAATTTGCTAAGTTCACACAAAACCCGCGTGAACTTACTTTGACGCCCAAGACGCTACATTGACACAGATTATACGACTTTAATCTGCACATTGGTCGCCCTGGGGATGGAATGGCTCATCACGGCCGTGATAGCTTATTCCGCCTACAGGCGTGTTAAGAAACTCCAAGATAAGATGCACTTGCTCACCTACGGTGTGCCTCGTGACCGCGTTCGGGGAGACTCCAAGCGTGAATGTACCACACCTGTCTAAAGGGGGTGAGCAACATTTTCTTTATTATTTTGTAACCCTAAGAGTAGTTCTCAATTTAGTCTACCTCACATTTTTATCTGAGTGTTGCGTTATGTCACATTCTTTATAAGCTACACACTGAATGTATGACCTAAGAATGTATTTTATGAGACCTCAAGGTTGCTATGAATTTTCTTGGATGTTATATGTTACATGTTTTTTTTTTTGGGGTTTTCTGTATTTTTGTTTCTTACTTGGTCACATATTGACTAGTGGTTATGTGCCGGCCCAGCTCAGTCTGTCAATGACTCTGTCTGACACACCAGCACATTGTAGTACCTCTTAGTTTTATGGTCCTTGTTTTAGCCCAAAGACTGTCCTGATCCACCCTTTGGACCAAAAAGGGGGGAATCTTGGGACCACATAGGTCAATGCGCGTTTGCGAACTATGGACCTCGTACATCACAGCGTGCTCCATAAACTGAACTGTATGGCCGGCGGTGAGATGCCTTTGTGTCCACTCGTGGAGTTAACCGCCCACCGACCTTCCTCCTTCTACACTACTACCTCTCACATGGACGACATCATCATTGCGTACCACCTGCGTGAGTGGCTTCTTCTCGTTATGCGCGTTGGGGACTATCCCGTTTCCTATCCTCTTTGTGCCTGACAAAGACAAAGACCAAAGGCGCCAGGATCCAAGACAAAGACCAAAGACAAAGGCGTCCAAGGAGACCAACGTCCTAAGGGACAAACCCACCTGTGCTTCCGACAATCAAGTCGACCTACGTTCATGAGGAACAAACCCATCTGTGCTTCCGACGATCGAGCTTTGGGCGCGATCCCCGAAACCAAAAGGGGGAATGTTGAGGGTCTGACCTCATGAGGAAATTACTATGCAGTGATTTTCTCCAAAATGACTGTGCTTAAATTGCTCTGAAAAGCAAATAATCACATCAGCGCCAAGAAACTTCATTTCCCATGATGCTTTGCACACGGAAGCATTGTGATGACGTCACCGCCTAATACCAGAAACACGATCTGCGGGAGGCGGGAGCTTGGAGCTTTCCCGCGACTTCAAAGACTATAAATCATGAATGAGACAAAGAAACCTCGTTCTTTTGCCCAGGATACCTGGCGGTAAGGACACGCTTATCGACGCTCCGACAACTTGAGCACGCGGAAGCTCTAAGTGCCAAGTTGAGCCACGGAACTGCTGGAAACTAAACTGCAAGCCCATCAGATCTGCTCGTTTCTGCTCCCCTCCAGCTGATGTTTGAGGACACAGAACTGAGGAGGGAAACAACAACTCCATCCAGCTCTCAGAAACGCTGTAAGTTATAACTCAGCACAGAAAGAAACTTTGCTGTCTCTGTCCAGCCCGTGGAGAAACACTCGTGAACGCCAAACAACGGAGAAAGCATCAAACCGACGGATGACGCCGGAAACTGCGGAGAAAAACGGAGAACCGTCAAGTCATAACAGCGGGGGACGCCTTGCTGCTTTGGTGATCAGGAAACTCATTTTTTTCTCTCCTTTTCTTCTCCCGTTTCCTCTATAGTCTCAAATAAGCAATAAACCGCGTCTATTGCTTAAAAAGTAGCTTCGTGTTTTCCTCTTTCGTCCCAAACACGTCCGTCGGGTCATTTTGAAGAATAAACTGCTTATTGATCATTGTTTGGTATCTTAAAATGGTTTCTGTCATGGCCAGGCTGAAACTAAAAGATATTAATTTGTGATTAATCTTTTGTGTTGTTTCATGATCTTTTGAAATGTTTTGAGTGATTTAAGGTTAAGTTACTACTGATTCTAAGTGCTTTGGAAGTTAAAGTGCAAGTTGCCACCCACACTTTAGCCAGACAAAGGGGTCAGCCATCTTGTATTCAAGACTCCATTTTGAATCCATACACACGCACACACACACACACACACACACACACACATACACACTACTCCTTTGTGAGAACAAAGGACCCCATTCATACATCCTCCATCACATGCAAACACATCCATCTTCAATCATATCACACGGTTATTATTCATCTATTCCACTGTTTATTCATTTGACAAATTGTTAATTAAATGTTATAAAATTCAGATTTTTGTGTCCAGTAGCTTTGTTGTGTCGAAGAGAAGTCTCTGCTCCAAGGATTCTACGAACTTCAAGAAAGACTGATAAGAGTTTTGGATTCAATTTTTCCCCGGAAAAAGGGGAATGGTGCCCCGTATATCTAAGAATATCTTAATTAATTAATAAATCAGTAAATATTCCCATATTTACAGAATTTATTGAAGAATCCAAAAGTAAGTTAACGCTTACGAATTGTTCGCTCCTAATAACCCCAACACTGATGTCAAAATTATAGGTGGACAACGCAGCTAGCCAACGATAGCTCGTTGCATCGAGTTTTGCCGTTGTTAAGAGGTAAGTTAACGGATTATTATCAGTAATGACAGTGAATGTGTTCCCATACAAATAGTCATGAAACTTATCTGTTATGGCCCACTTTAAGGCTAGAAACTCCAACTTGTGCGCAGGGTACCTAGTTTCACTAGAGCTTAAACCGCGACTTGCATAAGCGATTACCTGTGTGACACCGTTTTGCACTTGGTATAGCGCTGCACCGAGTCCGGTCGTACTAGCATCTGTGTGTACTAGATATGGGAGTTTTGCGTCAGCGTAGCCAAGAACTGGCGAAGTGGTAAGTTTTTCAATAATAGTTTGAAAGGACTTCTCACAGTCTTGGCTCCAACGATTCCCAAAGGGTTCTTTGGGGTTCAAGTACTTTGATCTACATGGTGGTGTTTTAAAGTTTTTCCGTTTGGGTGGATAACCAGCCGTGAGAGATGTTAGTGGCTTGACAATATTTGAGTAATCTTTAACGAAGCGTTGGTAATAACCGGTAAATCCTAAGAAAGATTGGAGTTCCTTCAAAGTCTGAGGCTTCGGCCATGTTTTGAGTGCTTCCACCTTATCTGGATCGGTTTTTATGCCATCTCGAGATACTATATGTCCAAGATAACGCACAGATGTCTGGAAAAAACGACACTTATCTGGTGATAGCTTGAGTCCGTATTCTCTAAGCCGTTCAAGAACGTGAGAAAGTCTGGTTTCGTGTTCTTCCAAGGAGTTGGAAAAGACGATCAAGTCGTCTAGGAAAACTAACACTTCCTTCAGATTAATGTCCTTCATACACTTTTCCATAACCCGTTGGAAAGTGCTTGGAGCATTTGTTATTCCTTGTGGCATACGGTTAAATTCATAAAACCCAAACGGGCAAACAAAAGCAGTTTTAGGTTTATCCTTTTCACACATCTCTATTTGATAGTAACCTGACTTGAGGTCCATCACAGAAAACCACTGTGATCCAGCGAGAGCAGAAAAGGACTCCTCCAAGTTAGGCAGGGCATATGCGTCGCGAATGGTTTGCAGATTAAGCTTTCTATAGTCTATACATAGACGTACCTCACCATTCTTTTTCCGAACTACCACTATTGGTGAGGCAAATGGAGACTCCGACTCTCTTATTATACCGGTTTCCAAGAGGGCTTCCAAATGTTTTCTCACGGCTTCATAATCATGTGGATGGATCGGCCGAGATTTCTGTTTGAATGGGGTCTCGTCTTTTAAGTTGATGTGATGTCTTATCTGTTGTGTATGACCAAAATCAAGATCGTGGTGCGAAAACACATCGGAGTAAGTGTTAAGTTTGTTGGTGATCCTCCCCTTCCATTCTTCGGACAAGGGCGAAGTACCGAAGTCAAAACTGAGAGGAGGGTTTGAAGGTGAAGTCTGTTGCTGCGAACTACACGCCGCAAGTACTTTCTGATCACTTTTGTCAGGTTCTGGATATGGCATAACACGATCGGCTTTAACTAACTCAGCGATCACACAGTTAGTGGGTAATGTGATGTCATGGTTAGTTTCGTTTCTTAGTACAACAGGTACTTTGTATGGACCATGTGAAGGTAAGGAAATGAGGCAACAGTCTACAATTATACCCCCTGGTAGAGAACCATTGGTAGGTTGTTCAATGAGTGCATAAGGCTCATGCTTGTTTTGGCTGGGTTGCATAAACCCTTCTAGTAACAGTTTTTTATTTGCAGGGAGAACTTCTTGGGTTCTCCCTCGAAGCTTCACCACACCAACTCGTCCATCTTTGCTTTGTTTTTTTCTGACTGCTAAGGCTTTTAGCACGTGTTGGTACCCATAAGAGAGTGCCTTGGAATCAGGTAAGTTATTGGCAGACAATTGCTCATACAAAGGATCGAGTGTGTTTGTGCCAATGAGTAGTGGTGTATCAGAGTTTGAGCTTATATCCGGAACCACTAACGCAAGGGTAGGTAACTCAAGTCCAGACTGATCGAGCTCTTTTGGAAATGTGACACTTATCTCTATGTATCCTAAATAAGGAACTGCTTGACCGTTTGCGCCCTCGACTTCTAACAGATTACTGATGGGTTTAATTGAGAGGTCAGGTAAGTGTTCTTGGTAAAAAGAATTGGCAATGGTGGTTACCTGGGACCCTGAATCCAGTAAACAATTACATTCAACACTGTTAACTGAGACTGTAGCTGTGCATCGCCCACCCACTAATCTTTTGGGAAGTTTTGGCACTGAATGAGCATGAACTGGCTTGCAAAAAAGTCTCTCTGTCCTTTCCTTAGAGGGACTTGGTTCTACTTTAGCACCTATCTGTCCCACGATAGGAGCTTCTACCGGTTTAAAGGAGGAGACTGAGCAATTGGCTTTGACATCTCCCACTCGCGCTGCTTCTGTCTAAGAGCAAGTCTTTTAGTTGCAACTAGTGCTGGATTTGGCTCGTTGCTACAGCTAGAAGCTATGTGCCCATCTTCTCCGCACTTAAAACAGTATCCAGGCTTTGGTCTGGGCACCACTGCTGTTATCTGCTGAATCTGTTTGGGCTCATCTGGAATTTTAGTCCCCACACGGGGTTTTGACTCTTTTTGAGTTTTCTTTGCCTTTTTATCTGTGTTTTTAACCTTAAGCTGTGCAATTTGGCTCCTGAGCTCAGCGATTTGTTTGCGTAAGTCATCACAGTTATCATCTATTTCCAGTTCACAAGTGTTTTTACTCTGAGAGCATGTTGTTTGCACATTTGAATACACTCTAGTTCGTTGTGCCCCTAAGTGTTGTTTCATGCGTGCTGCTTTAGTAGCCTGTTTGTCTTCTTCAGTGCGCAGTTTGAGGAGAAGTGCTGTAAAATGAGGCGGGTTGTCTTTCTTTTGTTCGAGTTGCAGGTTTGAAATCAGCGAGCTGTCCCAACAGCCTCTGCAAAACTGCTTGAGCAGCTGCTGGTCGGCGTCACTGGAGGAAATTCCATTCCTCTGAATAACTAGGTTTAACAAGGTGTATAACCTCTGAAAGTAATCGGAAGGTTTTTCACCACTGTCCTGGTTTGTGTTTAAGAAGCGAGCAAAGAGCTCGTCGCCGTCTTCGACAGCTGCGTAAGCTGAATCGAGATGTTCAAGGTACGTTTCCGGGTCGGATTTTGGACTAAGAGCTTTAACGATGCTCGCTGCTGGGGCTGACAGACTCTCCACGATTCTTTGTACAATTTGGGACTTGGTGAGTGAAGGATCATTTATGCATAACACTACACTACTACGCCAAGTATCATAGTCAGTTTCAAAAGAAGGGTGTGGAACTCGCCCTGAGAACGGTTTTAGTCTGTATTGTGAAGTAGGCGGAGGGATAACCTCACTGCTTTTAACAATGTGTTCCACAATAACTCGCTGAACCTCAGGTGTGTTTAAAAGATTTGGTGGAATGCAAGGGTTTTGTTTTCCAGTCTCTGTAGGTGGACAATTGTCCTTTGAGTTGTTCATATAGTTAACTTCTGGTGTTAAAGGCAGGGAATATGTAACTTGGTCACTATGGAGCATTGGCTCTGGTTCAGTGACTGGTTCAGATGCATGGGTATCCCTTCCTAAAGATTCCCCAATTTTTGCCAGTTCCTCCATTAGAAGGTCTTTAAATGATTGATTGCTACGCGCAGCTATGTCCCTGAGCTCTGACAGATAGGCATCAGTGGCAGATGTGCTAGTTTCTAGACTGTACGCGCTGGCTAGGTCTTGAATATGAAAGAAAACATCTGGGTTCCTAGTACAAGGTTTGTCATAGGGTAAACATTGTTTCTTTAATTCCTTAACAGTGGCTTCATGTTGAAACTCCACAATAATCTGATCACAGTTTGGTAACTTAATGCGCCTGTTAACTGGTCCGAATCCTTCCATAAACCCAAAGACTTCGTTATCAAGGTCTGTATCAGTTAACCCACTGATTAAAACAGCATTTGAAACTTTGACCTTTTCTGTTTTCACAACTTCCATTTTAAAACACTCAAAAGTACCAATAATGCCAAAATGGCAAACCACTGTGACCTCCAGGCACTCTTATGATGTCAGTCAATGGTTAGCTAAGGTAACAACTCTACAATTCTCCTGGCTGGCTCGCCAAGTTTTATGTAACCGGATTACAGGATACAATAAGATAATTAAAAGAAAAAATAAACAAATGGGCCAATAATTAGGTTCGGGGAGAATTGGAGGTTGTTTAAGAATGACTGGAGTCACGGGTATAGCATGAAACGGTTTATATACTAAATTTTAATAATAATGGGAAATATAACACATAAAGATAACACACAAAAACAGATGAAAACAATCGACAATAGTAAAATGCTCGGTATGAGATTTGATCATATGAGTCACAAGTCAGCCGGCGTCAAGTCAAATCCCCACGCTTGGGGTGAAAGTCAGAGTCCGGTGGTGCGATTTTTTCCTACCGCACCGTTGAGATTGTTCACAGAAGAGAGCAGTCTGCTCTTCAGTTACTTGAGATGTCCTGGTTCGTTCAGTGGTTAAGGCTCGCCATCTCCCTCGTCAGGAAGAAATCCAGTTCTCGTTCCAAGTGAGTGATCATAGGAGTCGGGATCAAACCCAAGGAAAAAAAAAAAACCCAGCCAACGCGCTCCAACGGTTCCCTCCTACAGAGGATTGGTTCACTCTGTCGTCTCCACACAAATCGCGTTGAGAATGGAATTAATTTGATAAGCTATTTAAGTTTCCTTTTTTTTTTTTAAGTTGCATCGTTAGCTTTTTCTCTTCTTTTTTCTTTACTCACCGCGTTGGTTCCAAGTTCCTAGCTCTTATTAGAAGGAGTCAAGTCCGCCTCTCCCTCTATCTATGCGGCACCCAAATCAGGGTTCTTCACGGCCTCGACCGTTGTTTTTTTTTTCTCTCTCTCTCTCTCTCTAACCGCTCAGTCTTTGCTTTCTGTATCTGCGTGCTGCACAGCCGTTTGTCTCTCCTTTCGCTCAGCTGCGTCGCACGGTTTTATTTCGCGGAGGCGGGACTTATTTCTCTCAGCCAATGAAATTTCAGATTCCCACCTGGACCAATAGTATACAGCTTTCCTCTTCTGTTTCTGTTAGTGATGTTCAAGATTCTTGTTTTAACCGATGTTTAATATTAAACTCGTTATTTTAGTTATTCACCCTTCCAATAATTCATTATGAAATTATCTATTAGTTAATTAGATATCTATTAATTAGTATTGTTAATTTCCTTAATTTATATTTTATATTTTATCTAAATTGAGGATGGATCATATTAGTAAGCCAATTAGTTAATACCTCATTAAGGTTCTAGCTTCTGGGTTACAACATCATCAAACCTGACATGTAGAAGAGAAGAAAAACGGTTTAGCGAGTTTCACATCCTTCTTCCAGGATGACAGAAGGAGCATTAAACGTGGGGAGAACCACTATAGATCTGTGGTGTTTCTCAATGTCAAGGCGCCTGGCCTCGCGAGGCGATGTCTTGCGAGGCCAGGCGCCTTGCTTACGAGGACACTGTCCTTCCTTGGTCAAAGAAAATGGTTAAATGGAACAGACTTGCATCACATGACCGCGGCTTCCACGGCAGTCACATAACATCACGTGACACGGGAGATAACGTTTTATTTTATAAGTGTTAGTTTCAATATAAATACATAACGAGCCTTTTACTTTTTAAATAATGTATATGTTTACTAAATTAAATATGTAAGTGAGTTACTACCCGCTAGCCACCGAAGCTGCAACTGCTAAGCATCTAACCAACCATAGATAACTTCTTTGGATCTAAAAAAAAAAAAACAATTTGAATTAGTTGACTTACTTTTAAACTTGAAATTTGCCCCCAAAGTAGCTGCCGGCTTCTGATCCGCCGTCCTTTTGAAAATATCACTGTGTTTTCTGGGTAAATTTTGACCATGGCTAGGTTACAAGACACCTCCCGTGTGTCCTTGCTCAGCTAGCTAAACAGCTAACAAACAGAGAACACACGCCTCGGTAGAATATGAACATTGGAAAACGTCTTGGCTGTTCCTGATGACGTACCTCCTAGGCAACCGGGGCGGGGCCAAGACATCAAGGCAAGGTTCCTTGGCATTGAGAAACACCCCTGGTCATGTGGTAAGTAGCAGCTACTCTAGTGGAGAAGAGCTTCTGTGGTGATGTCATAAATGCGACACCTGATTTGTAGTTTTTTATTTACGAATTTTTCCAAGCTAATGAATCTCAGTACAACGTATGTGTGATTCAGGGCGTAAGGCAAAGTGGATTAGGAATTTGCTTTATTCGCTCCGTTCAGGGACCCAAGGGCTGACCGGAAAGGGAGGAGACTCCCAACCAGAATTTGCTCTGTTTTGGATGAGAAGGGAGCTGCAATTTTGTGACTTCCTGTTTTGCTTCACAAATTCAGACAATGGCTGCTCGTTGATGTATGTACCACAGACTTTATATACATAGACACAACATCGACTGGCGCTGTCATCTGGAACTGGCATAACGGTGGGCCGCAATCTTGGATGGGTGTCCATTTATCTTCAGTGCAAAACACATTTTATTATGCTTTTTCACAAAATAAGACATGCTATTGTATGATAATCAAAATATAAATATAATCAAATTAAATTATTTAAAATATAACAACTCATCAGGTAGGCTAGAAATGTCCCGCAACCTGTTTTCAATGGTGCGCCAGTTGTTGCAACCAAAGGCTGTACAGAAGACAGACATAGTTGCCCAACCTGCTTAGACTCTTGGAGTGTTTAGTTAGTGAGGGACCCAGCCAACATGGTGGCAATGCTGTTATGCTCTCTGGCGCCAGATGGCGTGTCTACGTAATCATGCCTATGGTACGTATAGGTGCTCACATGGTGTTCTCACAAGTATAGACTCAAGTGTTTTTGACACATTATCTTGGGCTGTGGTTGGCACTAAATGCACCATGAATTAATGATTACAGTTTTCAGCGAACCTCTTTACTGTGATACATCCTTTGGTTGTTTTAACACTCCACCGGTGAAAGTAAAACTGTAAGGCTCGACTTCGGCACTCATACATTAAATCTGATTTCTTTACAGCCACGGGGAGAAAAAAAAGAAAATGAGCTGCAGTATCCGAATTTGACCACAGGATGACATTCTTACACATTGCACCTTTAAAGTGTTCAAATATATTTTTAGCAACGTGTTGACATATACTAAGTTCTTGGCTTTTAGTTTTCTAGAAATCACTTTTGGTTGCAAATATATGATTTCATTAGAAACGTTTGTCTTTTTTCTAGTAAATGGCCTGTTTAGCGCCTTCTTAAGGCTCTTCAACCCCCCAAGGTGCTTCACAACACAATGAGTCAGTAGCTGCGTTTTCATGTGCCTAATTTCCTCAATCCGATTGAAATCTTGGTTGATCGGAATTTCCGAATCTCTGTTCACATGGACACGAACTGAAATGATCCGATCATGCCGTGCGTACATATGCACCAAGCATTTAATCCGATTAAATAGGTTGAGCATGCGCAGAGTTGCCTTTCACGAAAGAAAAATTGTAAACAAACGCCATGAAACGAAAAGAAAAATGTAAAAACAGAAATAACTATTCTTCCTGCTTTCCTGATCCATTTATTCAATTTAATATTTTTATTTAGCTCATAGAAGTTACGTTTTCTTCAGTGAATAACTGCAGATATATGCTTTGCTGCATTTTATTGTTGATTAAAATAAGGGAGGGTTATGTCTGCCTCTTGATCAGCTGGTCCGCAGGTCTGAATTGACAGCTGTAGCGCTGCGCTGCGGCACAGAGGGGTGGTGGGGGGGGGGACGGGGTTAGCCTCATGTTTTATTACTGAGCTCTGTTGTGGCTTATTATTAATAACATGTGACGATCAGCTGAAACTGTTGAGAAAAATCTGTTCAAACAAAATAACAGAAGATGTTCAGAAAGTTTAGAAGCCTGTGTTCATCATTAACGAACCGCATCTCAGGTCATCTGCGTTTACGTGCTTTTAACGAACACGGACTTTACTGTCGTCCAGAGTATTTAACCGAGGACGTTTTCCTACCCAACATCAGCCTCCAATCAGGTCTGTAAAACCCAGATTATCCTGTGTTCTTTACAAGCGCGTCTCCATCACCTGCTGCAGAAGCTGCTGTGTTCAAAGCTGACAGAAACGGGGATCCGTGCGCTGCAACCCCCACGATAAACCTGCGTATTTCCAGTAAAGATTTGAACATCTTTGTCGAATGATTTGTGCAATAATCAGATTTTTATTTTACTTCCACAAAATGCAAGTTCTGAATTAAATATTACTGAAACGGGACGGCTTGTTATCGGATTTAAAAGCCGCCGCTTGTTAATTACACCGTCATTTTTGAAGTCAGGCAGTCCAAATGACAGCGGAGAGGCCCGCTGGCTGTTGCACACATGCGCAGTGGGCATTGTTTTACCCCAACAATCCGAATGGCTGTGCACATGCACGTCAATCGGAATGAAGAACGGAATAAACCACCTCTCTCAATCGGATTGAAATTTCAATCCGATCGGGCCGAATCGGATCAGAATATTCTGATTGACATGTTTACATGCAGAATTTTCAATCTGAATGGGCATTCAATCCGATTAAATATGCGCATGTAAACGTGGCTAGTCACCCATTCACACACTGGTGGTGATGAGCTACGATGTAGCCACAGCTGCCCTGGGACGCACTGACAGAAGCGAGGCATGCTGAACACTGGTGCCACCGGTCCCTCCGACCACCACCAGCAGACACGGCGGGTTAAGTGTCTCACCCAAGGACACGCTAGTAGCTCCAGAATAAATTTGACCATTCGGAGCAAAGCTTTGTTTTGTTTCCATGCAGGAGTTGTCCGTATGAGCACATGCACCTTAAGATGGTCAGTAATTTTAGACTGCAGAAGATCCAGCCCACATTACAACAGAAATATGTTCTTTCTCCCTAAAATACATACGAGTGGAGCGTATCTGAGAAGGAGCGCTTAGAGAAATCAATACGGATATTTTGGAACGGAGGTCTCACGCTCCTCTTCCTACAAAGAGGTTACAGAGATTCAATACTGTGAGCTCAACAAAAACCTCAAGGTCTGAATTAAAAGGCCCAGAAAACGGTGATTAAGTGCTCCCAGTTTCTCCTCCAACGAACTCTAAAAGTGAGGGGCAATTTAAAAGGAGTCTGTCTTCCATTAAAGTCACTTCAGAGATGTTGGCTGGTGGCTCACACTTTTCATCAAAGTGTAAAATCTGCAAAGCTGCAGCAAAAATAAGCTGGAGAGGTCCTTTGGGTTTTGTCACGCTGGTTTTCCTTTTGCACAGTTTTCTGTTAGAATACAGAATATTTTAGGCGTGTGGAGTGAAGTGTGTTGAATATCAGTGAACTTGTTTTCATTCTTCCAGGAAAAATGATCCTTCACCTTCTGCTCTGGTCAGGCTGGTGGTTTGAGACTTAAAGAGCTCCATTAGCAGCCAGAGAGCCGCAGCAGGATCTGTGGATGTTATTATTTAAAATGTGAATAAAACAAATCAACAAGCTTGTTGATCTGGACGCTTTCTCCCTCCTACGTGTTCTGATGTAGACACCCGTCATGCTGATGCTACTTTAAAGGTTTCCTTGTTGGGTTGATGAAGATAAACCTGTAAGTTGGGTGTTTCTCATGTCTTCTCTGATTGGCGGCAGCATCACTATCCTCTCTGTGTGACTTGGTGTGAAGCTTAACTGACTGATGTCTAAGAAGACACTTTAGTCCAAAATGACTGAGGATTCCTGCTGCAGCCTGTCGTAGCTTCCTTCGGTTACCTCGGGGCCGACGCCGTATGATTGCTGATGGTGAGACTTCCTCCATGAGGGCAGAACAAGCTGGGTGATGATGTAGGTTCTGCAGGTCTGGGAGCTACAGCGAGTGCCGCAGCAGGTCGACAGGAAGCTGAGCACAAAATCTGCTAAACCAGATTTGTTTGTGATTAAAAGAATCTGATGCATCTCTAAACAGATGCTTTTCTAACGCTCATCAAGCCTGCTGTGAACTTATGATGACGTCCAAGAGTAAAGCATGCTCTCTCTGCTGGAAGCATCCAGTAAAACCAGTCTGAAGTTGCTCACAGCTGGAGGTTTGCAACAGTCATGACCCGAGGACCTGATCTAAACATAACCCCAGTGATGAGACGAGGATGTTTTCCCATCAGTCCCTGCAGCTGCTGCATCTCGCTGCTTATGAACCATTAAGAGGCTGAATGCTGGTTCAAATCTCTCAGAAGAGAGAATCACTCAAAGGTTTCCTGCAGGCGTTGCACTCACAGGGTCTCCAGGAAGAAGGTTAAGATGAAAAAACTCCCAGCATCCAATCAGGATGTGGGTTGAGACGGACACCAGAATACTGTGGTTCACCAACAAATAAAGTCTCATGACCCTGAATCGGATTTTTATTAATTTGGTGGAACAAAAAGAGAACAAAAATCCATCATTACTGAAGAAGAAAAACATTTTCTCTTGTTTAACTGTTTGTTTTCCTCCTTGGAGCAGAAACTGATAAATACCAGGACTCTTTTTTAGATTTTATTATTTTATTTTTATTATTTATATTGTTTTTTAAAACTTCTTCCTGCATCCAACATGAAACTGAATGAAATAATTAAATGTTTTGATCTTTCCAAGCTTTAGCCACATCCTAATCATGTAGGCTGGAGGCTTTTCCTCTTTAACAGGGAACTGTTCTTCCAGGCTGTACTGTGAGACCTCTTCAAATGGTCCAGGACGCAGCAGCGCGTCTGGTCTTCAATCAGCCAAAAAGAGCACACGTCACCTCTCTGTTCATTGAGCTCCACTGGCTACCGCTAGCAGCACGCATCAAATTCAAATAGCTAACACCAGCATACAAAGTCCGAGATGGTACGGCTCCCATCCACCTGAATCCTCTTGCAAAGGCTTACTTCTCGGCCCGGCCGCTCTGGTCATGACAGGATCGTCGGCTAGCAGTGCCTACACCACGCTCAGGACAATCCAGGCTCTTCTCATGCATCGTTCCACAAATGTGGAATGACCTACCAAGCACTACCAGAACAGGGGCTTCCTTTTCAATTTTCAAGAAACTCCTGAAGACCCTGCTCTTCAGAGAGCATCTTCTAAACTAGCACCCTCCCTGCACCCGTCCCCACTCTCTAATGTCCACTCCTTGTTACCTCCTCTCCATGACTGATGTCAAGTTGTTGTTGTTGTTGTTAGCCTCAAGGGCAACATGCCGATTATCACTTGTAAGTCGCTTTGGACAAAAGCGTCTGCTAAATACATAAACATAAACATAAAACAAACATCCAGCCATCAGGGATGGAAGAAAATATAGCTACAATGAAACACAGCAACATTTATTCTTTTGATATGGAATCAATATTTGTAAAAAGATAATAGATTTTTTATTGAGACATTCTGTATTTCTTTTTTGCTGCAATTAACACTCCTGCCACTAGGTGGCAGCAGCTTTTACCGCCTTCATTCTGATGGAACGAACTAATGCATCACACTGTTCTGAGTGTCACAATTTAATTTATTCTTTAAAGCTGCAAATGTCATCTGACTTTTAGTTTCACAATTTATCGGATCGTCTTCCTGAATTCAGAGGCATAGCGAGCTGGGCCTCGGTGCAAATATTTGCTTTAGCTTTAGACAAGACGGGTGACACGGTCAAAATGGCAGTGGTGGGAACCTCCATTTTTCTCTGAAAAAGTTATCACTTGAGCCTATGACCGTTATTTGTCCATAGTATAGTAATCAGCATATAGGGAGCCTGAGCCACACCCACCTAATTCCGGACCATGGGTCCCCAGAAGAACAAAAAAATTAATGCAAGTCAACGGGGCTAAAAACGCTATTTTCTAATTCTATGTTCCATGGATTTCACACATGATGCCCGTGAATTTTAAAGACACACTTTGATGCCAAGAACGAGCTGATTTTCGAACGGAGAAACGCTATTTTAGGTTTTGTGTGAAAATAAGTCCAGGACTACAAATGCACTTCACGAAAGTGAGGTCATCGAACCAGACATGGAGAAAACTGAGAGAAAAGGGCTGTAAGTTCAGCAAACTTTCCACAGGAGGAAAGAATCACCATAAATCTGGCCATGTGATAAGTAGCAGCTACGCTAGGGGAGAGGAGATTATGTGGTGATGTCTCATATGCGACGTGCTGATTTCTGGTTTGTAGTCATGCTAATTGCGAACTTTTCCAAGCTGATAAAACTCAAAGTACGTGACTGGCGTGGTCGAAACACTCATTAATAGTTTTCATTTAAATTGCAGTACAACATTATCCTGGCAAGCCAGACTATATATTCACATATACAGCAGAAATTTGGTCTAGCTCACTAGGCTAGTACAACATATGTGTGATCCAGGGCGTAGGGCAAAGCAGATTAGAAAATAGCGTTTTTAGCCACCATGACTTGCATTAATTTTTTCGTTCTTCCGGGGACCCATGGTGCAGAAGTGACTTAGGCTCCCTAAAGTCAATGGTCGGAATGTGTTGTAGGGTTGCTATTGCTAACCGTTAGCTTCTACCAGCAGACGTGCTCTGCCATCTCCTTACCGTGGGCGGTCCCAAGCCATGGTGGGCTTTTTCTGACCGGATCGGTTTCCTATTTGTTTCCTTTCTGCAGGATTGAAGAACAGTTTCATGTTCAGCTGCGAGTCAGAATGATGAAGTAGTAGATGGTGTCTCAGTGAAGGAACAGATTTAGCCTCCACACAGACCAGTCACATTTACGAATGAAAAAATCATTTTTAGGATGATAAACGAAAGTTTGTTTTGTTTTCTGAACCGAGTCGACATCCTACTTTCTCTTTGTGCTGAAGAGCCAGACTCATGACCTAGAGGTTATTTAAGTCCACACAGTCGCTGTTCCTGAGGTCGGGCTGTCCACATTCAGCGGCTGACTGCCTACATCGCTCAGATTGTCTAAATGACTGTGTTCACTCGGGAATGGCTGGATTAACCTCACACAGATGGGGGAGCAGGGAAGTGAGAGTGGACCGGTCCAGATACACATCGTCCAGTGACACAGTAGTTTTGTCCACAGAATTTACTCTATACTTTCTGGATAACCTCATCTTAAGCATACTTTTTTTCAATATATTGAGTATTTTTATGTAACCTCACAGAAAAAACTCTAATTTATCATAAAACACGTTTGTTGTCTCTGTAGAGTCAAAACTAATTGAATAACTGTTATTTCTAAGTTTCATTATCTCTATTAATTTTCCTCCTGACCGACTTCAATCTTCCTAATATTTGAGCTAATTTAAAAAAGAAAATGTTTTTCATGTTTCCAGCAGACAGATGGGAACGATCCCTGCTGCTTTCACATCACGCGGTTATAGAAAAGGAATTAGATTTTATTTTATTACTCTGCTGAGAATTTTATTTATAATAAAACGCCACGAGCTTCATACACGTAATAGTTTCTGTGTCTGTTCAGACAACACGTTGATCTCAAAATGTCAGAAGCATGCAAAAGCCTGTTTAGCATCTTGAAAACTAAAAATATCACGTATAACATGAGTGAAGAGTTATAGTCAGGACTGCCACCTTTCATTTGAGAGGAAATCTGATGGATGTTTTCTAGATTAACTCAAGAGCTGCCTCCTGAACAGCTGTCGCTTATCACTTCATTATTTATTCATTAGTCGAGTAAGTAAAAGGTCTTGAGACGATTCCTTGTGCAGCGTTTGAATTTCTAATCTGTGGTTGAATAACCACAAAGGATTCCGTTTTGGTAAAACAGGCTCCAGCATGAGATGTTCGGGCTGTTCCATTCAGTTTGGCTAATCCTCAGTCAGCATTAGCGTGGTTAGCAACCTAAAATACAAGCACTGTGTTAATCATATAAAACCATTTAAAGAGTGTTTCATGCAGGCTGAACATGAAAATAGTCTCCTACACCTAGCATTAGCATTTGCTTCTGATAGAAAACAGACGGTGAAACTCTAGGATAGAAAATCCTGACAGATCTACGTCACACTGTCACTTAACTCATTCACTCTTGACGGGGAAGACTGTTGTTGGTTTAGCGTTCAGGAAACAGCAGAGAACGACTCAGCTAGTAGAAGCTAACTGGTAGCATTAGCTACTCAAAACGTCTCTTATCAGATGTGTGTTAGCTCATTAGGAACTATTAGCGTGCAAACACACACAGCTCCAAATTACATAAGAGATCTGGTTTGCAGTACTAGTTCTTAGGTCAAAGAAAGAATGTGGCTCCTCATCCATTTGTCAAATCCCTTTTTTCCTTTGGTAGAAAAGCTGAGCTATCATTTGGTGTCAGCATATTTCTGTGAGAACCTCAGATGTGTCCTGAAAAAAAAGACCCTTATTTAAGAAGACTGAGCCGGCCGGGAGAAGGGAGGACGGAAAACAGAGCCTGGAAGATGAAAGGATGAAGTATCAGTTTGTGTTCTTTGCCAGTTTTTGTTGGACTGAACTCTGAGCAAATCTAATCCTGCTGAAGAGTTTATCGTCGTCTTGTTTAAGCACGGATGAAAATCCATTTCATTCTTACAGAAAACAATCTGTCCTCTTTGTGGTCTGTGCTGGAAAAGTCATCAAGTGGGTCCAGCAACTGTCCATGAACAGAAGGACGTCCTGTTGTCCCACAGAAGCAATCAGACCTCCTAAACTCCACTAGACCTCTAACTGATCCCTTCACCAAGAGCATGCTGGAGAATGAACTCATCAGTTTTCGTCGGTTCAGATGAAGCAGATCCAGAGAACTCCTCAGACTTCCTGCTGATTTACGGATTCTTGTTTGCATTAAAACAACATCAGGTTACATTTCTGCTTGCAGCAGCGAAGTTTGATGCAGGACAAGATGCTTCATTACCTAAAGACTTCATGATCAAGGGTTTGGACCATCTATCGATCTGTACTGGGTAGTGGCTGCAGCTCCAATGCTACAAAGCAATGCAATGACATTTCTACAATGATCAACTGACATAAAACATCTCCGTGAGGAAACATCTAGCCTAGATAAACCAAGGCAGCAGATTTGTCTCTGCAGGTCTAGCCACACTCCATCAGTCAGCAGGTCTATCATCGGTCCAAACTCTTTTAGGTCCAGCCACAGAGCTCCGTGTTTGTAAAGGAAGTTGGGCGGAAATAGCACCAGAGCTACGATGGAGGAAAACTACAAAGATGGTATCGGCTCAGCGGCAGCGCTCATTTTAAACGGCTTTAGCATCAACTTTGAATTACTTAGATTGGGATTTTCTTTGAGACACAATCAGACAGACAGACATAAGTCCTTCATTCCTACAAAAGATGTCTTCTTCTTTGATGCTGGATGGCAGACCGCCCCATTGACTGATTTTGGTCACTATGAAATGGTCTTGTTGTTTGTTGCTCTGATTGGTCGTAGCGCAGCAGAGACCGTCCGTGGAGTCCAGGCCTGCTTTTCTGTGCCATTCCTCTGCTTTTTAATATCTTATAAATCAGGTTAAACTAGAACCACTGTGGTAAAGTTAAAGTGATTGCTGTAACTTGAAGCGGTTGACCCTCCCTTGTGAGGAAAGGAATCAGGAAAGGGAATCCGAGCCAGGCTGCAGACAGCTGTGGATTGGATCACAGATCCAAAACCAACAACCTGAAGGACGGCTTGCGGGGCTGGCGCTGGAGAACATCAGACACGTTAGGAAGGAGCTGGAAATACATCCTCTATGCCTGTAGAGCCTTGACCAATAAGAACGTGTTGTGGCAGGCAGCCAATCAGTGACCATCTCTGGAAAAAATTGTCATCAGACAAGCTGCA
This sequence comes from Nothobranchius furzeri, assembly GCF_043380555.1. Lineage (NCBI taxonomy): Eukaryota > Metazoa > Chordata > Actinopteri > Cyprinodontiformes > Nothobranchiidae > Nothobranchius > Nothobranchius furzeri. Next base: position 47,510,513 of record NC_091754.1, on the reverse strand, counting down.
GTTTTTCGTTTTCAAGATGATTTTGGGCCGTTGTTCGTAAAGTTAGAGGAAAACCAGGTGAGCCAGCATGTCTGGTCATGTCCAGCTGTCCTACCTGGCGAAAGAAAGACCCTGTTTGGGCGTCTGTTTATTCCTGTTATGTGAAAGTCAGTAGTTGAAAAATGAGAAGAAGAAAAGGTGTTCTCCTTCCCTTTAGTGGACGCTCTGTTTTTAACACTCTCGCCATCTCGGTGAGGAAGTCTCAGAGCGTCCGAGTCACGCTGCCGAGGTCCAGGTCGGTTTGTTGAGTGGCCCTCGGACCGTTACATTTGAGTAACCCTGTACTACTGTGTATCTATGGAGGCCATTTTAGGAACCAGCGGCCCTGATCTCCTTCCTCAGACAAAGTAAAACATCTAATAAAGGTAAAATAGAACCTTTACTCTGTGTTTAATACATAGTGGTGGTGGTGTCATGGTTTGGACTTTATATTATATACCAAAGCAAACATGTTTCCTCCAAAATGCAGCAGTGAAACATTCATTTTACACAAAGAAAACAAGTATTCATATAACGTCTATGTCGGCATGAACATCCCATAAAAAACATAACTTCACTCTGAGCTCGTTGCTGGTTTTCTGCCACGTTTTAAGATTCAGTGTGAAAAAAGAAACACAAAGTTAGACCTGCTGCACCACGGCGGCTGAAGGCCCTTTTTCCAGATTTAATCACGTATTTTATTTACCTAAGGGAACCCCCGTGCACACACACACACACACACACACACACACACACACACACACTCTCTCTCTCTCTCTCTCTCTCTCTCTCTACTTGACGTTGATAAACATGTTGGAAAGGATTTTTCCATCTGCCTTTGATTCCTTTTGCCATCTGCTGCAACTCCTCGAGCTTCAGCACGGTTTAGACGGATAATGCCCTCCTCCTTCTGGTTCCTCTGTCAGCAGGAGAGGAACCACTTCCCCTCGAGAGTCTGCATCTGACTCAGATACTCCAGGACTTCAGAGGCTAACCTCACTAATATGTTCGCTAATGTTTAGAAACTCCACCGTTGTTTACTCAGAAGCTAAATCTCACCTTTAACTATGTTCATCTGCACTTGTCAGTCATCTGGGAGCAGGAACTCTGAAGGCTTGCAGGGATGCTGAAGGAAGCAGCGACTTTTTTTACGTGATGTTTTTGTTTTCATCAGCAGGGGAAACTGTTTGATTGACAGCGCAGCTTCCAGATTTGTTTTAACACAAAAAGCTGTCCATGAAAATTTGATGTGTAAAGAAAAGAGCCTCACCTCTTGTTCCTGTGGTCTCCTCATCAGGAGTTTAGTCTGAACTAAATTAACAAACATGAAAAGGATTCAGAATTTCAAACGCTCTGAGGTTGAGAATGATCAAGTGTCCTCGTGTAAACATCTGAGCTGAAAGAGTCTTCAGATGGTTGCATTAATCTGTCAGATGGATAAAGACTTCAGAGCTGAGCAAAAACCCAGGCGGCAGTGTTTTTATCAGTGGGTGTGGCGCCATCTACAGGCCAACAGCTTAGACTACACTTGTGATGAAACCAGATCTTTAGAGGTTGTTGATTTTTCAGTCAGACATAATTCACCCAAACGTTTTAAAGTGTTCTCTTCATGTAGACACCACTGAGATGTTCACATTGTTCAGAATAATTGAAATTATTCACACAGATCTTGGTTCATCTTTAGTTTTCAGCTGACTTACAACACGGGGTGCTTTTGTGTATAAAACTAGAAACACACTTTGTTAAACAACCAGTTTATCCCACTCTTGTTTTGTTCTTTGTAAATGTGTGAATTTCCATTTTAGAGAAGTTTTATTTTGAAATGTCCTGTATTGTGTGCACTTGTCCATGACCCAGTCCAGGCTGTGCACAGGTGTCGGGCTTTGCAGTCTCCTGCAGCATCTCTGCTGAGCTCGTGTATGGGTCCATGGGCCCCACACGTTAGAAAAGCTTGCTACACCCCTGCTCAGGTGGCCTGTGGCTGATGAGTGAAAACTAAAGATAAAACATTTGGGGCTGAAGCTGTTTAGTGGTCCATAAATCTGTACTCCTGTATGTTTTACTGTCTCAACCTGAAGGGGCGGGGATTACCATATATGGGGAAGAGGCAGAGCATAGCCAGAAGAACAAGTTTCCTGAAGCGAAAGGGAAACTTCTTCAGCTCTGCAGCTTGTGTTTGTCTTCTTCCCTTTTCCAACAACTGACTCAAGTATCGGTGAGTATAAGTGATCTTTTCCACTATGTAACCAGTGGAAGTTCCTCTCTGTTCTCTTCCTGCCGAAACTCACTGTCATGGTCTGCGTCTCCCTCATGTGTCTCCTTGTGTTCTTCATCCCTCTCTAGGTTCTCCTTATGTGTCTCCTAGCGTCCTCATGTGTCCCCTGATCTGCAGCCCCTCTAGGTCTTCCCCTTCCTCAGGTGCACCCCCCCCCCCCAGGTCCTGTGCTCCCGTGGTCTCCCTTATTCACACCTCTGTAGTTTTTCTTTCTGTAGTTTAGGTTCAGCTTTTCATTTAATTAGTCTTTTTTTTAGTGTGTTTCTTTCTCCACTGTTTTTTTTAGTTCTCCTCAGATCATTAGTTGTTTATCTTAATCTTCTTATCTTCGGGTTTTGCTTTTACTCTTAGGTCAAGTTAGTTTCCCCTCCTCAGCTCACTCTCCCCTCACTGATTAGTTAATTGATTTCACTAGGTTTCTCTCCCCACGCACCTGCAGCTCATCTCCCTCTCATCCTGCCCCAGTGTATTTAACCCTGTCTGCATCTCAGTGTGATGTTGGTTCATTGTTTGTGTCAGCGTCGTCTCGTCCCCCTCTCTAGCTTTTAGAATCTCTAGGTCTCTTGTGTTTTTGGAATCTCTAGGTTTAGTTAATAGGATTTTTGGATTTTGCTTTTTGGCGCCCTGCATTCTCTGGATTTACTCCTTAATAAAGGATTTTTACGTTTCTTCTGCCTCCTGCCTCGTTTATCTGGTTCTCCATCTTGGGTCCTAACCTCTCTCCGAAACCACCTCGTGACACTCATCAGAGACACTCAAAACATTTTAGTAATCGTACCGGTTCCTTCTGGTTTTTGTTCCTCCTCTCTTGTACTCAGAGTTCAGACATGTCTGCCAGCACCAACCCGAGATGGGAGGATCAGTTTCTGTGCTCCATCTGTCTGGATGTGTTCACGGATCCAGTCTGCACACCATGTGGACACCACTTCTGCAAGACCTGCATCACCCAATACCGGGATGGAGAACATCTGTGCATGTGTCCCTCAGCTCCGAGTCAACACCTTACTCAACCAGCAGCAGCTCAGTGCAACAAGCCCAACCAGGAGAAGTTCCCTGTGACGTCTCCACTGGAACCAGGCTGAAGGCCCTAAAGGCCTGCCTGGTGCGTCTGCTCTCCTACTGCGAGACTCACCTGGAGCCTCACCTGACAGCTTCAACTCTGAAAAGACAGCAGCTGGTAGATCCTGTGGAGTACCTGATGGACAGGGTGTGTCAGAAGCACAGTGAACCTCTGGAGCTCTCCAGTAGAAGCGACCAGGCGTGCGTCTGCTTGGTCTGTTCTGTTTTAGACCACAAGACTCATGAGGTTGTTCCTCTGAGAGAAGAATATGAAGGAAACAAGGCAAAGCTGGAGAAGACTGAGAGGCTGAAGTTCAGCAGATGATCCAGGACAGACAAATGAAGATTCAGGAGATCAAAGAGTCGTTGACGATCAGTAGAGATGCTGCAGGCAGACAGAAAGCAGATCGAAGACAAACAGGAAGCCACAGAGAAGCAAGCAGAAGATTGCATCAAAGATCTGGGGCAGGAGATCTCTGAGCTGATGAAGAGGAGCTCTGAGGTGAAACAGCTCTCATGCTCTAAAGATCACCTCCACCTCCTCCAGTGCTTCGGCTCCCTGAAAGTTGCTCCACTCACCAGAAGCATGACAGAGGCCAGAGTTCATCCATCATCGTATAAGGGGACTGTGCTGAGAGCTGTGAGTCAGCTGGACATGAGACCTGCAGGTCTCTCCGGAAGAAGACAAAGAACCTCTTAGAGGCAGAGCTGAAGAGGGTCCAGCTGTTTGCAGAAGATGTGACTCTTGATCCTAAACTCCTCCTGCCTGCGGATGGAAAACTAACGGGTCATGGTGACAAGAGGAAAGATCTTCCAGAACATCCAGGGAGATTCTCCTGTTGTCTCTGTGTTTTGGAGACACAGAGCTTCTCTTCGGGGAGATTTTACGTTGAGGTTCAGGTTAAGGAGAAAACCATGTGGGCTTTAGGAGTGGCTCGAGGGTCCTTCAGGAAGAAGGGCGGAAGGGTGGAATCGTACAGAGTCCTCAAAATGGTTTCTGGACACTTTGGCTGAGAAACGGAAATCAGTACGAAGCTCTTACTGACCCTCCAGTAGGTCGGGTCCTGAGAAGGTGGGGGTGTTCGTGGATTATGAGGAGGGTCTGGTCTCCTTTTATGACATAGAAGCTGCAGCTCTGATCTACTCTGTTACTGGTTCTGATTCTGATCTGAGTCTGTAGGGTACGGTGGGGACAGGGGCGGTTCTATGACACATTTTCTAGGGGGCCACGGAGGGAGCACAGGAAAAACAGAAACAAAAAGTGTTTTCATCTCTCCCCGACCCGACTCATTCTGCACCTGGAGATATGGATCTGCTCTCGACTCTGATTGTCTCACTGTTTCTGAGCTTCTTCTGTGTTTTCTCTTTGTTTGTGTCTTTATCTTCTTTATCTGTGTTATATTTACGATCTGCTACAGTTATAATTAACAGAAATAAGATTAAAATGTTATTTTTGAAAGTTAACAGCTGGGCGTTTGTTTCTGAGTACTTCACTGTCAGACAGGACACTGGTTATAAAACTAACTGTTTAATGTGATATGTGACTTTTGGATTTGACATGTATTTTACATATAAAAACACAATAACATTACGTTTTTGTGCTGAGCAGTGCTTTAGTCAACACAGAGTCTGACTGCAGGGTGTGAGGCGCTGCAGGGAAAGCTCACATAGAACTCCATGGCCAAGTGGCTGGTAGTGTACAGGAACATCTGTGAAGAGAATGGACTGGAGACCCCAACTTCAAAGTGGGAAACACCCCCTAAGGGGGTAGAGAACCAGAGAGCCAAGCTCCTGTGGGACTTCCAGATCCAGACCGACAAAATGGTGATGGACATATAACCCTAACCCAACCGGACATTGTGGTGGTGGTGGACAAACAACAGAGGACAGCTGTGGTGGTTGATGTGGTAATACCTCACCTTCCTCCTCTTATCTGGGTTCGGGTCGCGGGGGCAGCATCCCAAGTAGGGCCTCCCAGGCAATCCTCTCCCCGGCCACGTCCGCCAGCTCCTCAGCTGGGACACCCAGGCGTTCCCTGGCCTGGGTCGACCCGGGGGCCTCCTGCCGGCAGGACATGCCCAAAACACCACCCGAGGGAGGCGTCCAGAGGGCACCCTGACCAGATGCGCGAACCACCTCAACTGGCTCCTTTGGATGCGGAGGAGGAGCGGCTCCACTCCGAGTCCTTCCCGGATGTCTGAGTTCCTTACCCTCTCCCTAAGGCTGAGCCCGGCCACCCTGCAAAGAAAACTCATTTTGGCCGCTTGTATCCGTGATCTCGTTCTTTCGGTCAAAGCTCGTGACCATAGGTGAGGACTGGGACGTAGATCGACTGGTAAATTGAGAGCCTTGCTTTCTGGCTCAGCTCTCTCATCGCTACGACGGATCGGTTTAGCGGCGGCATTACAGCCAAGGGCGCCCCCAAGGGGTGGCCAGGGGTTGCCATGCCCCCCCCCCCCCCCTAGAAGATTGCTGGCCCCCCCAGGAAAAGCCTGTGTTAACAAAGCATATTAACATTCAGTCAAACCATATATTGATCTTGTTTATTCAAGACATAATTGTAAAACATAATAAAATATTACAATTAATGAGTAAAGATATAATCAGAATTAAAAAAATACATATGTTTCTGCTGCTCAACCATAGTTTTTTAACACAGCAACAGGTGAATTAAACAAAAACAAAAAATACATTTTTAAATTTAACTATGGATAACATTTTAAATAATTGAAATGTATATTTCTGAAATGTTTGTGTTTGTAAAATTTATACGTACTGTTATTTTAATAAAAACAAATAAAGGCGCAATGCAGCACATCGCCATAGGCTAAATTCTCCCAGTGTTACAAGGACCAATTTGGTGTGCCACCCCAAAAATATATTTGGCTCCATCTGGCCACCCCATCAAAATTTTCTGGAGGCGCCCCTGATCACAGCAGACACTGCCCCAATGTGGCGATACCAAGTGATGCAGCATCAGGATAAAGGAACACGAGAAACTAGAGAAGTACAACGGCTTCAAAGAACTGAGCAAGCATGGAGAGTGAAGATATCGGTGGTTCCCATGGTCATCGAGGGCAGTGACCCCCAGACTGGAGGAGTGGCTAAAGCAGATCCCGGGTAAAACATCTCAGTCTAGAAAAGAGCAGCTCTAGGAACAGCTAAGATACTGCAGAACCTTGAAGCTCCCAGGCCTGAGCTTGGGAGGATGAGACCACCCGCAAACCAAGGTGGTCTCATCCAGGACCAGAACAGAACCATCCCCTGCATCACTGTGAGTCAGAAGGTCATTAGAGACCCCAAGAAGAGCTGTTTCAGTAGAATGAGCTCTACAGAAACGGTAACATATCTGGCTTTTGAGAGGAAGGATTTTTCTGCCCTCTGCTGGAGACAAGTGATCATAAGCTAACCCCGTAGACTATTCTGAGATAAAACACAACACTTAACTCAAATTGGTCACATATACCAACTACATCGTCGTCTCGTCGTCGTCTTCCTCCGCTTATCCGGGTCGCGGTGGCAGAAACCCAGCTAGGGAGCTCCAGACCGTCCTCTCCCCAGCCACCTCCACCAGCTCCTCCGGCAGGACCCCAAGGCGTTCCCGGACCACATTGGAGATGTAACCTCTCCAACGTGTCCTGGGTCAAACCAGGGGCCTCCTGCCGGCAGGACATGCCCAAAACACCTCCCCGGGGAGGCGTCCAGGAGGCATCCTGACCAGATGCCCAAACCACCTCAACTGACTCCTTTCGATCCAGAGGAGCAGCGGTTCTACTCCGAGTCCCTCCCGAATGTCCGAGCTCCTCACCCTATCTCTAAGGCTGAGCCCGGCCACCCTACGGAGGAAACTCATTTTGGTCACTTGTATCCCCGATCTTGTTCTTTCGGTCATTACCCAAAGCTCATGACCATAGGTGAGAATTGGGATGTAGATCGACCGGTAAATCGAGAACCTGGCTTTCTGGCTCAGCTCCCTCTTCACCACGACAGATCGGCTCAGCGTCCGCATCACTGCAGATGCCGAACCAATTCGCCTGTCAATCTCCCGATCCCTCCTACCCTCACTCGTGAACAAGACCCCAAGATACTTAAACTCCTCTACTTGAGGTAGGACCTCTCCTCTGACCCGGAGTTGGCAAGCCACCCTTTTCCGGTCGAGAACCATGATCTCAGATTTAGAGGTGCTGATCCTCATCCCAGCCGCTTCACACTCGGCCGCGAACCTACCCAGCAAGAGCTGAATGTCAGAGCTGGATGAAGCTAGGAGGACTACATCATCCGCAAAAAGCAGAGACGACATTCTCCTGCCACGAAACTCAACACACTCCACACCACGGCTGCACCTAGAAATTCTGTCCATAAAGGTAATGAACAGAACTGGTGACAAAGGGCAGCCCTGGCGGAGTCCAACCCTCACTGGGAACAGGTCCGACTTACTACCGGCTATGGGGACCAAACTCAGGCTCCTCTTGAAAAGGGACTGAATGGCCCTGAACAGAAAGCCATCCACCCCATACTCCTGGAGCGTCCCCCACAGGGTGACCCTGGGGACATGGTCATAAGCCTTCTCCAAATCCACAAAACACATGTGGATTGGTTGGGCAAACTTCCATACCCCGTCCATCACCCTTGCAAGGGTATAGAGCTGGTCTACAGTTCCACGGCCAGGACGAAAACCACATTGCTCCTCCTCAATCTGAGATTCAACTATCGATCGGACCCTCCTCTCCATTACCTTGGAGCAGACCTTTCCAGGGAGGCTGAGGAGTGTGATCCCCCTATAGTTGAAACACACCCTCAGGTCACCCTTATTAAAGATGGGGACCACCACCCCCGTCTGTCACTCCACAGGAACTGCCCCCGATGACCACACAATGTTGCAGAGACATGTCAACCACGAGAGCCCTACAACATCCATAGCCTTGAGATACCCAGGGCGAACCTCACCCGCCCCCGGGGCTCCGCCGCTGTGTAGTTGTTTGACTACCTCAGCAACTTCTGCCCCCGAGATTGGACAGTCCATCCCCAGGTCTCCCGGCTCTGGTTCCTCCTCGGAATGCGCGTAGGTGGGATTGAGGAGCTCCTCAAAGTATCCTTTCACCGTCCGACTATAGCCCCAGATGACGTCAGCAGCTCCCCATCCCCACTGTAAACAGTGTGAGCGAGTTGCTGCCTTCCTCTCCTGAGGCCGGACAATTTGCCAGAACCTCTTTGGAGGTGATCGATAGTCTTTCTTTATGGCCTCACCAAACTCCTCCCACGCCCGAGATTTTGCCTCGGCAACTGCCACTGCTGCACCCCGCTTGGCTATCCAGTACCTGTCTGCTGCCTCCGGAGACCCACAGACCAGCCACGCCCTGTAGGCTTCCTTCTTCAGCCTGACGGCTCCCCGAACCTCTGGTGTCCACCAGCAGGTACGGGGGTTGCCACCAAGACTGGCACCGGCCACCTTGCGACCACAGCTAGCAACAGCTGCCTCAACAATCGCAGAGTGGAACAAGGCCCACTCGGAGTCAATATCCTCCACTGCTCTCGGGACGTGGTCAAAGCTCTGCCGGAGGTGGGAGTTGAAGACCGTCTTGACAGGTTCTTCTGCCAGGCGTTCCCAGCAGACCCTCACTATGCGTTTGGGTCTGCCAGGTTTATGTGGCATCTTCCCCTGCCATCTGATCCAACTCACAACCAGGTGGTGATCAGTTGACAGCTCCACTCCTCTCTTCACTCGGGTGTCCAAAACATATGGCTGCAGGTCAGATGATATGACTACAAAGTCTATCATCGACCTGCGACCTAGGCTGCCCTGGTACCAAGTGTACCGATGGGCATCCTTATGTTCGAACATGGTGTTCGTTATGGCCAAACTGCAGCTTGCACAGAAGTCCAATAACGAAACACCACTCGAGTTCAGATCAGGCGGGCCGTTCCCCGTTGACCTCCAGGTCAAGCTGTCATTGCCCACGTGAGCATTGAAGTCCCCCAGCAGGACAATGGAGTCCCCTGATGGAGCAATATCTAGCACTCGTCCCAGGGACTCCAAAAAGGGTGGGTACTCTGAACTGATATTTAGCCCATAAGCACAAACAACAGTCAGGACCCGTTCCCCGACCCGAAGGTGCAGAGAAGCTACCCTCTCGTCCCCCGGGGTAAACCCCAACACACAGGCAGAGAGTCTTGGGGCTTACAAAAAGCCAACCCCAGCCCTCCGCCTCTAACCCGGAGCAACTCCAGCAAAGGAGAGTGTCCACCCCCTCTCAAGGACTTGGGTTCCAGAGCCAATGCTATGTGTTGAGGTGAGTCCGACTATATCTAGCTGGTACCGCTCAACCTCTGCCACAAGCTCCTGCTCCTTCCCCGCCAACGAGGTGACGTTCCATGTCCCAAAAACCAGTTTCCTTGTCCGGGGATCGAATCGCCAAGGCTCCCGCCTCGGTCTGCCACCCAATCCACACTGCACCGGACCCTTCATGTTCCTCCTGCAGGGTGGTGGGTCTACAGTTGGATGAGCCCATGTATCCGGTTCAGGCTGGGCCCGGCCGGGCCCCATGGGCAAAAGGCTGGCCACCAGGCGCTCGCTCACAGGCCCCAACCCCAGGCCTGGCTCCAGCGTGGGACCCCGGTAACCCTCCGGGCTTGGTACTTTGACTCTTTGTATTTACATCCATGAAAGATCCTCTGAACTGTTCTGTCTCACCCTTCACCTAAATCCAATTTTTTCATGCGAGACCCTACCAGGGGCACAAAGTGCCCCAGACAACATCTCCGAGGATCATTAGGGCACTCAAACTCCTTCACCACAATAAGGTGACGGTTCAAGGAGGAGTACCAACTACATAACTACTAAAACTCAATCTACTTCAATTATCTGTGTTCAACAAGATTATATCAACAAGCTAAACAGGTAGCATCAGCAACTAGCTAACAGCACAGACTGTCATGGTCTGAGGTAATGATTTAACCCAAGACATGCAGAATCAACACACTGGAGCAGGATGTGAAAAAATAAAGATTTATTTGGTAACTAGAACTTAGGGTGCACTGGAAATCCAGTGAATGGGTAAACGGGAGCAGCGTCTGAGGGAAGGGAAACAGAGGTGAGTCCTTGATTGAAACTGTAGTGTGGTAGAGGATGAGTTTGGTAGGAGGACTTACAGCTGTAGCGTGGTGGAGGATCTCCAGGGAGGGGTGAGCTGGGAGAGTGAATGAGTATTCCGGGGTGATGAAGATCGGCAAGGTTTTACAACCGGAGGGAAGGAGAGAGAGAGCCTGTAGTGCTGGGAGCAGTTAGTGTCGTGAGGAGGACGGGAACCGGGAGTGAAGTCCAGACGTAGTATGGTCGAGTAGTAAATCCAAAAGGTCTCAGCGAGGAGGTGGTGTATGGAAAGATGACTGAGCCTGAGACAAAACGAGAACAAAATCTGAGCAAAAGATCGCTAGCAAAAAACACGTTTCTAAAGTTCAAGGCTAAGGTTTCAAAGTTCAAAGTCTAAGTTCCGACAGCTCAAAGTCAAGGTTTCAAAATCGAGTTAACACTGTGGCTGGGACTCTACCAGTAGGCGTAATCATCCGGCGGCTTAGCAGTGTCCTCCGTCCTCCTTATGAAGGCCACCCACTGATCAGCTGATCGATTGCAGCTGCTGCTCTCTCTCCTGAAAACAGAACTCACAAGCCAGGTGATGTCATGGTGTGTGTGGAGTGCTCACCTCCCAGCTCACAACACAGACTGTATAAACCAGAACGTAAAATTAGCTACATTTACTCTCTGAACTGCGATGGACTGGAAACCCATCCTCGGTGTACCCCGCCTGCTGGAGACGGGCACAGGACCCCCTCTGTGGATGAGCGGGTCCAGAAATGGATGGATGGATGTTTTCTGTAAGAAATGGCCACCTGTGAGCTATAAACTTGTTAATTTAAAAGGCTTAATGTGACAAATGACCCGCATTTGAATAGCACCTTTCAGAGTCAGAGAACTCTAAAGTGCCTTACACTAGTGTGTCATTCATCCATTCACACTGGTGGTGATGAGCTGCATTGATTCATCACCAGCAGGGAATGTGGGTTAAACACCTTTCTCAGTGGCCTAGTGGTAGAGTGTCCGCCCTGAGACTGAGAGATCAGGGGTTCGATTCATGGTCGGGTCATACCAAAGACTTTGGAAAAATGGGACCCAATGCCTCCCTGCTTGACACTCAGCATTAATGGGTTGGATTGGGGGGTTAAACCACCAAATAGTTCCCGAGCGCGGCTGTGTCTGCAGCTCACCGCTCCCCCAGGGGATGGGTCAAATGCGGAGAACAAATTTCGCACACACACCTGTGACAACTAATGGGACTTTAACTTTAACATCTTGCCCAAGGGCACAATAGCAACACTCCCCACAGGAAGCCAGGATCTATCACACAACCCTCCGACTGCTGGACAACCCTCTTTGCTTCCTCAGCTACTGCTGTCCCTGCTGTTGTAAATATAAACATAGAATTTAAGTACATGAAAATAAGTTGTTTTTCCACATTTTATCTGTATGTTTTACTCATAATTACCTAATTAACATTGTTAGAATTTTACACAGCAAACTGTGATTACAGGCAGCATCAATTTAGCCTCAGAAAAATTAAATCTGCTTTAAAATTACTTTTGTTTTGTTTTTCTGTTTTTCTTTCTACACCAAACCCCTACCCTAACCCTACCTTCACCCAAACTAAACGTTCATTCACACCAAACCTCTAAAACCAAGTATCAGACTGTTTTGCATTGTGTGGACCAGCCACATGTCCCTACAATGTGGAAATGTCCACACACTACAGGCTAAAGTCAAAATGTGTCCATTTAATTAAAGACAAGTGCACACACACACACACACACACACACACACACACACACACACTGAAATAAAGGACATTTACTCCCAGAAATTTTAAATCTGCAGCCCTGGTTTCATCACACTTGTCTGAAAATAATGCTGAAAAGAAACAATGTTCGGTTCAACAAAGAGCAAAACTAGTAAAAATATAAAAATGCACACCTGCAATTACTTCTAAAAAGCTCTCCGATGTAGAAAAGGTTGCCTTTGGAACAATAATACACTTTTTAGGTGAATGTTGGTATCGCGAGAAACATGCAAAATCTCGCGATACCACAATTAATTACATTTTGGATGCTGCAATCAAGCTGACATCACAACAAACCGGAAAAGAGGAAATGGATGTAGTTCAAGCAAGATGCGTTTGCTGATTGTTGCTGACTAGTATCTCTGCCTGCATGGTACATGGTCGTGATGCCTTTAAAACGTTTTCGTGTTCAAACAAACAAACAGGCTGAGTGCAGTTTTCAATATTGCACAGTTTAGTGATGTACACAAATATTGCTACACATTTTCTGTTAGACATATTTAAATTGGGTTTTAAGTATGCATTTGGTAACAATGGTCTGAACTTTACATGCATTCCCAAAAAACACATTTCCGTTGTTAAAGTGTTTTAATTTGAAAGAACCGGATGTCTGTCATGTTTTCCGGGTGCTAGCTTGACGGCTACATGACAGCGTCGGCTTCTCGTCTGCCTCAGCTGAAGAGCAAACCGACGCAGCTGGGTTTGCAATAATTACCATCCTTGAAGCGAAAATACTGGACTTCACCATCACTTTAAATTCGAGAATAACATTTTGCAGAGCTAAATTTATCCGTTGAAGCCCGTGAAATAACTGTCAATTTGTCGTAACCTCCGTAAATGCGCTAAAGGCACAGAAGCCTAAAAAACACAACATCAAACCCGGCAAACAAAGAGGTTATTTTTTCAACGCCACCATTTTTCCTCCATATTCAATAGTTATGAGTCATGTGGCGGTCGAAAATGCCCACGGTCTAGAGCAGCAGGTAAGTGACGTCGTTTTTTTTGTGTGTGTCAAAAATGTTTAATGCAAAGTGGGACAACAGAAGGGATAAGCATTAGCTTGCCGGTTAGCCAAAAGCCATTAGCGATGTGCTATCTTGCTATGTAGCATGGGTGCGCTTCAATTGAATACTCGCACGTAGCGCCGCGCGGATACTAGATGAATATTTGATGTTCTCTGCTGCTTTGGGGTACAAGAGTGTAAGTAATATTTGCATGCCTCTTCAAAATTATGCTCATTTTTTTTAAATAATTGAGGTAGTTCGTATTGAAAACGAGAAGTGTTTTTTTTTAAGAAAATTTATTTAGGAATTACACCGGAATTGTGACATCGGCGCTCACGAGTGAGCAAATGTAACGCACCCTAGAACAATTATGTTCACTGCGTTTTTCCCTTCAGCCCTAAACAATGATAAAATGGAAGGATGGAGTTGGTGGACGTGAAAAACGGACGAAACGGGGTTTATAGATGAGATCACCGGGTTTGAACCTTTATGCTGTAATTATGGTCTTTAAGGTCTTCAGCCGCGTTTAAAAGACATTTTCTCCTGCGTCACCAGTAACGTAGCCGTCTGGTCAGGCAGTTGATACAGGCAGAAAAGTACTGCGTGTTCTTCAGTGATATTCTGATTAAATCAAACGGCCAAAATGTTCGTGCAAAAATTATGCACGCTAATAAAACCTGTCGGGGTGCAAAATAAATACAAACCAGCGATAAGATTTTATCAAAAGGAAAATCGGATCCTTTTCTCTGCGGTGCATTTTTAAAGGAAACAACAATGTTTTTATCAAGTATATAAACTGTTCCTCTGCAGCAGTGAGCCAGACCTTCCAGCATCAGTGTGGTCTCATTAATCCTGATTAACGGTGACTGTGTGCATCCATCTGGCCTCACCATTAAAGGATGTCTGCATGTTTTGTCTCCAGCAGCGTGCTCAGACCAGAGCTTAAAGTTGGAAATAATTGTTGGAGTTGCATTTTAAAAATTGAGTTCATTTATGTTGCTTGAGGATTTTTTGCATGCATTCTGCAGCCCTTTAAATTGAAATGAAAGTAAATATTCAGTTACAAGGCGGAGAAAGTCAGGTGTGTCAAATTTTAGACCGTGCGTTTGGGTTCAGCGTTTGTTTTTGGGTTGCTGGATAAATAATGTATGTTTTTGTTTGCCCAGCTCGCTGTCCTAGACCTGAGTGCTCCGGATGGACAAGGAGGTACGAACAGTAAGCCTGTTTACGCCGGCATTGTTTTCCTTTGAAATGTTCCCATGGGGTAAAACGGTGGTCCCAACTCCCTTCCCCAAGGGCCGGTAAACACACATCACCTGTTCTTCAGCACATTTCCCCTTCTTTCCACTGCACGTGAAATTGTCGCTACACGTACTACGCAGCATTTAGCCGCCGTTATATTTCCTCTCCACTGGCAGCCAAGTGTAGTGTTTTGGATGCGCCCCAGAAGTGAGGGGATGCTATCATTACGTTTGGAGTCCATTTTTTCCTGCTACGCATCCAAAACACATCAAACTTCACAGTTTAGATCATGCCAGACAGTAAGTCAAACAAAAAAGCAGTGTGAAACAATCGGAAACTTTCAAAATAAGTCACATGTGGGTATTTCCTGTAAAACCCACGTAGCTGATGTAAACAACAGGAAATAAACCAGACCTTTTGATGCAGGCGGCGGTCTTTCTCCTTGCGTATTATCTGTGGACTTCTGAAATCACATGTGGTGTTGCAATTCTCCCGTGATTCTCACGGGATCAGCTGTGTGGAACGCTTTTGCTCTCGTTAGGTAGCAGAATTGGTCCTGGTTAGAGCTGAGGAAAATAATCAATCGATGCATCGGGATGCTGACATAAACGATTCTGCATCGTAGAAGAGTACGCCATAATCGATTATAGTGGAATGTAGTGTTTTTTTTAAGGCGGCACCAGCGCAGCATCCATACCTGTCAGAGTGAGTGTCCTCCACATTTACCAAGTATCATTCCGCCTTAATGTGGTACTGCAGGGCTGAGCGCTTGAGTTGTAATCTGAGACCAAACCAGACCCGAATCAGCCAGACCGGTTCAGTTTGATTTGGGCTGTGAATTATGTTAATTGAGTGGGTTGTCATGCGGCTCGCTCGCACAGCAACGGAGAGAGCGAGAGAGAGAGAGACGCTGCTCCAAACATGTATTATTTTCATAATTTGATTGTTTCTCCTGGAAGCGCTCAGTCAGACCGAGTGCTGTGATGTCGGGAGATCCGGTCTTGGGGAGGGGGCGGGGTCAGTGATGGCGGTTGCACTGTAATCGTCTGTATTTAGGGACAAGGAGAAGTTAAAAGAAGAGAGAAATAGAAGATAGAAGTTCTTGTTCCATTTTGTTTCATGATGATAAACTGATGTTAAATTCAGCTTAAAGAGAAACTGGGAGGAAGCTTTGGTTCATTTTAGGTTACAGGAGGTCTTGTCTCCTATCTGCTCCTCCAGAGACAGCATGGACATGAGGGTCACATGGTGAGGTTCCCACAGGACAGGTTAGTGGAAAGGTTTGTAGTTAGCTGGTTAGTGAATGAGATCCATCAGCTGGGTAATTAAATAATATTCCAGCCCACAGCCTTCTGCTGGTGTTATTATATTTTATTATTTTCTGCATCAAACAGAACTTGATTCATTCTCCAACATCTCAGAAATGAACCACTGGGTTCAAATAAAATAACAAACTTAAGTCAAACATTTCATTTGGTGTTATTTCTGACACCCTTCAACTGTGGCATAAATATTTGACTCTAGCGCTTCTCAGATACATTAAACACTCATACATGAACTCATTAAGTATTTTATTATTACATTATGTGTCCTGTAGGTTTTCAGTACTTTTTTAGATTTTGTGAGTTTTTGCAAAGCGTGTTTTTCTCAGCCTGAGGCGTGGTGTTGAACGAGGAAACAGACTGTTTTACTTTGTTAAATCTTAAAAGTTTAAAATGTTTTGTCCTAACCTGTTGTGAGTGGAGAGCTTTTGAGGGATGGCAGGTTGTGTCAATTACGTTTTTGATTAAAAATAAAAAGCAATTTAAAAAATTTATATTCTATTTATAGATGAAAACAAATCAATATGTAATAATCGTGATGCATCAGGATATCGAATTGAATCGTTGACCCAGTAATCAAATCGGGAGAAAAGTGAAGATTCACACCTCTAGTCCTGGTTGGGAATGAGCCCATGGGTAAAACATCATGATTACGTTGCGCGCCTGGTTTCACGCCCGAGGGAAAGTAGGGGTCAGGCTCTCCAGAAGCCTGCTAATCACCTGCTGAATAAAATCAGGTGTGCTAAAGCAGAGGATCGGCGAAACATGCTGGATATCGGCCCTCGGGGACGGGAGTTGGCATCACTGATCCACAGAGTTAACATGTCATAAAATATGATATTTTTAATTGGAAATTAACAGAGGAACATTTTTATTATTCATTATTAGATGCAAACGGATTTGGAATCACCTGAAAAAGCATTTCATGTAAAGTAATTGCTTCTGTGTATTTGGTTTCAGTTCATTTAAAATGCATACATTTGTATCAGTTGGCCACGCCCCCTTTTGGGTGCAATCAAAAGGTGTAAATCAGCTGATGTCCCAGATTTAAAACTACATTTTCTTACTGATCCAAACATGTGCAGATACTGATTAAGCCGTCATGAAATATGATCGTTTGCTTGCTTTCTGTGGCCAATTAGCTACGTTAAGAAACTTTATCGAGGAAAAACGTGGCGTGTGTGATAAACGCTTTCTCCAGTGGGCCGTGTGAGCCGTCAGGTCACCGGGTGGAGAAAAGGTTTAATTCATATCGCACATTTTCTTCTTGGCTGCTGTGATCATTTACCATGACTGGTTGAGTTATTTGGGCTCAGCGTTTTGTTAGTAAACACCTGTCTTTACCCAAGAGGGGCGGGGCTATTGCTCTTATCTAGTTTCAGATATGATCTCAGGTTATAATCAATAATTGCACTAATAATTCTGATATAACAGCATTAATGCAGGGCTTTGTCATCACAGGACGATATATTCCTCCACATTTACGGAACAAAGATGCATCCAAGAATGGTGAGTGTGTGGGTCCAGGTACCATCAGTCAGTGGAATAGATGTTGCTGCTGATGATGTCAGACTAACAACAACCTGTTGCTCTGCAGTAGGAAATGCGTTTGCTGCTGGACGACAGGGGGCATACACCATTGCACCTGCAGCCAACTGTAAGTGACTCTCGGTGCAGGAGTTTCTGCTCAGGAGTTAAAAACGTCAGTTCCAGGAGAGACAATGACAGATTTTACCCACTGTGACCTCGCCTTTATTATAAACACTTAATCCAACTTCCAGGAGAATAATTTATTTTTGAAAAACAGACGACAGGTGGCAGAGATTGTTTTTGGGATAAAAATAATAATCATTCAATTCAAAAATACTTTATTAATCCCAGAGGGAAATTGATTGATTGATCATGTTTTGGGCTCATCATTCAAATCCCAACAACTAAATTAGATTTTTCCCTTTTAGCTGAAAACACACCAGGAATGATGAGATGCAGGTTTTCAAAATAAGAGCATCAGCTAATGCCTACAGAAAGCTGCACCCTGCAGAGCGCACTAGATGGTTCTTATGGCCTACGCAGGTTTCCATCACTAAGCTTCTGCTCAAGCAGAGCCTCCAGAGGTCACTGCTTTCTGTCAGCAGGGGGCAGAGTCGAGTCGTTTAGTGGTGATTAAAATCCAGCTGTAGCTTTATGGTTTAACGAGGTAATTACTGTAATAAAACATTTAACACGCAAAACAAGAATCAAAGCTGTAGAATGATCCTTTGGTGGTTGATAATCCAGCAGATGCAGGGATTAACACCTCCTGGTTTCTCCTCAGATGGATGGGATGCAACCCGTAACAACTTTGTGAACGGCTACCATGACAACCGCATGGCTGGGAACTCCTTCAACCGCGGCCCGCCTCGAATGGAGCGGGGACGTGGGGGAGTCGGAGGAGGCGGTTACCGCGGCAACAGGGGTGGTGTCTTCAACCCCATCAACCCAGCACAGCCTATGGGTTTTGGTGGGTACGACAATAAAGGTGGGGTTGGCTTTGGACCGAGCTCCTAAACCAAACCGAAGCTTCATCCATGTTTCAGCTGAAAGGCCCGGCCGTAGCGCTGCTCCACATCCTAACGATGAATGCTCTCTGTCTCCGGTTAGACACAGGAGGCTGGAACGCTGCCAAGGACGCTTACAGCAGCTTTGGCAACAGCAGAGGGAAGTCTGCCTTCTTCAACAACAGAGACAACTCCAGCAGAGGAAGGTGGGTCAGGGAGGCTGAGAGTAGGTCTAGAGCATCAGCCGTCGAGCTTGTTTCAGCTGTGCTTCTGTTCACGGCTCGCAGGTTTGACCAAGCTGGATTCGGTGGCAACGGGGGAGGGAACAGCCGCTGGGTGGAGGAGGCCAGAGACGACGGAGACTGGTCCAAACTGCTTCCTCGGAACGAGCGCCTTGAACAGTGAGTCTGTTAACCTCACAGCTCCTGCGTGTCAGGAGACCAGGGGTGGAGGTGGAGTCTAACTCCCGGTTCCTTTGCTCTGCGTCTGCAGCGACCTGTTCTCCGCCAGCAACACCGGGATAAACTTTGAGAAGTACGATGACATCCCAGTAGAAGCTACGGGACAGAACTGCCCTCATCACATCGAGAGCGTAAGCCGCTGCTCGTTACATAATCGCACATCCCCGCAGGGCGGTCTGCTCTAACGCGCTGGTCAAACAGTTCCAGGATGTAGACATGGGCGAGATCATCATGGGCAACGTGGCTCTGAGCCGCTACACCAGACCAACACCTGTTCAGAAATACGCCATTCCCATCGTCAAGTCCAAGAGGGACCTGATGGCCTGCGCCCAGACGGGTAAGACTCGCCAGGAACTAAACCAACAGGTCACACGTCTGTAGGACATGCTGCTGGATGAGTTTGTGTTTTCAGGCTCTGGAAAAACCGCAGCATTCCTGCTTCCGATCCTCAGTCAGATCTACACAGATGGACCGGGAGAAGCTCTTAATGCCACCAAAGCCTCTGGACAGGTAGGACGGCAGGTCTCGTCTAGTCATGCTTCTCTGCTTTCTAGTGCCGGGGTCAATCGAAAACGTAGTTCTGTTAATGTGAAGAAGTCCAAGCCTTCTCCATGGGAACGCCATCAGGTGCTTCAGAACCCGTGTGGGGAAGCGTTCACATCTGGTTTAAGTTTTTCAGACCACTGGGTGATCTCAGGAGCTTTACTGTGAACAAAACGGTTTAGTGACTAGTAAAGAGTCCTCTGTAGCACCTGGAACTGCTCAGTGTCTCTCAGGTAAAGGTGTGCCGGCCTCCTCCCTGGTCTGTGGACCCACCTCTCCTCACGGAGCGCTGGCTTCAGCTGAAGCTCACTTTGTGTTTCAGGACAACGGGAAGTACGGGCGCCGTAAGCAGTACCCCATAGCCCTGGTGCTGGCTCCGACCCGAGAACTGGCTCTGCAGATTCATGATGAGGCCCGGAAGGTATGCCCAAACATCTCTCTTACACACACACACACACACACACATACACACACACAGTGACACAAAGGAAAAGCATTAACCGAGTGTGTGTGTGTTAGTTTTCCTACCGCTCCAGAGTGCGTCCCTGCGTCGTGTACGGAGGAGCCGACATCGGCCAGCAGATCAGAGACCTGGAGAGAGGCTGCCACCTGCTGGTGGCCACGCCCGGCAGGCTGGTGGACATGATGGAGAGAGGCAAGATCGGACTGGACCACTGCAAGTAAGACATGAGCTACAGGCGCTGGTTAGAAGGTGAAGACTCTTTTAACCTCAGTTCCTCCTCAGCTACCTGGTCCTGGACGAGGCCGATCGGATGTTGGACATGGGCTTCGAGCCGCAGATCCGACGGATCGTGGAGCAGGACACCATGCCTCACAAGGGCATCAGGCAAACCTTGATGTTTAGCGCTACGTTTCCCAAAGAGATCCAGGTGGGTTTGTAGAGCCACTCTGACCAGCTTAGTCCCAGTTAAACCAGTCTGACGTTGGCTCTCCTCACAGATCCTAGCCAGGGATTTCCTGGAGGACTACATCTTCCTGGCCGTGGGCCGAGTGGGTTCCACCTCGGAGAACATCACGCAGAAAGTGGTGTGGGTGGAAGAGAGCGACAAGAGGTCCTTCCTCCTGGATCTGCTCAGCGCCACCGGTGAGCTCCTCTCAGCCGCCACCAGTACCTAACCTGCATGTTGTGATGAGGAGAACCTGCTGATTCTGGGTCACTAGACCATCAAATCTGTTCCTCAGGTGTTATTTGCTCTAATCCAGCTAACAAAAGTCTGACTCAAATCTCAGTTTACCAAATAATCTCCTAGAGTTCCACACTGTTCCACCCAAACCAACGTTCTTTCTCCAGTCTTTTTGCCGTTGTCCCTCTGTTCTCCTCACATCCCACGCCATTACATTACTACGTGTCATGCTTTAGCACAGTGTAACGTCCATCAGCTCCACCAAACACCCCTCTTAATCAGCAGGATTTAGTTGGGAGAGTCTGGTCAGTCTCTTAAGAGCAAATTTTCACCTGGAAATGATTTTTCTCTTCAGTTTCAAGCTTGGTTTATGCTTGACGCGTCCGCGAGGTTCGCACGGCTCCGCGCTGCAAAATTGCGTAATTTTAACAACCACGCCCCTCCACCTGGCCTCTGCACGGCCCAAACTTTCCGCACCGCGCACCTAGGAAATTTTCTAACCACGCGGACGGTCGAACGGAAAAACATGGCGGACTGGCAAGAACTAGTTATGGCAGAGTTCATAAATACAGATGTTTGTATGATTCAGCTCTCAGAGATCACCGTGGTCAACATGTTAATAATTCTTGGAGAGCAATAGCTCGCACTGTCGGAAAAGACGAGGACGCTGTTAAAAAATGCTGGAAAAAACATGAGGGACCGATGTGTGAAGGCAAGGAAGGGGAACAAACGGAAAAGCGGTGATCCTGGTGGAAACAAGAACACTCCACCAATTCTAAAAGAGCTGAGTTGGCTCTCAACTTTCATTAACAACTGTTATAAACAACAGTAATTTCTACTTCTACTACGGTGTAGTGTTGGATGCATGCCGTAGAGCTGCCATGCTGCCCCCTACAGTTTGGGAGAATATTGGCTCACCGCAGAGACAAGCCGCATGAACCAGAAACGCTGCGAGTTGTGAAGCGCGTTCCATCCGCGAGCCGCATCACCAAGCGGAAAGTGAATGTGTCAAGCATAGACCAAGCTTTCATCAAAACAAAGTTTAGTTGAGTGAAAGCCGTAAAATCAGGAGGATTAGATATAAAACCTTTGATGTGGTTTCGTCCCAAGTCATCCCCAGCGAGGTACAGGACAGTACTGGAGACAGCATAGAGAAACCTGGTAAGATCCACCATAAAGACACAACTTCTCATCAGTTTGCTTGATTCCAGCGTTTTCTTTTGTTTTTCTATGAGTTGAAGAGCCCTTGGGTTCGTTTAAGCCGCATTCCATTAGTCGGCTCTGCTGAGCTGAGATGACACATGCCTGTTGTTGTTTTCTGAAGTGACATCTCCATGTGCACTCTGTCTGTGGTGTCATGTCCAACCCGGAGCCTGATGGAGAGACTGGTCCAGACCGGAGTCTCTGCATCAGAGCTCCAGCTGATCCTGCATGGAGCCTTTTAGTCTTCTGGCTGTTTTTTATCTGCACCACATCCTTTTGTGTTTATTTTAGAGAACGTTTAAGCAGCGGACCTGCATGCGTCCCGCTGGAGACTGAGACGGCCAGTGGTGCTGTAGACTCATCCTAACACCCCAGTCTGGGTTTGAGGCAGAAGTTTGTTTTCATTCCAGCTCCAAACGATCACGGAGACACGTTAATCCACAAAACAGATGAAAACTCTTGCATTTTGCTTTGCATGCTCTAATTTTGTCTTTTCTTCTGAACGATACACACTTCCACCCCTCCCTGCAGCTATGTGGTAGTGCTTAAGAAAGGAGGAGGGTAAAACTCACTGGTGGGTCATTTAATAAAAATGGCCTCCATAATTTCCTGTAATAGTCCTGTTCCCATTGTCGGAACATCCGGGTGATTTATCCTGACCGTCGCGGTATGAGTGTGTCTCCGTTTCAGGGACCGCCCGAGTACCTGCCTTATGGGCCATTCCCATCTGTACCGGGTCGGCCCGGGCCGGGTAGCGTAGGTTGTTTACATATCTGGGTGGCCTGGTATTTTTCCGGGCCAACCAAGGCTCATTCTCAGCCCTCTTCTCGAGGGGGTCTGCTTCAGGCCGACCAGGGCCAACACACCCACTGCTGACAGCAAATTCACACCTTCCATTAGAGCAAGCCTCTGATTGGTGGGTAGAATCAGCCCACATGGGCTTAAGACAAGGATGTGTGGAATCAACCGGGCCAGGCTGGGGCCGACTGGGGCTACCCGGCCCGGGCCGACCCGGTACAGATGGGAATGGCCCATTAGAGTACGTACTCTGAAATGGCCCGGTAGACTCGCTGGGCGGGGCTTGTGGCTAACTCATGCTGATTGGTTGTAACTCAGTGGGAAATAATACTGGGAGTGGTCACTTACTGGCGTCACTCAGCTGCTCCCTCGATCTTCTGTAATGTCTTCGTCTTTTGATGGGTTAGGATGAGTGACGTCACTCACTGCTGAAACGTTCGATGAGCGGAAGTCCTGACAGAGCTGAGAGGACAGAACCATCGTCTTGTCCCTGTCCTCGTCCTCCCTTCCAGAAACAACCTGGAGCTTCTAAAGTGGAAACGCGGCTAATGACTTCTACAGTCTAACAAGGGTTTTACATAAAGTTCCTTCTTGTTTAGACCTCTGAGCTTCCATAGCTGCTTCCCTCTGCTCTTATTGCTCAACTGTTCAGAATCTGGTCAGTCGCATGTAAACTAAAGCCCTCGGCTCTGCCTCCTATCAGAGTAAACCTTTAGTGTCTTTAACTCTGGATAATCAGAAATCCACAGAGAACAGCCCTGACAGTATTTATCCAGATGCAGGCTTTGTCCCACTCGGATGTTTTCACATTTAAAGGGAGACTAGGCAGTTTGGCTTGCTTTGAGCAGCCCCTAGTGTTTAGTAGAATCAAAGCTCCTCTCTGTGCGTTTGTTTTTTTAACACTGTAGTCTAACAGCTGAAATGTCTCCCAGGCTTCATTAGTGTCTATAGGAGGGATTCATCACTACATTAAACAAATCAGCTGTGTTCACGATCTAAAACGTGCTGGTAGCAGACTGCAGCGCAACACGTGTCAGCTCCACTTTACTCAGGCCAACAGGGCCCGGACTGCCACTCTTAAGTTGCAAGAGTGGTATTCTGGCCACGGGGGACAGCAGGGGCTGGGTGGCCCTTCATTAACCCTGTAAAGGGTCATTTTAGCACATACTGGCTCAGGAAAAGGATTTAAAAAGATGAGAAAGTTGCAAAGCAATGTTTCTTCTTTTAGTGTGATAAATGTTGCCCAGGTCCATAACCAGGTTCACGGAAAAGCCTGTTTGACTCCTCCTCGCTATCAAAATGAGCCTTTCTGAGTTCCCCCACCAGATCAATGACATTCTTTCCTTGGTGTGTCCTGGTCCTTGGTCTAACCCCAAAATTCCACCATCTCCGCTCCGCCCCCGCTTTCCGCTGCCGCTCGCTTCCGAACTCAATTCTTACTGGTACCCGCTCTACAATGGCTCCGCTCCGGTGCGGAGACCTGAGGTGCGCAAACAGGCATGTGCGGGATTTTGGAGATCTTGCGATACAGTCCGAGCAATAAACGCGGAAGTTGGATCCAAACACCCGTTGTGTGGGAGAAGCATCGAAATGAACTGTTTAATCTGCCCATCATTTGTGTTGAGAGATCAGCAGTGTTTGGATCAACAAAGGGCGACTACTTTGATAGTAGAAACTGTATTTATGGCTTACTTTTGTGCATTTAAAGTTCAACCGCCATTGGTAGTTGTTAAAAGTTGTTAAACCTGTGCATATGAAACAAAAAACGCTTTTTGTTTATCGATTTATTGTGAAATAACGAAAGCTGTGCTTGCTCCCTTTCCTGTTGGGCGGTTGTGATTTCTGTCCATTTACTGCGGAGGTGCTCCGACGTCCAGCAAAAATACAATCGATCCTATTTTTGTCGGATGGCGGAACGGCGGGTGCCGCACTGCGCCGCACGGCCGCAGTAGTGGAACAGCTCTGATTGACTAAAACGGGACCAATTTTGCTGCGGAGTTCGTGCCGGAGCGGAGGTAGTGGAATTTTGAGGTAACTTCTAAAGGTTTGTGGTCACTCTGAACCGGGTCCGTAATATGGTAGAGCAACACCTGCTGGCCTGTGAAGTGAACATGAGGGACTGGTTCTGGCTGATGGACTTGATTCCTGTTTGTCTTCTCTTGGGTCGCCAGGTAAGGACTCGCTGACTCTCGTGTTTGTGGAGACCAAGAAAGGAGCAGATGCGTTGGAGGACTTCCTGTACCGGGAGGGCTACGCCTGCACCAGTATCCATGGTGACCGCTCCCAGAGAGACCGGGAGGAGGCTCTGAGCCAGTTCAGATCAGGAAAATGCCCCATTCTTGTTGCCACAGCGGTCAGTGAAGATCGAGTCCAGCTGAATCACAGTAAACCAGGATGAGCGATAGTTTCAGATTTAAAGTTTCTGTTTTCGTGTTCTCAGGTTGCAGCTCGAGGTCTTGACATCTCCAACGTGAAACACGTGATTAACTTCGACCTGCCCAGTGACATCGAGGAGTACGTCCACCGTATCGGACGTACGGGACGTGTTGGGAACCTGGGTGAGTGATCCAAACCTCCACACACCTGCTGCTGGTGGCGCCTACCACGTGTGTTTAACCCTGATGATCATCTGTAGGACTGGCCACGTCGTTCTTCAACGATAAAAATGGAAACATCACTAAAGACCTGCTGGACATCTTGGTCGAAGCCAAACAGGAAGTGCCCTCGTGGCTGGAGAG
The DNA here is from genome assembly GCF_043380555.1 of Nothobranchius furzeri. NCBI lineage: Eukaryota > Metazoa > Chordata > Actinopteri > Cyprinodontiformes > Nothobranchiidae > Nothobranchius > Nothobranchius furzeri. The sequence goes on along the minus strand of NC_091754.1, from coordinate 47,485,280 downwards.
TCTGGCCTATGAACACCAGCACAAGAGTAACAACAGAGGACGCTCCAAGAGGTGCACACACATTTAAACAAAGTGTGCTTCTAGAGCAGCCATGTTTATTCTGCATTTGACTCAATCACAAGGTTCTCTGGTGGTTTTGGAGCTCGTGATTATCGTCAGACGGCTGCTGGAGGAAACTCAGGAGGGTTCGGGGGACGTGGAGGACGCAGCCAGGCAGGACATGGGGGAAACCGCGGCTTTGGTGGAGGTGAGGGTCGAAGCCAAAAGTCAACTTCTAGATTGAATCAGCTGCAGATGGACTAAACATAGAGCTCATTCAGACGTTCTCTCTTCCTCCTCAGGTGGTTTTGGCAACTTTTACACCAGCGACGGCTACGGCGGCAACTACTCGCACTCTCAAGTAGACTGGTGGGGCAACTAGGTGTCTTCATTGGTTCTTCTTTCCTCCTTTAGCTCCTCTCCATCATTTCTCTGCTCACTCGCCTACATCCCATCTGTCTTGTCACGTCCCTGAAGCCTCCATGCATGTTATTAAACTATTTATACTCATTTATATAAACCTCCTATCTCCAGTCAGTCATGCCTTTTATTAGCTTTAGAGTTTTCCTGTGCGTTCATCTTCTTAGTTCATAATCCTGAAATAGGCCACTTTTAAAGAGGGGAGCTTGAGTTTTAACTGGTTACGTTTCAGCCCTGGACGGCGATTGGTGTTGGCGTCCAGATAGCTGCCATGTTTGGTCTTTGGTGACTTTCCCCCAGAAGAAAATAACCGATTAAAGTTCACGGTGTTCTGAGAGCCCGTCGGTGAGGGGGCCGCTGTAGAAAGGGCAGACGTTTGTTTTTACCACTTCAGTTTGAGTTTTCATTGTGTTTGTCTGCATTTGTCCCGCTGTAACTTCACTTCATCCGTGTATTTAATGCATGGCCATGTTGTAAATTACCGGCCACAAACTTTTCTAAAAGATAAAGGAAAACATAAAAATATGCGTAGACGTCAAATTGTCTGCAGAAATTCTGACATTGGAATATGCCGATGACTCCTTTGTTTCTGTGACGGAGACGTGGGCGGAGCCACAACTTTTCCACCCTTTGGAAAACCAAAGTTACTGGGATCTGCTGGAGACAACGGCATCGGAAATGTTTCCCACTAGCACTGAAACCAGAGCTGGTTTAAGACTTGAGTTTATTTATGAACCAACATTATGGAATTTCCTTTGTTTCTGTACTGTGCCTTTTAAAATAAGAACCTTTGTTTCATCACTATAATACATCACTGGCCATGAGTATAGGCCAAGGGTTACCAAAAAGAATATATGTACATGTATAAATCTATATCCGAAGTCATGTGTGGGTCCAAACATGGATTTCTTTGCTCCCATTTGGAAGGAAACAAACTAGGATTGAACTAAATCAAACCTTGGCAAAATCCAAAACTAAAACACTCAAAACTGATGAGGAGTCGATTCAGTTCCTGATCGGGAGAACGGGATGAGTCCATTTCCCCAAATCATGGAACCACTGAAGCATTTGTAGGCATGTGGTTTTATGGTGTTTGGGGAACGGGTTGGCTCACTCGACCTGCGTCTGCAGCTCCGCGCGGAGCTCGCCGTTTGGTTTCCTCTCAGCCTCCGTCGTCCAGATCCCTGGTGTGTAGCGGCCCTTCTTGCTGTAATCCTAACATCCTGTTCCTGAATCCGGTCGGAGCGTTATCGGGGTGTACACTCTTGGTGCCGCCATGCTGAAGGGAAACCGGATCTGCTTCCACCACAAACGTTCTCCACCTTGTTTGTAAAATCTTGTTGGTGGAAACGCGTTTAAAAAGAAAAAGTAGTTGATCAACTTTCTGCTCACTCTATCCTGGAGAGTTAAACAAAGAGCCGTATCTAAAGCAGTTTCTATTTAGTCCCTGAGATCGTCGAGGTCTGGGTTTGAAAAACGGGATAACTGATGGTTGGGGCTTTCCACGGGTGTGATGCCACATATTCAGAGCACATCTTAGCCGTTTACTGTGATCAAGCACAAACTGGTTCCTTAGCCCTTTTCTCTCACAAGCCAAAGTTCTTCGTAAGGTTTAGAGCAGTCTCTGTTTCGTTGTACCAATCTTGATTTTCACCGCTTTTCAGGGCCGTCTCATTACAGCCGCTCTTACATTAAATCATTAAGCATTAGCTTTTTCTCTCTTTTTGCTCGTTCCGTTAAACTTCAGCCCAGTTTGGGGTGTCTAAAAGCAGCTAAACTGTGCTGATGGAAACGTGGCATAACACCGGCCTGACGTGGTTAAGAGACCTCCGTCCGTGTTTCATCCCAGATTGGACGTACGGGATCTCGTATATTCGGGCAGTTCAACGGTCCAAATCCCCTAGCTAGTGGGGACCTGTTCATTTTATTAGAACAATGTAAATATTCAACTCTTCAGCAAAAAAGTAATTTCCAGAAGAAAACGAATGTCAAATATTAGACGTGGAGAGTTATTGTTTGATCACTCAGCAATGGCCAGACGGTGTCTGGTAGGCTTTGTTCAGTGGGAAATTTGAGCTAAGTTTCACACGTAAACGGCTAAAAACAACAATAATCTTTTAATGCAGGTCTTTGTCAAATATCCCACTGACTCTGACTCATGACAAAGCTGGACCAAGACAATAAAACATATGCAAGTGTTGTTTTTTGGTCAAGTAGTTAAAATTACGAAGCAGATTGACGTAAATCAGCAGGCTTTAGTGATTACTGTCAGACCTTACTGTCCTGTGTTTTATTTAAGAGTACTTACTAAAACTGTCCAGTCATTCTTTAGAGCCAGTTCTCGAGGACATTAGAAAGCTTTTTCAGTTTTCTAATAAGATTCACACAGATGGCAAGTCACGAAATCATGCAAATCTCTAGAAAACACGTGGTACCAGAGGTGTTTTAATGCTAAGCTTAAAGACAGCTGTTGGAGAAAGGAACAGCACACTCCACCATGTCTCTTTAGTTTCTATCGATTTGTAATTACACCAAAAACAGTTACTTTGCGTTATTTCCATTTCAGCAGAAGATCAGCTCTTGTAGCGTGAAGGTTTATCATTGTAGTTGAAATTGTTTAATGAATTGAAATTAGAAGCCATGAAGGTTTGAGGTGGTTTAATGAGTCATTTTAACATCTATTGGCCAAATATGTTTAACCCTGTGGGCTCGTTAGCAAATATTCAATTTCCTCCTGCAGCAATGGTGGATAGTCTCCATCTTAAGTTTATTAGTGAGCAAACGACCAGGAGGATGATTGAATCTGTTCAAGAACAATACGTTGCAAATGACAATCAGTTCGGAAGAAAATGTTAAGTTTAAACAATAGTTCCGTTTTTCCATCTGGATCGTTACGTTTTGAACCTCCAACCCAGGTCGTACAGAATTAAAGAAGAAAACGGTAAACGGGCTGATGAATGTTAAATGTAGGTATAACGTTCACCACTGAGTCCTCGTGTTACTGATTCTTCAGAGCTGTTTCACTATAATTCACTCGTGTGCTTCTGTCGAGCCACTCTGACCATTAGAATACTAGAGGACGTAAACAGTGATAGAAACCGTTGCAGGTTGTTGCCGTTGTTGTGCCTTCAAATGACCACTAGAGGGCAGTGAAGGGACTAGCGCATCGTTGGCTGCAGTTTGTGTTGAATATAGTTTAAATTTGTAATTGTAGATAAAACTTACACTAACTTTTGTATCGTTTATGTTACTAGTTTCAAATAGAAGTCAAACATGCAATAAGCTTTGGCTTTTTCTTTGCCCGTAACTTTTTGGTTATAATTACCGAAACAATCCCAAAATACGGAAAACTTCTAACAACTTTTTCCCAAATCGACCCGCTTTAAAAATACACCTGAGCTCTGAATTTCAACCAAAGTGAAATGAAGTAAATTTATGCTGTACTTGTTCTGACTTGGTGCTCTAAGAATTTGAGTTTGGGCCAATCCGAATGCTTGTTAGCATAACTACTCACATTAGCTTGTGAGCATGCTAACCGCCCATGATTTCTTTAGCCTTTTTAGCTTGTACTTATCGACTTGTCAGTTGGTTAGCATATCAATCTTTACCCTTTGGCATAATTGCATGTTAACCAACCATCGTACGTTAGCGTGTTTGCTAGTTTTTAACATGCTAACAAGCTGGACATTTGAGTTTTAGAAATGTGCCTTGCAACGACAGAATTACTAACTCAATAACACAGAGGTTAGAGCCGGGTATTGTTCGCTTGGATTTAAAGTCTAACCATTCATTCAAAAGGTATGAAAGCTAAAGTATCAGTCGTTTTGCACCTTGAAACCTGTAGATGTGAATGTCAGAGATTGACTACCTCAAACCAGAAGGACATTACCTCGGGTCATGTTTAACGGCCAGTGCCCAGAATTCCTGTTTTAAAGAGGATTAAGTTCAGCATCAAATATAAAACTTCTTTAGGTAGCAGTGGTACGACCACATGAAAAAGCCACCTACAGATCAGTCACACCTAACAACCCAGGCACAATTTCTAACGAGAATCCCTGGCTTCTACTGAATCATTTCGTACCATTAGTGTCACATTTCGAGCAGCTTTCTGCATTACTGTCTGTCCATTGGTGTTAACTGCAGTTTGAATCTAAAACTTTCATATTTATCCAAGTCCAAAACTACGTGGCAAGGCTAAATACAAGCTAAACCATTGGGAAGCGCTAACATGCTAATGTTCCTAGCGTGTTCCTTCCTGTCGTGTTGGCGTTTACATGTACCTATGCAGAATCTTTAGCAGATCTGTTGTATTTCCACTCTGAGAGTGCCTGTATTATAAATCTGATTTGTTTGGACCACGTTGAGCACGGTCAGTTCATTCCTTCTGCTCTCCTTTACAAACCCAGCACTTTAGTTTTAAAGTTCTTTGTAAAAGAAAAAAAACCTGTCGATGCCTTAAATTGGTGGCGATACCCAGCCCACGTAGAGCGGACGGCCGAGTTAAGGGTTGTGATCCTGTCACTAAGTTATTAGCAGGAGTGTTTTTAAAGAGACGAAGAACAATAATGGTGCTATGCTCCCATTGCTGCGGCCCGCAGGCCTCTTTGTTGTAAAATGATTTAAGATCCCAACAGTTTGACAGGAAAAGCTGTTAGCTTAAAGCTTGTTTACATTGAGTCTTATGTAGCACACGTCCTTCTCACCTCTGAGAGGTTTGTATGACCGAAGTTGACTGCAGCGTAGCACAGCCAGGTGTCAAAGCGAGGAGTTGCCCACAGTTTAATGTGGTTTGAGTGTGAGTGTGTGTGTGTGTGTGTGTGTGTGTTGTGTGGAAAGGTTCTTCCAGGTATGAAACTGTTGTTTTTATGATTTGATTTTACTTTGTTTTCTGGGACCAGGTGGAGTTTTGTTACCAGCAACTGTAGGATTCAGCTGTTTGCACTCGGGAGTTCTCGAGTCTACCTTCGCTGCTAGTTTGTGTGATTTATCGAGCATTTCTGGGAAATATTTATTTTTATAAGCCTAACGCAAAAGTTGATATTTTACAAAGTGACTTGACCAAAAGACAGTAAACAAAAACACTGGCACTTGAATGTTGAATGTCATTGGTATGAGTGAAAATTTCTATTTTACTGGGGTAGTGTGAGCTTTTTAATGTTAAAGATGAGTAGGGTGTTTCAGCTGCGTGTGTCACTGACTTCTGCTCTTACTGGTGCCAAAATCAGCCAACGGACCACCACCCGGGCACATTGCTCCTGTAACACCTCAAACTTCCCATTTTCTCCAGTTGCATCAGAAACTAGAACGTTTTTCACATTCATGGTCGGGAACAGGACTCCGTTCCAAACCCAACGTTACTAAAGGATAGTCTTGGTGTTTAAAACGGACTCCGTGCTGCATGAAGCTGAAGGTAAGGCACCGGCTGTGACATACGAAGGGAAGCACCCTAACCATGTTACCTTTAAAGTCCCATTTCTGATCCATAAACCTGTTGGTGCAACGGGTTCTTCTGCCGCCTAAATATTACGTTATGATCGTCCGTTAGGAGCAGTTAATAATTGGCAAACAAATTAGAAAAACAACTAAATATGCCAAGGTTTGGATTAAAAATGTTATGATCAAAGACCATTTTATAAAAAAGCAACATGCAGTACAAAAAACCACAAAAAAAAAACTGAAACGTGTATCCAGATTCTCCCCGAGTCAGTTTTCTGTTTCATTTTTCTTTTCTGTTTGAAATCTCGACACTTTCCTCCTTGTTGAAAACCCTCGTTGTGAATGTCTGGCAAGTGGCCGTCTTTAGTCTTCATCCTGCAGAATTAACTGTGGTTCTATTGCTCTGTTGTTGTGGTTTTCCAGGCGGCAGCGTGTTAGTGCTGTCACAGGAAGTTTCTGGCCAGGCAGGAAAAAAAATGTCTTTGTTTCTGAGCAAACCTTAACGGCATCTTAGTTTCTCCTAAAGAAGGTGGTCTTTGGGGAAAGAAGTGAAGACCAGCGGACTCTAGAGCTGCTGGCCAGACCCTCGATGTGACTCAGCAGTAGCACTAGCCTGGTAGTTAGTATTTGCTTTATGTATTAGTTTAGCTGTTGTGCACGACGAGCACTGCACGAAGAAAAAAAGGATAAAAACAAAAACTGTGCAACTATTCCGATTTTACCACAAATAAAGGTTTGAATTTGCAGATGTGATCAGCCTTTTGATTGGTTTCTTCATTGTTACGTTTGAGTTCCTTCTATAGAAGTTTGGAAAAGCAAAACCAGCCTGAAGTTTAACCTTTTTTTGTTTTCATAGTGAAACGATTTGGCTAAAAGTGCACGTGTTGTTGCACCAGCCAACCAACCAATCAGAGGGCTTTTTGGAAGGTTCATGCGTTGACCAGAGGATGGGTCTAGATCGTACACCTGTACGGGGTCGTGGAGCTGTAGGAACTCTGCAGTCACAGGAACATTCATAATAAAACCCTTTTATTCTTTTGCTCATTGACATGTTGGCTTGCATTCAGGTGACCGATTACAGACGTTTCTCTGAAAATCATTAAAACATCATTCATAGATGTACACTTTACTGGGCAGCCATTCAGATTACCTTAGTGCTTTATAAATGTACAAATACCAGACAGAATGAGTCAAAAGGAATAAAACAGTGGCCCTATGACTATAAGTAGTTCTAAACCAGCTAAAATGCAGCAATAAGCAGAAAAAGCACCGATTTGAAACTGATCTCAGATGTGCTTTAACTGAAGCGCCGTGTTACGCTTCCCAGAAGCCGTTAAATTTACTCGTATTTTTCAAAGGTCAACAGCACCCCATATTTCATCCATCTGCAGTGGTCCCTAATAGGTCGTCTGGGAAGAAAAAAGCTCAAATGCATTTGTTTGAGGAGGAAGAGAAAGGAGTGTCAGACTGCAGGACCTGGAGTCTTACTTCCTGGTATGGGGACATCTCCTCTGGCTAACAGCAACACAACTACCACTGACTCTGCTCTGCTACGTTGATGTTTTATCTCCACAAATAAGACAAGCCTGGAGGAGTTCTGCTGTGTGGTGGAGTAGCTAATGCTAACCATTAGCTTCTACTAGCCAAGACGCGCTCTGCTGTTTCCTGGATGCTAAACCAACAACCTTCCCCGTCGTGAGTCAAGATGGATGATTTCATGAATGTTAGTGAGTGTGACGTAGATCTGTCAGGATTTTCTAATCTTAGAGTTTCACAGTCTGTTTTCTGTCAGAAGATAATGCTAGGTGTAGGAGACTATTTTCATGTTCAGCCTGCATGAAACACTGATTTATAATCTAAAATAAGTTAAAGAAAAGTTTCTCAGTGAACCTGCTCTTTAAGACTTCGCGTCGAGCTCAATGGATCAGACAGGAAGTCTAAACCTAAAGTGTCAAACATCAGGGAACTTCAAGCTTTTAGGTCATTTTAAATCACATATCAGACACAAGGCCCGCAGGCCAGATGCGGCCCGCGGAGCATTTTTATGTGGCCCGTGAGATAAATATCAAAAATATATTAAAGCTGGCCGATTTTACCGCAAAGACTTCAACTCCCATGATGCTTTGCGGCGTTAGCGCAGAGCCGACGCGCCCCCTCTGTGTTTTTTCCAGCGCCTGCTGCCGGTGTCTGCAGCTCCGCTGTCTCGGACAAACTACACTCCTCTCACTCAGCGCCGAGTTCACTCAGCTGTTTTCTGACGTTGAAGCCCAGAAACGGAGATTCTAGCCGCTCAGTAATGTGTTCACGACTGAAAGAGAAAGTTTTCAAACTAACGTCCAGACAGAGCTGATATAACTCCAGCGAGCAGCGACACGCTCAAACCAGCATGGCCCTGTGGTTGCTGTCGTGTTTCCTCCCCGACACACAACAACGTGGTCAAGCTGCTCAGACATGTTCAGCAGCACAAACCTATGTGAGCACCCGTTGTCATCTAATGTTGTCATTATTATGATGAAGATAAACAAAACAACAGGAGGCTCCTCCTCAGCTCAGGTCAACCCCATGATGCAGGTATCTGGCTGGAACAGGTGAGCATCACAGTAAACCAGTGGAGCAAACTGAGCTTTAAATATGTTGGATTTATGCTCTTTTTCTGCTCCAAAACATGAAAGTTAACAGGTGAGATGTTGCATTTTCATTTAAGATAAAATGATATTTTTATTTTGTTGTTGGCCCGTGAGAAAAGATTTAACCTACAGTAAACAGGAAGTGGAAAGGCTGCAGATAGATGACTAGAATACAAAATCCTTTTATTGTTCCTCAGTGGGGAAAGCTAGATGTCACAGCAGCGATGACACTTATTACAGGAGGAAAAAATGAGAATAAATAAGAAATGAATAAACAAGAAAACATAAATCCTGAATAGATTTTAAAAATGCTGATTTTACCACAAGTAATGAATACCACTGATGCCTTTTATTTAAAACTGACTTGTTCGTGTGTAATTGGGTTATTCCACATTCAGTGTTAACGCAGAAATATGTTTGTTTCCAAATTTAAAGGTTCAAAATTGCATATATGTTGATAAAGAAAATGTGCAAATTTGACGTCACTTTTTCAAAAAATATTAAGTTTGGCCCTCGACTCAGTCCCAGAGTTTCATTTCGGCCCCGTGTGAGTTTGACACCCCTGTTTTAAATACTGCCTGAGTAAGGCTTCATCCCCCCCGGGCTTCCAACAAGCTGTGGAATGAAAATAATTCATCTAGATCAAAGCATCATTGATAGGTTCAACCTGAGCGTAATAAGACCCTTCATACCTAAAATATAGTTAAACATACATTAGGAGACAGTCAGCAGGGGGCCCTGCTTTCCGTTTGGCACTTCAGTTGGTCCAACAGTTAAAATGAAAAGGTTCTGTCCTGAGCCCGGTGTTTGTTCAGGACTTCAGTGTTTGAGCAGCAAATCTGTGCTACACAAACACATCGGTTACTTCCTGTCAGACGAGCCTCAGGGCTAAGTTGGCCCAGGGATTTTGTTGGAAGTTTTCTCAAACGTGCTTCTGATGTTCTGGTCGTCGCTCACGTCTGACCAGAAGTCTGGGTTGTCCTGGTACCATTGGGCTAGAAGAAACACTGGTAAGTAATCTATTACCATGAGAATGAGAAGTATTTGTTGGTGTGTCAGTACACCTGTTTGTTTGATCCCTTCAGCCCAGGGCACCTGCTCTCTCCAGCCCAGCTGCTGCAGCTTCTCGCACCTGATTGGGTACCGAAGGTCGACCCGCGGCCTACAGGAAACAGACAAGTTCAGACTATTTCCTGGAGGCGTGGCTATTTCCTGTCTCACCTCTCCGGCACGAACTCCAACCAGTCGTTCACTTTGGAGTCCGCTATGTTCTTCACCTAGAACAGGTCCAGAAACTGCTTCATGAACGGAAACCAGCTGACTCGCTTTAATAACAACCGACTCTAAACTCACCATCTTCACGAGCTCACGCGCCAGCTGCACGATGGGAATCTCGAAGCTCGTTCCCACGTTGTAGATCTCCCCCACAATCCCTCTCTCTAGAACCAGCAGGAAGGCGTTGACGGCGTCACTGACAAACAGGAAGTGGCGGGATTGGGGGAGGACTCCTTGGATGGTGCTGCAGCAGAAAGAAAATACATGTTAAACAGAGAACATAAAAAAACCAAAGTCTGACGGTGAAAAGGGAGCTGGGTGAGTTCAAACCAACCATTTCTGGTTCTTCAGCAGCAAGGTGAGAAACCGGGGAATAACCTACACAGAATGGGATTTAGCATGAGTAATCCATTTGCTACGCACGTTCGAACCATTACAGAAAAAGCAACAAGGTGGGTGTTTGTGTGAAAGATGGCGATACCTTCTCTGTGTACTGCCTGGGCCCGTAGATATTGTTGCTCCTGGTAATGATGATTGGAAACTAGAGACACAAGCAGGATTTAAATCTAGCTTTAGACCAGAGGAAAACCCACCAGACACCCTTTACCTGATACTTGTCCCAGTACGATTGGACCAGGTACTCTGCAGCTACCTTTGAGACAGCATACGGATTGGTGGGTCTCCGAGGACTGCTCTCATCAAACACCTTCAGAAAAAATCCCACCTGACCTGTTATACACCTCAGACGGGTCAGTTAAAGCACATGAACCAAACAAACCCACCGACCTCGCCCAGACTGCCTCCGTACACCTCATCGGTGCTGACGTAGATGAAGCGCTGAGGTTGGTGTCCAGCCCGGTGAGCGGCGTCCAGTAGAACTCTGGTTCCATCAACGTTGACCCGCTGGAAACTGGACGCGGATCTGAACGAGGCCTCTGCAACGAGAAGTAAAAGCTTCAGGTAAAAGCTCCCTTTGACTGGACCGAGCCAGCGTCCGCTGCTCACCAACGTGGGTTTGAGCTGCCAGGTGGAAGATCACATCAATGCTTCCTATGCTGAAGAGGTGGTTCACCAGCTGGGAGTCACGAACATCTCCCTAAAAATCAAACAGCACGACATCGATCAAGTCTTCATTATAAATATTCAAATGTGAGGTTTTACCTTAATAAAGGTGTAGTTCGCTTGGTTCTCAACACTCTCCAGGCTCCTGGAGCTGCAGCAGTACTCCAGCTGTGGCAAGAGAATAAGATGTCCACATGACCCAAATAAACTTGGAACACCAGATAAGCAAAGTGTTTCACTTACATTATCCAAGTTAATAATCCTCCAATCTGGGTGACTGGTGACCAGTGAGCTCACCAGATGAGAGCCTCTACAGACAGATCACCAGATGAAGTAAAACACCTGATCTCAGCTGCTCATTTCTGACTACAGTAGATAATTCTAAAGGTGCTAATGCTCAGGATGAACTCACATGAATCCTGAGCCTCCTGTCACCAGGACGGTTCTGCTAAAGTCCATCTTCCGGTCTTCACTGGCTGTTATTTCACATTTAGGCATAAAAATGTCATGTTGATCTTTCCATCGACTCTAAACAAACCAGTTAAGAATACATGAGCGCTTTGTTTCACCTCTGTTAAATAGTGTGGTGTACGACAGTTTGATCCTGCTTTACGGTATTGTTGACACGTTGAAAATGGGCGGAACGTTTCTGCCCCCGCATGTAGACCAAGTTTTGTTCACTGATTGGTTAAAGCTTATGAGGCACGAGCCCACGCCCAGTTTCATTGCGTGCCTTACACGTCAATCAAAATGTCAACGGCAGCTAACGGGGAGAGCGAAGAGGACAAGTAAGCTAAAATACGTGTAATTTCCGGGAATTCCTTTCAAAATAAGAATGTTCGGGAAGAATTTTTTACGAAATAGTTGCACAATGACAATTATGAGACAGAACATCAATTACTTTTTTTTAAAGTAAGCTTTATTTGCTCGTTTACCACAATTTTCTTCTAATCCTGGTTGAATCACATAATTAAAAGTTGTTGAACAAACTTTTATTTTGAAGCGTGAACACCCCAATTCCTGGTTAGCCCTAGCTTAACTCGTTGACTTCACGCGCCTGTGTTACTTCTGGCTTCGTGGCTCATTGATTTGATCAGTAAACGCTCATTTCTTGGTGCCGCTTCACGCTCTAGCGGGAAATGTCGCGTTTATTCGCGACGCTCGTGGCCGCGGTGCTGCTCGGCTCCGAGGCTTCTGGGAAAACCGTGACGGGACTTTTTAGGAGCGAAGCGGCGAGACAGGAAAATGGCCAGTTCATCACTAAATTCATGTTCCAAGGTAACGTTTCACGTCATCAGTTTGTTGTTATTTCCCGCAGCCTCGTTTACCTGCGGGTTGTGATGACGTCACCACCGATTTCTGCTCTGGTCCAGATCTAGTTATCCAATAAAAGATCAGATTTATTATTGATGGGCTCGCTGATGCTCGGGTTTGTCAAACAGAATAAAAGTTGTTTTATTATCTTAATAAACTAGAATGAACTGTAAGCTGTGTATGAACTATGTTTCCATGCGTGCTGGCTGGACCAGGTGGTAACGGTCTGGTGGTGTGTCGGTTGGAGAACCCCCTCCTGGCTGCTCAGAGGGAATCCAGGCTGCTGCTGTATCAGGATCTGGACTCGGATCTAGACAACCTGAGCTGCTCCCAGAGGCTCAGCAGAGCCCACTTCACCAGTAAGAACCCGTCAGCGCTGAAATGCTGACGTCTGATGCGCCGTATTGATTTACTCTTCCTCCTCAGTTCCTCTCAGCCAGGAAGAGCACAACCAGACGATCCCTCCTCATTCGTCGCCCTCGCTCTGGCGGGTCCTGTATGCTGACAGATGCACGTGTCAGGTAACTGAGTATTCCATCCTACGTGTCGCCCACTACCTATTCTTAACTCTTTTCCCCTCCTTTGTGATTCTGCCTGCAGGAAAACTCAGTGACCCACTCCGATGTGAGGTTCACACTCCTGATGTTGAACGCCGACTCTGCGGGGAATCCTCTGGAGCATTTCAGTGCCGAGGAGACAGGTCGGACCTGCAGAGATTAGGAATCTTCTCCTGCTCTTTCCACGCTGTCGGTCTGGATCCTAACTGATCTCCATCTTTTATGTTGGGCGTGACTCTCAGGGCTGCACAGCTTCTACTTCCTGCTGCTGCTGGCCTACTTCCTGGCCTGCTGCATCTACATCCAGCCTCTGTGCCAGGCTCTGAGGAAAGGGGGGCCCATGCACACTGTGCTCAAAGTGCTGTCCACCGCACTGGCTCTGCAGGGCTGCTCTGCCCTCTGTAACTACATCCACCTGGCCAGGTGGGCTCAGAGGCAGTGTTTAATGACTCTGGCTTCTACAATTGTCTGATTGCTCCTCCTGTCTGCTGCAGGTACTCCAGAGATGGAACAGGATTTCCTCTGATGGGCAGCTTAGCTGAGCGTACGTCGTTTTCTCTGCTCACATTGAAGCTTCAGATGTTTAGATTTTTATTAAAGTAAAAATGTGTCCTCCTATTTTATTTCAGTCTGGGACATGGTGTCCCAGGTGTCCATGCTGTACATGCTGCTGAGCCTGTGTATGGGCTGGACTCTGAGCCGGGGCAGGAAGCCTCAGTCCAGACCTCTGCAGTGGGAGCAGTCTCCAGCCTCCACAGCTGTGGCTGTGGGTGGAGTCATCACACAGGTAAGCACACCTCCTCCTGACAGCTTGTCTGATGTGATCTGGTCTGAGATGATGTTGGAACTGTCTCCAGGGTGTGCTGCTGCTGTGGGAGCAGTTCTCAGAGTCAGACAGCGACCACCACAGCTACCACGCCCAGCAGAGTCTGGCCGGGCTCCTCCTGCTGGCTCTGAGGGTGGGGCTGGCCCTGCTGCTGGCCTCCATCCTCTACCAGATCATCTCCACGGAGAGGAGCACCCTGAAGAGAGACTTCTACTTCAGCTTCACCAAGGTAACCGCGCCGGTCCCCGAGGCAGCATCCAGGTATGTCCGTCCGTCTGAGTCTTCAGCTGCTGTCTCTGCAGGGCTGTTTCCTGTGGTTCCTCTGTCACCCCGTCCTCGTCCTCATGTCGGTGATCTTCAACGATCATCAGAAGGAGAAGGTTGGGTTTTTATTTACACATCCATCCATCCTCTAACGTAACTGATAGATTCAGAGTTTGCTTTCACTTCTCTGAAGGTGGTGACCATCGGTGTGATCCTCTGCCAGTCCATCTCCATGGTGGTCCTCTACCAGCTCTTCCTCTCCCGCTCTCTGTACTGGGAGGTGTCCTCCCTGTCCTCCGTGTCTCTGCCACTCACCATGTCCAGAACGAACCACAGGGGGCGCTACTGAAGACGGCTGCAGCCACAAACACCAGAATCACGGTGAGGGCCGAAGCGCCTCCTCTGGACAGGAAAGAGACTCAGAGAGTGGACGCGGTCCGAGATCGGTGCTCCTGGGAGGACAGTTACCACCAAGGGTTACCAGGTTACCACGACGACAGAATGATCAGAGGGCATTTACTGCAGCACACTAGCTCTGATATTTACCTGCAGCTTCTGTCACGATGGCTGAGAGAGACGAGGTAACGGTCCGGCGGATCCGCTAACGTGGGACGGAGCAGAGGTCAGAACTCTGGATTTAGGTTGATGTTCTCATTTAAACTCCTAATTCACCAAGAAGCAGCTTTGTTCAGTCTGAGCGGCGCCGGATCGAATGTCAGAAAAGCACAAAGAGATGTGGACTGGTGTAGGTTTTATGTTTGTCACAGTAAAGGTCAGGTCAGGTGGTTTTAAAGGTGTGTGTGTGTGTGTGTGTGTGTGTGTGTGTGTGTGTGTGTGTGTGTGTGTGTGTGTGTGTGTGTGTGTGTGTGTGTGTGTGTGTGTGTGTGTGTGTGTGTGTGTGTGTGTGTGTGTGTGTGTGTGTTCAGCTTCAGCGATAATTAGCTGAGTCGTAAACCAGCGGTAGCCTCTCACTGTGAACATGAAGGTCTGAGCTGATGGACCGTTACCTGTATGATGCATGATGTAACACGTTACACCATAAAAGGATTCCACTTCCACACGTTCTCTCTCTCTTTATTATGGAGTTGACGTCACTTCTCCCGGCATGCAACAGTTCAAATTGAAACGGCGCCATCTTGGCAGGCAGTAGCCGGCAGCTAGGCTATTTGTTATTGTCAGAAAACTCAATAAACGGGGAATATGGTAGATTCCTGTTGTGCCCCAGGATGCCAGAACAGACACGGACAACATAAGGAATGAGCCATCTACAGGATTCCTCAAGATCCGGAGTGCCGCAAACGTTGGATCATTGTAATAAAACGCGCTAGCCTCCGGGCTAAAATGAAACAGGGATCCCGAGAGTAAAGGTTTTCGCTTATGCAGCGACCACTTCATATCAGGTACTCAAACCAACGTTTCCTCAACTGTGTATGGTATTTCTTTTAAATGCTTTTATTATGATTCTTAGTGGGCTTCCTAAACTTATTTTGGCGTGGCTTTTTCTGTCTTATTACTCATAGCAACAAGTAAACATCACGTAAAACATTGCCTCGTGAGTTCTGCGTGCTGCCGTTTACGTGTTTAATGATCACAGCAATTAAAGAGCAAGTCACCCCCTATCAGAGTCTTACTCAACTCCCACTTCATGTTTGAAAAATGCAACAAATGCTGTTGCCTAGCAGACCGAGAGGGCGGAGTTGCTAACAAATACACACACGCACAGGCTCACAATGACATTGTGACATCATAATGTACCAGCTAACATCACTGTGTACTCTTAGCCAATAGCGGTGGTAGATTTAAATTCAAATGCAGTGCAGAGCTTTTACCTGACGATGGCAAAACACTGACAGTTTTAGTCAGAATATTCAACTGGTACATTATGATGTCACAATGTTGTTGTGAGCCTGTGTGTGTGTGCATGTGTTAGCGGCTCCGCCCTCTTGGTCTGCCAGGCAACAGCATTTGTTGCATTTTTCAAACATGAAGTGGGAGTGGAGTAAGTTTTTTGTAGGGGGTGACTTGCTCTTTAAATTTTAACTAAGATGCACTAAAGTGCCAAATGATTGACTACACATGTCAACAGTGCGATAAGACACTCATTTGTCTAGTTTATCAGCAAAAAAATGTGAGTTGCTCTTTAACTAACTACGCTGTATTTCATTTTTAAGCAATGGTTGATCAATTGTCAGATCACACATAAAAAGCACTCTGGATTGCTATTATCTGTCTCACCGAGACAGATCACAGACAGATCCTGAGATGCTCCTGCCTGACATATTTTTATTCATGTAAAAAAATCAGACTAGTGATTTCTCTTGGTGTTCAGTTTATACATTCAAACAGCACAGCACTCTATTCAAACTACTTACATGTAAATCTGTTATTTTGTTAGCAGAGTTGATTTGTGTTGCGTTATGGCACTAGAACTTGAGTAGATAAGTAAGATAATAAGAAATCAGACATTGTCTTCATTCTAACGTATGACTCCACCACTGCTCCTCCATCAGATAGGGGAGGGTGTGGAGCCTTACACCGCCATTTTATTGTGACGTCAATTCGTTCACAACAACAAACACCTGTGGACACTCAATCCAACATATTTGTCCATCCATCCATTTTCATCTGCTTATCCGGAGTCGGGTCGTGGGGGCAGTAGCCTAAGTCAAGAGGCCCAGACTTCCCTCTCCCCAGCCACTTGGGCCAGCTCCTCCGGGGAAATCCCAAGGCGTTCCCTGGCCAGGTCCGCTCCGACAGCTTCTGGCGTTTTTAGATAGATAGATAGATAGATAGATAGATAGATAGATAGAGTTTATTGTCCACCTCGAATTGAGGCAGAAATTCGCCTTTGACATGGCTCATCTTACAATACAATCCATATTGCATTCACACAAATATATAAAAGACAATTAAAAGATATTAAAATGTTATCGTAAAAAAAAATAATAATAATAAATAAAATAAAACTTTAAGAATTCAAAATTTTAATTGCGGTGGGAACAAATGATTTTTATAGACACCTTTCTTGGCCAATGGAACTCTGTACCTCCTTCCTGATGGATGTAGCTGGAAATGTGGGTTCAGTGGATGGGTTGAGTCTGCACTGATCAGGGTAGCCTTCCTGTGCACCGCTCGCTCGTGAAGAACAGAAAGTGGGATCTGAGGTGAGCCTGTAATTTTCTGCCTAATTTAACAATGTGAGAGAGTTGTGTTTTGTTTTTAACTGTAAGAAAGTTATACCAAGCTGTAATATTGAAAGTTAGAATGGATTCAATCAGTGATTTATATACAATTGTTAGGATGTCCTTGTTCACATTGAGTGCTCTTAGCGTCCTTAGCAGGTGGAGTCTTTGCTTTCTTGTAGACACCGTTGCTGTGATTTGCAAAGGACAGGTGGTCATCAATTTCTGTTCCCAGATACCTGAATGACTGAACCTGCTCCACAGGCTGACCCTGTACGCTGAGGGGTTTGAACAGGGACGTGTCTGCCTCACTGGCTGCCCCACAGCACATTTCTTTAGTTTTTGAGATATTCAGCCCCAGGTGAAAGTCTTCAAATGTCTGGACCAGATTGCTGACCGCCTGCTGATATTTAGACAGGTCCTTCGATGTCTTCACTGATGCCACCAGTGCCATGTCGTCTGCATACTCATACAGGGTCATTCTCTCACTATGGCACCGGATGTTGTTTGTGTAGACAGAGAAAAGCACTGGGGACAAAACACAGCCTTGTGGCAGTCCAATGCTAATGACACCTTTCATGGATTTAAATCCTCTTAAAAACACTTGTTGTGGCCTGTCTTTCAAAAAGTTGTGGATCCATAAAAGCAGTGTTGTGTGGAGATGGAGATCTGAAAGCAGTTCCAGCAAAATGCTGGTGTCTACTGTGTTAAATGCAGAAGAAAAATCCATGAATAGGATTCTTGTGTATGGTTGCGTAGAGTCCATGTGTTTAGTGACAGCATTTAGAAGAGTGAGACTTGCATCCTCTACACCACGTTTTGCCTTGTAAGCAAATTGTAGGGGATCCAGCTGGTCCGAGATGAATTTTGTCAAATGTCCTCCTACTACCCTTTCCATGCACTTGCACAGAACTGATGTAAGGGCCACGGTTCTAAAGTCCCCCAGTTCTTTTGCATGAGCTTTCTTGGGGATCGGAATTATCACGGATTCTTTCCATTGCTCTGGAACGCAGCCAAAGTCCAGAAGGAGCTGGAAGAGTCTGATGAGTACCCCACCTAGCTGGGTGGAGCATTCTTTCAGAACCCTGCCACGGAGCCCATCAGGGCCAGAGCTCTTGTAGGGGTTGATGCAGCGCAGGATGGTGGTAACCTCCTCCTCGCTGATTGTTAGCGCTGGTTCAGTGAGGCCCCTGGGGGGGGGGGGGGGGGGACGAAAGGGGGCGAACGCTGTTGAAGCGGGCAAAAAAGACGTTCAGGTGTTCTGCCAACGAGATGGAGTCATGGCAGTTGACTTGCGGGATCTCAGGGTCTCTTCCCATCATGATGTTCAGGCCCTGCCATGCCTTTCGAGCATTTCCAGATGTGAGTTGGTGCTCCACATTCTGTGTTTGTTTCCTTTTTGCAAGGATGGCTTTCCTCTGAAAGTCTTTCTCCAGCACCCTCACGCGCTCATAGTCCTTCTGAAGGAAGGCCCGTTTCTTCTCCACCAGGCACATTTTAAGTTCCTTTGTGATCCACTTTTTGTTGTTTGGGTGTACTTTTATTTGCTTGGTAGTCGTAACTATTTCTTCGCAAAAGAGAATATCTGAGGTCATTACATCCGTCAGCATGTTCAGATTGTTTCCACTGTCATTAAAAAATACGTCCCTATCGGTCATTTCAAAACAGCCCTTTAATGCTTCACTCGAATCCTCATTCCAAACTTGGATATTTTTTGTTACCACTTCCCCTGTCTTCAGTTGTGACCTGTATTTTGGTAGTAGTAAGACTACATTGTGGTCTGATCTACCAAGAGGTGGACGTGACTTTGAGATGTGTGCATTTGGGATGTTGCCATAACACTGGTCTAGTATCTTGCTTCCTCTTGTGGCTGTTGTGACACATTGCCCTAGATTAGGTAAATATGTTATGATGTCGCATTTATTAAAGTCTCCCAAAAGAAATACTGGCTGATCTCCGGTTCTGTTGACAGCCCTGTTAAAACTATCTGCTATGGCGTCAGCAGCTAAGTTAAAATCAGGGCCCGGCACGTAGACCAAGATGACAGTGATTTGAGTAAACTCACGTGGGAGGTAGTGTGGTCTAAAAGACACTGTAAATGTTTAAATTGTATCCCTGGGGCATGGTAAGGATCTGAGGTGTTTAGTCTATTTAATTTATGACTTTGTAAAACAATTTCTTCGGGTTTTAAAGTGTGAAGTAAAATCCAAGCCGATCCCGTTCATCTTGTTTACCTTTGTTGCCTGCCAACATGACGTCCGGAGCTCTATAACTTTGGTTTTATACTTGGAGACATTTCTGTCAGATAAAAGTTCAAGAAAAAAGCATGATAACAGTTTTATTCTATTTCAGAAGCAGCTAAATCCATTTAAAACGAGCTAATATTTAATCTTCATTAAAACGAGCAAAAAGGCCCTCAGTGCTAATATGTTCTTGTCTTGGTTCTCCCCCAGCTCCCATCTTGATGCATGCTTTTATTACTAAGTATTTTCTGTTTATGACCCTCCAACAAAAGCTTACCAGCCTCAGCTACAAGGATTGTACTGAAAACTCATTTATTTATCTAAAATGCTTAGTTTTGCTGCAGGTTTAAGCGGAAATGGTGCATGTTTCATTCATGTTTGTCTAACTATCATAAGCTCACATTAATATTCTACTTGTTTTCTCACGGTGCTTAAATTCGTGTATATTTATTAATAATAATAATAATAAGAAGAAGAAGAATAAAGCCCTTTATTGTCCCTCATTGGGGAAATTCTGGTGCACCAGCAGCAAAGCTACAGGTAAGTTAAGAAAACAACTGATTCACACAAATATACAGTATATATATATATATATATATATATATATATATATATATATATATATATATATATATATATATATATATGTATATATATATGTATGTATATAAATGGAAAGAAAAATAAGAATAGAATAGAGATAGTAAATTATTTACAGCACAGGATGTAGCAATGACACAATTATATAAGATGTTGTAATAGCAGCATGAGACTAGAGATGGAATAATGCACAATCGTCCAATGTTGGACTCAGATTCTGTGCTACGGAGGCAAAAACTCCGTAACTGGAAATGTAAAACTTATAACTGAAGCAAGTGGAATTAAATCTGTTTTAAAGAAGTTTTGCTAATAGAGATTTTTTTTAGTTATTTCATAAAGACTTTTGATCCCCAAGACAGCGTATTAAGAGTCACTAAGAAGAAAAATAAGGCAAAACATGAGTTCATGTGACCATAGATGTTTGTCTCGATGGCAGAAATGCACAGTTTTAACTGAGTAGATTAAAGAAGATTTAATTCTACTAATAGAACATTATCTTTGTAACACTTTCTAATAAGGTTAAACTAATTCATATCAGGCCTGAAAACTAGAGCGTAAACATCTTCAAATGATCTGAAACATTACGTTCCTGTTGGTTTAACCTAAAGTGTTCACCGTTTAAAAAATGCACATTTTAGAGTAGAATTATTCATGCTAATCAGAAAAACAAATAAATGACAGCTCGTCACGAACAGGATTCGAACCTGTGCGGGGAAACCCCATTGGATTTCGAGTCCAACGCCTTAACCTCTCGGCCACCGTGACTACGCTTGCCATACTACGTCATTACGTAAGTATATATAAATAGAAATTTCGGACTGCTCAATTAAAATTTGCAGTGTGACATGTGCGCTGTTAATTCCAGAATTAAACTAATCACCTTCCTATACCGTTGTGCATAATTAATTAACCTCTTGTGTACGTGAACAAAGCTCGTATATGGTCACGTGCTGCAACCGCACTTTTTCAAACGACTTTGCTACAAGAAGTAATGTTTACACTTTTCACCACACGACCCAAAATCTTTAGCTTCTTCTCTTACCTTTGTTTTGTCAGCATGTTGTAATTAATGCAACGTAAAAACGCTGAAAATGCAACAGGCTTCGAGGTGCAGAAATCCGATACACCTCCTGCCGCTGGTGGAGTTGCATTCAGGGTCAGCTTGGGAAATATGCAGAAACTAATCTTCAAATGAAAATTTGGTTTAAAATTTTCAACTTAAGCTATTCTAGCATTGATCTTTTTGATATTGTGTATTCCTGCTGAGTTTGAGGTATTTGATCGTCTATTTACTTAGTTGTGTCTTCTTGAATCCAAAGTTCTCAGTGGACCTTCACTTTTCTTTTTTCCATGAATGTATCACCGATTACGTGGACAAATCCTACGTTTCTATTAGCCCGTCAGTATAAGCCCCACCCACTCCTGACGAGCAATAATAGCCCTTTAATTACACGTTTAGCAACGAGAACGTTAGCTTTACAGCAAAGATGATAAACTGGAAGGTAAATATAAGGAAGCCTGTTATTCTTTTGTTATCCGGTAGTGTTTTTTGTTATTTTAAAGCTTTCTGTTTCCCATGTTGTGTCGTAATGTCACTAGCATCATGCTAGTTTCTCCTTAGCATCTCCTTTCTAGCTTCACGTAAATACTTGTAGCACATAAACATGAACACGTGCTTATTTTGACAGCTTAATGTGTGGAGCCGCTTTGGTGTGAGCTGCTGTAAGTAAAAGGTTGAGAATAACTACCAGAGCAGCCCTAAAGGTTCAACTGAATGTTTTAGAAAAGGTCATAAACTGAACTGCGAGCACGCCGAACTTTAAAGTGGTGTGTAGCACTAAGGTCTCGTGTTTTTTATATTTTATTGTAGTTAAAAATGCACACTTTTTTTTAATTGCAAGTTTTGTGAGTCCAGTTTGGCACATGCGTAAAATACCTGTGGCTTTGGATTTACATGGAGTGCAGCTGCCACACACACACACACACACACACACACACACACACACACACACACACACACACACACACACACCACACACACACACACACACACACACACACACACACACACACAGTGACCAAATTAGCTTCCACCTCCCCCGATGGACAGCTGAGGAGGACAGAAACATCTCCCGGGTCCCGAACTGTTCCAGTTTCTTTCCTCTCATGATGTGAAATCAAATGCAGAAAAATTCCGTGTTTTTATCTGTGGAGATGCTGAAAAGTTTGATTTGTTCCCAGGCTTTGGAAAATGTCCCCCTCCTGTTTTACATCCTGGCCCTGAAGACGCTGCTGCTGTGCCTGGCCTTTGCGGGGGTGAAGATCTACCAGAGCAGGAAAGCAGAGCAGGTCCTGAAGATGCAGCAGGCTGAGAGGAGGAGGCTGGCCCAGCAGACACAGGAGCTCATCGACAACCTGAAGGAGGACTAAGGAGGACGTAGTCGGGTTACGGGTACGTTTAGCTCTTCTTTGCATATTTGGTTATTTAATGGTTTCCCTGAACCATGTACCATCTCTAATGTCTCTTTTCCTCTCTTTTCTTCTGATCAGAGCAACTTTATCCCAAAGCGACAGATCTCGGACTACCGAGCTTCAGGAGACCGATGATGGCTCCAGCACTGGGAAGTCTGAACCACCATGTTAGTTTTATACCTTATGTAAATGTTTGATACATTTTCAAAGAAGGAGTCACACAAACTCGTGGAGGAAGACCAGGACTCGACCACAGAAAACCTCAGAATCATCGAAACTCCCAACCTTCACCTGATTTGACCAGATTCACACAGAGTTTATGAAAACCAGTAAAAGGCTTGTAAAAGCTTCAAAACGGAGTTTATCATGGAAGAACGTTTTCTATGAAGAAGCTTGCAGCTTTTTTATCATTTATAATAAACTGTTTTCTACAGGCAACAGTGTTTATTCCTAAAATACCTTCTGTGATCAAGTGTTTTATTATTGTACAAGTTAGCAGAAGAGTTCCCGACAGGTCCCAGCATTCCTAAAAGCTCTTCCTAACATTCCTGACTGCAATTCCTAATATGGCAAATGAGATGAATATGACTTAAATGCCTGTGGGCGGTTTGATTACCCACAGTTAGCTAAGGTCGTGGACCGCAGATGGACTTATATTAAAATCATTTTATTCGGGCCTCAGCGAGACACATAAGCTAACAGGCAGAGTGCTTGGGAGCAGTCGTCAGCCTGTTCTAAATGAAAACATGCAAAACACACTGAATAAAAAGAAAATAAACACAAACGAGTTAACTGAATCGTTCACAGGAAACTAATAAATCCCACCGACAAACCCGGCCCTGAACCCCACTGAGGGTAAGTATGTTTCACGCTGATGTCGGCATCAGGAACGTGCCGAGTCAGTGAGCCAGAGCTTCTTCAAACCCGTCCTCGGAGCAGGACCAGTGGGGTCAAACACGAGTCAAAACAGCAGCGTGTCCCAGTGCGCCATCGCCTAAAAGACGCACACACACACACACCTTACTGGTGTATTGCTTCCCAATACTAACAGCACGACTTAACAAGTCCTAACAATTCTAAAATCAAGTCCTAACAGCAAGTCTTAACAAGTCCTGACAATTCTAAAATCAAGTCCCAACAGCAAGTCCTAACAATCCTAACGTGAAAGTTTCTTCTCTTTCCTGGCACCAGAGGGCGCTGCTCCTCCATGAGTGAAACTCCAACTTTCTGATTGGGGAGAGAGTTCCAGAGTCTGGGGGGCCACAGCAGCAGATGATCTGTCACCTTTGGTCTTTAGCCTGGTGCTACACAACCAGTAGGCTTTGGTCACTGGACCTCAGGGACCTGCTGGGGATTTAGGGACTGAGAAGATCACCAATGTAAGATGGTGCTTGTCCATGTAAGTCCCTAAAGACCAAATGGAGACCACTGAGCTTAACCCTGAGCTGCTGTCCTCAGGTTTCACTTATGGGGTGTTGCAGCATAGTATCTGCACTCTGCTGTTAATGGTGTGTGTTAGTGATGGCCAGGCGATACGGAGACTCCAAAGCTTGCTTTGTCTAACTGAAGCAATGCGTTATAGAGGGGGAATCTTTAGTGCGATTCAGTTGATGATAAAGCATAAAAGTGCAATAGCACAGAGTTTGTGTGTTGGTGTGTTTTGGTTGGGGTGGATTAAGTTTGTGAGAGTTGTTAATTTGAGATTTCCCCATGGCAAGTGTTCCTGGAACAAGCAAGAGGCACGCTTCTGATGCTTTGGGAGCATTTTGATCATCATCAGTAGGTTGAGCAACTGCTTTCTATTAAAGTGGTAATGTTTAAAATAATACAATATTATATTTTCTATCAACCAGGTTCGCTGCTTGCTGTGTTCTAAACATCTATCTCATAGCAATAACACTTCATCAATGTGGAGACCCTTGGGGAGTGATTTACATGCCCACGACACAACACTGCCTGGAACTGGAACTTCTCCAGAGAATGCTCAAGATGAAGTCAGTGAGCTAGGTGTTGTCGACGTGTGTTTGTGAAAACTAAACAGTCGTTCTTCAAACACCAGTAGGCTAAGTGTCTAGGAAACTATTCGTGTGAATAGCTGGTTTACAGACAGACATTATCCTTTCACCTCAGAAGAGTACGTATTGATGAATGACTGCCATGCCATGCTGAAGCCAATCCACCAAGCCACACTGGAGGTTTCTGAAGAAACAAGGGTGCCATGTTCAAAAGTAATACCACTCATCCGGATGCTAAAATACAACGTAGCGACCAAGTGTTCACAAAGTATCCATCCCGTGGCTAAATCCTTCCCTCATCATTTACACAGTAATTTAAGCCTTCCAACACTCATGGATCCACGATTCAAGGACGAAACCTTCTGCTCTGCTACAACCGCCCAAGAAGCAACCAGAAGACTCACTAGGAAAGGTGTCAACATCACTGAGGCAACAACTGGTGATTCCACCCAGTCGGCTGCAGAGCCAGGCGTCTCAGGTGAAAATGCAGACGATTTCTGGAGCCTACATGATCGGGAAAGGAGAGCAGCAAGTGACCAGTGCCACTGCCAGTGCAAGCATTGAGGTTCAGAGGTATGGATCTTTGTGCGTTTACTGGAATGTGTAACAAAATGAGTATAATGTCTAAATGTTTTACATTATTTTCTGTTTGTCTAGATATTTGAAGGAACAACGTCTTCCTAGGTCAGAGGACCCATTAACATACCGGACCAACCACAAGGACCTGTATCCATACCTGTATAAGTTGGCCATGCACCGTACACCTGCGTCGTCTGGACCGTGTGAGAGCCGCTTTTCCAGGGCAGGAGAAATTGTTAATCGAAGGAGAAGCCG
The DNA here is from genome assembly GCF_043380555.1 of Nothobranchius furzeri. Classification (NCBI taxonomy): domain Eukaryota; kingdom Metazoa; phylum Chordata; class Actinopteri; order Cyprinodontiformes; family Nothobranchiidae; genus Nothobranchius; species Nothobranchius furzeri. The sequence goes on along the minus strand of NC_091754.1, from coordinate 47,460,114 downwards.
TCTGAAGCCAAACATTGTGGAGCAAATTCAGTTTCTAAATAAAAACTTGTAATATTTTCTAATCAGGTAATCATCTGTGTCACAAAACACTTTCACTGAACACGTACAACACACGGCCTTTTGTTGGATTGCACAAGCATGATTCTGTAATTTACTACACCTAAAAAGGACACATGCACACAATGTCAACAGAAAAGGCGTTCACAAAACAGGTAATACACAGAAAAAGCACTTTATTGGATTATAGAAGTGCTGGATGAAAAAGAAGAAGCATGAATCCTTCTGAAAATGCTGTTAGGAGGTTCCACTGTCTCATCTACATCCTACCCGGGCTTGAGTTAGTGTTTTCTTTTTAGTTCTGACAACATGATCTGGTGGTTGTCATCCTCTTTAGCTGTAGGACAAATATCTACTAGACTAATAAATAGGATCCGTTCATTTCTAGTGGATCTGTTGTCCTTTTAGGTAAAGCAGCTGTTACAGCCTGTTGGAGATATCTGACAATGTGTGTTTTACTTCTTATTCTTTAGTTTTATGAGACGTTTCACTCAGATTAACGTTGACTTTGCTACTAAGTGTTGGTTCTAGATCTTAGCAACGAGCTTTATGCTTCCTGCTTTGTTTCTTCTTGCGGGCAGCAGTAGCTCAGGTGGTACAGCGGGCTGCCTCATGATCGGAGGGTCATGGAATCGATTCCAGCTCCCGCCAGGGGTTTCCTGCTGTTGTGTCCTTGGGCAAGACACTTCACCCAACTTGCCTGTGTTAGTGGTGGTCAGAGGGGCCAACAGCAACAAATGGCAGCCTCGCCTCTGTCAGACCTCCCCAGGGCGGATGTGGCTACAAGTAGCTTATCATCACTAGCAGTGTGTGAATGTGAGAGTGTGTGAAAGCGTCTTTGGGTGTCTAGAAAAGCACTATATAAGTTCAATGCATTATTATTATTATTCTTATTGTCATCAGAATTAGAAGCTTGAATGACTGAGCCAATGGCTGAAAAGGCTCCATCAGCTGTTTCATTTGGTGGTGGGGGCATCCAGTAGCAGCTGAGATGCTGATCTCAGCGCTCTGACTGGATCATGATGCTGCAGCTAATCAGACACATTTTATTTCCTTGAAGAGTCTGAAACCTCCTGAACGGAATGATGAAACTAACAGGAAGCCAGTGTAAAGAGGCCATGCAGGAGTGATGTGGTGGTGCCATCTCCTACCCGTCTACATCTGCAGGCGAGGTTCAACAGAGTTCTTTCTCCTTCAGAAACTAAAGGACATGAAGTTTCTGACTGAAGGTTTTCCATCTATGGATGCGAGATTTAACGAGGAATCAGGTCCAGTTGATCAGAAAGATGCATCAGGGTCTCTGCTATTAAAATGTGTGCAGCCACACAACATTTTCATGGTGCAGAGAAACATCTGAGAGGATGCTGTTAGAGATGAAATCAGCTCCATCTTTCCATCGTTGGTGTGAAAACACACAGAGGCAGAACCAATGGGAGCAGGTCTCTGAGCAAAGGCCATGTGACTTTGGATTTTCAAAGTAAGACTTTTACTGGATCAAGGCTCTGAAAGAACTTCAGAGAAACGTCCTTCAGCTTGTTAGAGAGGAAACGTTTGTGAGGCAAAGAGGCACGTTGACTTCTTGTGAGGTGAATATATCTTGAAGTTGGTTTTATTACAGCACCACCATCAAACTAAAACACAATAAATTCAAAAAGATAAAACAGGAAAATATATTTGAAATGATATAAATATAACATAAAACACACCTCGCTGGGTGACACAGAAATGAAAACCTCAGGTTGCTCTCTTGAACTTTCTTTACCCTCAAATTTTCACAATAAATGTCTGAATAAGAAATAAGGATATGGATAATGCCAAACATATTCAACTAAAAACATGGCAGGAAACGCATCCCTGTCTGGAACCACTGACTGAACAAAGATAAACAATAAATATGTAAAAATTACAAGGATAACATGCTTTGTGTGTTCTGTGGACTCTCATGCGTCTATTGAAACTTGACTTTACACAAAATCTTTGTCGACAGAGCTGACAACCAAAAGGCTTCTGTCCTACACCCTACCTGTGATTGTTTAATGTTGCCTTTGATTGTGCAGAGCACCAGGCTAACAACTAAAGGTGACGGATCATTTGCTGCTGTGGCAAAAAGGTTTTGTTCTTGTGAAGCACCTAATGATTTTTATCTTCAGAGGCATTTTAAAAAAGATCATTTCTTCTTCTGGAAATTTTTTTTGTCCACAGGGCTTACAGGCAAAATGTTTTCCTCTTGTGGGGACTCTGATGTGTCTGTTTAAACTTGGCTTTCTATATCTTTGTCCACAGAGTTCACACGCAAAGGTTTTGTCCAGTGTGGACTCTCATGTGATTGTTTAAAATGGTCTTTTGCCTGAAACTTTTTTCACAAAGTTCACAGACAAAAGGTTTCTGTCCTGTGTGGACTCTCAAGTGAGTGTTTAAATGTGCCTTTTGTCTAAATTTTTTTTCACAGAACTCACAGGGAAAAGGTTTTTCTCCTGTGTGGACTCTCACATGAATTTTTAAACTTGTCCTATGACTAAATATTTGTGCACAGAGTTCACAAGCAAAAGGTTTCTGTCCTGTGTGGACTGCCATGTGACTGTTTAGATTTGTCTTATGACTAAATCTTTGTCCGCATGATTCACAGGCAAAAGGCTTCAGTCCTGTGTGGACTCTCATGTGACTGTTTAAATTTGTCTTTTGACCAAATTCTTGTCCACATAGTTCACAGGCAAAAGGTTTCTGTCCTGTGTGGAGTTTAATGTGTTTGTTTAAACTTGTCTTATGACTAAATTTATGTCCACAGATATTACAGGCAAAAGGTTTCTGTCCTGTGTGGACTCTCAAATGAGTGTTTAGATGTACCTTTTGGGTAAATCTTTTTTCACAGAGGTCACAGGCAAAAGGTTTCTGTCCTGTGTGGACTCTCATATGTCTGTTTAAATTCACCTTTTGACCAAATTCTTGTCCACATAGTTCACAGGCAAAAGGTTTCTGTCCTGTGTGGACTGTCATGTGACTGTTTAGATTTGTCTTATGACTAAATCTTTGTCCACATGATTCACAGGCAAAAGGCTTCAGTCCTGTGTGGACTCTCATGTGACTGTTTAAATTTGTCTTTTGACCAAATTCTTGTCCACATAGTTCACAGGCAAAAGGTTTCTGTCCTGTGTGGAGTTTAATGTGTCTGTTTAAACCTTTCTTATGACTAAGTATTTTTCCACAGACATCACAACTAAATGACTTTGGTTCTTTCTGGACTGTCTTACACGGGTCTACTAGTTGCTTCACTCCAACACATTTCTTTTTAACCAAACAAACAGAAGACCTTATTGCTGAATGACTTGTCACTCTCAGATGTTGCTGGAGAGACTCCTTGTGGAGAAACTGTTTACTGCACTCAAGGCAGCTAAAGGATTTGTTGACGATCTTAACATTTGGCTCAGAACACCTGCTTTCATTCCAGTCATCGTCTTCATCTCCAGTTTCAGGCCCAGAATTTGATAGCTCAGCATCTAGATTCACATCATCATCATCATCATCCTCTTCATCATCTCCACTAACTTCAGTCTCTGAAGAACTGGATGTCTGTTCATGACGGTTCATATATGGGATGTTTGTAGTTTCTGCTGTAATCTGGTCAGCTGAGCTTCTTGTTAAAACATCTCTGTCATCCACTTGCTGCTGATATTGAAGCTGTGAGAAAAGAGGCTTCTCTTCATCATCCTCACTCTTCGTAGGAACTGCTGTGAATAGAAACCTGGCAGCATCAGTCTCCTCCTTCAAGTGGAGCTGTTCTCCCTCCAGACCGGTCCAGAGTTCCTCCTTTTCCTCCTTTATGTGGAGGTGTTCTGGGTCCTGCTGGTCCACACCAGGAACTTCTTCTTTAACTAGAACCACCTGTTGAACATCTGTAGGAACAAACAAATGATGTGAATTAACCATCGCTGTAACTCCATATTCACACATATAATAATAAACAGTTTTATCAAGTTGGTGAGATCAGACTAGACTCAAAATCTTAAATTTAGTTTAAACAATTATTGCACATGTTCTGTAAGTACTATAAACGTTCTTTCACTTTTCAAATATCACAAGTCTTGTGCTTTATAAAAATAAGCTTCGACAAGCTAGAACTGTACATTTTCATCACTAATTGAGGAGAATAAGAATAATCCTAAATTTCTTTTCAGTACAGTTGCCGAACTTAAACTGAATCATAGCTCTAAACTAGTGGTCCGCAAGTGGCGGCCCGCGGGCCCTCTCTTTGTGGCCCCCAAACCCTGTGCGCATCCCCCACCCCCACACGGCCGACCGGGAGGTGTAGGATGGATCAAGCTGAGGAAAATAATCAAATACTCAATGCATGAGATGCAGACATAAACGGTTCTGCATCATAGAAGAGTACCATAATCAATTATAGTGGAATGTAGTTTTGTTATTTTAACGGCGGCACCAGCGCAGCATCCACATCTGTCAGAGCGGTGTTGTCCACATTTACCAGGTAGGAAACTTTGGTCCACCTTTATGTGGTACTGCAGGGCTGAGCGCTGGAGTTGTAACCTGAGACCGAACCCAATCAGCCCGATCGGTTCTGTTGGATTTGGGCCGTGAATTATAATTGAGAACCCCTGCTCTAAACCATCTATTTCCTTAGCTCTCAGCAGCAACGACTTCATGGGATTTTTCATGAGTAAAATTTTATTTTATTAGAAACAAAATCATTAGCATCCTCCCTAATGCGATTTCTTCTTCCTCAGTGAGGCAGCATCTGAGATAACCGCATGATCACATCTCTCCAGCGCTTGATTCCCTTCACTGGCTGCCAGTGTATTACAGAATTCAGTTTAAATTGTTGCTTTTTGTTTATAAATCACTTTATGGTCTGGCCCCTCCTTATATAGATGATTTATTGTCACCCTACACTCCTGCCAGGAATCTGCGGTCGGGCTCACAGTTTTTATTATCAGTTTTAAAGGCTGGCCTAAAGACGAGAGGAGACAGGGCTTTTTCTGTGGCGGGCCCTACACTCTGGAACAGTCTTCCTCTGCAGATCAGGACCTCTCAAAGTCTGGATGTATTTAAGTCCTTGCTTGAAACTCATTTATTCAGCCTGGCTTTTATGTAGGATGATTTTATTTTTGTCGTTGTCATTCTTTCTCCTTTTTATTGATTTTATAATTGTGTGATGTAATGTTGTTTTTATCCTAACTTGCTAATTTTAATGGTTTTATGTTTTTTTGTTGTACTTGTTTGCGATTTTATCTTCTGTGTTGTACAGCACTTTGGGTTGCGGAAGCAATAATAAGTGTGCTTTAGAAATAAATGTGACCTAGAACCTCATCTGTGTTGATCCAGTTGAGCTTCTAGAGTTATCAAAAATATTAGCTTCATCTAAACCTTCAACTTGCATTTTAGATCCAATCCCAATCAGATTATTTAAAAATGCATTTCCTTTGGTTACTGTCCCCCTTCTAGATATAATCAATCTATCCTTATTTAAACGTACCAGCAGAGTCACACTGGTGTTTGAAAGAGCAACATGGAAACATGCAAGACAGTGGTCCCCAGAGGACCAGGGTTGGGAAACACTGACCTACAACAAGGTAAATGTGGCTTTACATTTTACTACCCCTTTAACGTTTTCATGTGTTTGTGCAGCACACGCACACACGCGCGTGCGTGCGCACGCACGCGCGCGCGCACACACACACCTGCATCCATGCTGTCCAGATCCAGATGGTGAAGTAAACACGATGAAGCAGTCCCAGCTGATGGATGATCCTGAAGTGGTAGCAGGTTTTCTTTAGCCGTGTTTAGCTAACAGCTGCAATAGAAACAAAGCAGGAGAGCTGATTAACATGCTGCTTCAGAACAACGCAGGAGATTAAAGATCCAACGCTTTGGTTCTGATCAGCTGAGGACAGATCCAGTCTGGAAAAGAGGACCTTTGGTCACCAGAGTTCAAAGAGCTAACCGCTTTTTCCTCCAGAGTCACATTCAGATTCGGGGCTTTTCCGTCGGAGAGTGTGAGCAGGATGGATCAGAGAGCGAGCAGCGGTCCTGCATCATGACCAACTCAGATGACCGAGTCTGATAGAGGGAACCTCTTCAGTGTGATGAAAGCAGCAAAACGAGCGCGTTTCTCAGAGAGGCCAAAGGAACAGCAGCAGATCCAGAGGGCAGGAAGTCTAGAGAAAAGCTTTTCTGACCCATCACCTGATTTTGGAGCTTTAGAGTTGGTAACAACGTGAGGTGCGTTACCGCCACCTACCGGCTGGAGGGTAAACAGCTATCCCTCTAAACCAGGGCCAGAATGAAAAACTGAGGACGTCGTGGGTAAAAACGTGGGTATATATGTCGATGGTAAAAGCCAAGCCCCCACAACGGAGCTCTAAAATTGCAATAATACCTAGCTGCAGACCACGCAGCCCTGACAAACCACGTCCCCAACAAAACACGCCCCTTGGCCGCTACAAAAGACGCCTGCATGTTCGAAGACAAGAGCGCTGGCACATTTACATGTATTATAGTTTTTTTGACAAGTATTTGCGTGTATAGCATCCAGTAAATAGTAGTCTGACGGTAACGTTTCGTATTCAGGATAAAAAGAAAAAGAAAACATGAAAGCAGCACCATGGTCAGTGAGGACCTTACTCCTGCCTGTTTGAAAATAGGTCACCACTTTCAGGGATGGAATGATTCTGACACGGCAGCAGTCCCACAATTATCAGTTGTTGTATTTAGCTTTTCCAATGTGTTTTGGTTGATTTGTTGATTTTAAAAAGCAGAAAGTTTGATATGTTGTCAACTTTCAATGGTGGTGGTATAATAAGTGCAAATGTCAATACTCTTTGGATAACTGTAAAACAAACTGATACAATCATTTGCTTTCCTCTGAGTCCACAGGACGCCGACCATGTGTATGCTAAGACACCTTACGGCTTTCCACCCAGAGAGCAGGTGAATATGAGTGAAGATTATTGCATGACAACAAAATAAAATTAATTTTAACTGCAGCGCATGAAGTCATGTTTTTGTGTGTCTTGATTAAGGACAATGACGGCATGGACCAACACAACGTGGTCACCAAAACCAGAGATGTTGGGATCCTGAGTAAAGACATGTCTTACGACAGGCTTGTGGTAAGGACATGCAAAGGACCAAGAATCAACTTATCTTATTTAATCTGCTTAACCAGAATAATTCTGTTCAGCATCTAAATGGTTTTTGATCTAATTTTAGGGAAGGGCTCAGCAAGCTGAAGACCAAAGAAGAGTCAGCAGTGATCTCATATCATTTATCACCCAGGATAAAGGCCTGCTGCTACATCTGGAAGTGAGTTTTAAATTTATAATTAAATTTGCACACTGTAACTAATTTCAGTCAAAACATGACTTATGAATTATTCAAGTGAAACATTTTCTGCTAACCTAGTGTTTGGACATTTACTTTGAGCATCCTCCAAATATCTCTATTTACAGGCAATCATCACAGGAAAAGTGTCATCCACCTGAGCAGGGTGGACATTTTCTTTGAGGAGGTTGAGCAGCTGGACAAAGTGATGGGCTCCTTGACAAGCCTGGTTGAAGCACAGACAACCAGATGTCACAATCAAGTGGCATTCATTATGGATGTGCTTCTGCCACAGGTACATTCTGAAAATGTTTATGTATCACATGAAAATATTTTGTAGTGTTGTAGATTCTCTCTACGACAGACGAAAGTTCTGATTGGTTGAAAATAATGTGTCATGCGTTTCCATGGTAATGTATATCAGTCTGTCTGGTGCAGCCCTGTTTATTCATTTAAACACATAACTCATGACATCTTTATTTCACAGATCATTCACCTGATTATTAATGATCAACAAATGCTTTGATTAGCTTATCACAAATAAAGTACTTTGATTAATCAATGAAAAGCGTTCTTCTTCTGTTCTTCTGTCTCTTCTCCTGGAATGTAAACATAATGAACCAAGCGTCTGACCTTGGCGATGTTACTGTGTGAAGGGGCAGCTGTTAAGGGCAGACCATTATAAACTTCCTAACGCTACAGTAGCATTACTGTTAGTATATAACTCATGGTTAATATCTTGTTACCTGCAACATGACAGACTGTCTACATGAAAGATGTCCTTTTGTTCACGTCATTACTCAGGCAACCATCCATGCGCTTTCAGCTGTCCATGAATGTTGACCGGACAAAGCCACAGAAATGTACAGCAGTGGGCTGCAGTGTGACTGGAGGTATTCTACAAACACAAGAACAGTGCTAATGCCTATATGTATTGTTTTCACATTGTTTATGACAGCCTCTAGGTGTGAATGTCATTTTTACTAATTGCTATTTATCTTTGTCTCATTAGTGAGAGGCAGCTGATGTCCTATGCCATGGAAAAAAAACATGAGCAAGGAGGCTAAACAGAAACTGCTCATATACACGGAGAAATTCAGAAAAGCTCTGGACTCATCTGAATTTTTGAAGAGGCTGTCGTATTGTGTTGACATTTTTTTTGGAAGGTATTTGTAAGGCCAATAAAAGTTGTCGCTGGTTATTTCATTTGTCTGAACTTTTTTCTAAAGCAAAACGTTTCTGCTTTTGTGTTTACAGCATAATTTTTAAAGATTAGTGTATGGTCAATATCAGTTTACTAGTCTTGTGAATTGTATACATAATTCAAAATATTTTAGTAATTTCTAAATAATACATTTTGTGTCAAAGGGCCAGCAATTATTCCTGTTAACAGAATATATGAAATGCATATATACACATGTAAATATGCCTAAAAATTACACATAAGCAGCTTTTCACTGTAAAGAAGCAATAAAAAATCATAAATAGTAACATAAATGTTAACTACTCACTCGTATTGACTTAGACCCACAGTTAGTGCCTGTAATAACAAATGGTTGAAAGTTAAATGTTGCTTTAGGAGGCGTGCTCCCAAAAATGGAGCTGGACCTGACTCTTGTTGTTGTGAGCTCCCAGCTTACATCCGTGTCCCCTTCCATTGGCGCAGTTCTCGCGCGCATCATTGTTAGCTCCGCCCAGTGACCGCCCACTGACCTCTCGCTTGGATTTCATCGACAGGTATGCCTCGTGTCTACGTTGCTCTTTAATAATTAAATGGTTTAAAGTGCAATTTTAGCGTGAACAGTGAATAGAGCATGTGCAGGAAGTTCTCTTAAAGCAAAGCAACGGTTTTTAGCCACTAGAGGTTGTCATTTTGTAGTCTTTGTCATGTTAAAGTTGTAGTTCCTTGTAATATGCTCAACAGACTGATAAAATAGACCTTTTCTCACAGTAACCCCGGGTTTCCACGGGAGCCGTCAGCAGCACGTTACTGCAGCAGCACGTCTTGCTCGCGTAAGCTGCTGCTTGGCCCTTCCCACGAGACGCGAAGCAGCAGGGGGGCAGCTGTCACCGACAGAGCACGAAGTCACACGAGTGACTTCGTCAGTAAACACAACAACAAGCAGGAGAAAATTACAACATGGTTTGTGTTTTATGTTCTGTCCGTTTTATAATCGCCAATACGGACCTGAAAAACAAAGGAGACTGCTAGCTAGGTGATAACTTCTCACGGGGCCGCACAGTTAGTAACTTTTTTAAAAGTAAAGCAACCGGAAAGCAGTACGTTCTTTATTCTGAAAATCTCGGGTGCTTCTCTCCATTTCCGCGTCCGATTTCCTGTCTTTCCTTCCCCAAACATGTCTAAATTGACCCGTTTCAGAGGCGTCGCGCGTAGGAAATAGAACCGGCGCGTAAAGGCCGCGACATGCTGCTCCTGAGACGCGGCCGACTCGCACTGCTGACGGCTGCTGACGGCGCCTGTGGAAAGCCGGGGTAAAATCAGTGCAAATAAATCTCATTTAATAAAATAGGAAGAATTTAGCCGCACAACACACAGATAAACTACAGGTTTTATAAATATAAATAACTACAATACATAACATTTCAAAAAGTGTTAGAAGTTTTTAATAAGCTGAACAGACAGTGACAAAAGACATTTTATGACATAGACATTTTAGGATAATAAAAAACATGTAATAACAGCAATTGCTGTCATGCCACCTGTGTCTTTTACACATGTTGATGCAGGAGTCATACTGAAAGTGCACATTTATCTATGCAGGCATTAAAAATGATGGACTTTGCAGGCAAACCAAGCTGTTTAGTGTATTTCTGGACTAGTGTAGCTGTTACACTGTGTTATTACATTTATGACAGCTTGACATGAGCACACACCAGTATTTACACAGGATTTGGTGTGGAACAAAGCATTTATTGGACAAGGACACTTCTGTGACTGTGTGGCTTCACACAAGGGTCAAAAATTAACACTTTCTTCTATTTCCCTTCCTTAGATACACTGACAACTGACATCATGACGTCCAAGTATGTCAAGTGCCCCATCTGTGGCCGACCTTTCGCGGCGCTTTCACATCACCTGAAAAGGTCCCACAAGGTGGTGCACCCAGAAGAGCGTCAGCTTCTTTTGAAGCTGGCAAGTAAGAGGGTTTTTTACCGGTACGAGGCCTGCCCCGTCCCTGGCTGCCGGTACCACTCCTCCAGGTGTGACAAACACCTGGAAACCTGCCACCCTGAGCTCACTAAGGAGCAGATGGAACGTGTCGTACAGTCGGTTCAGAGAAAGGTCACCGTCCGCTGGCTGGCAGCCCTCAGGGCCACTGCCCCTCACCCTCCCATGGTGAGCCAGCTGGACCAGGAGGACGACACTGACATCTGGCCTGATGAGGATGCAGAACCGCAGGCCAACTGTCAGGGTTGCATCACCCTCCAGCGGAAGTACGAGGGTGTCAAGCTGCAGCTGGACAACCTCCGAAAGACCTTCCGCCTGTACCACCGGAGGGTGGCCAAGTTTGAGAGGAGGACTGGGAGTGTGAGTTACACATGCCTATAAATTCGATTTAAGTCATGAAATAATACTCAGCAAGCACGTGATCAAGTTGCTCATTTAAACCACGTGTTTTATCATTTAATTTTTTCTGATGGTCTGTGTACAGCACTTTGTGCTGTCTCTGACTGCTGGAAATGTGCTATATAATAAACTGGACAGTGACATTGACATGTAATAATCATTTTGATTCTTTTTCTTTTCTTTTTAAGAAAATAACCAAAAACCTCCCTCTTCCGGAGGAGCAGGTTCACGTCCGTCCGTCCACGTCACGTGGACCGAAGCAGCGGCCGGGAGGACGTTCGGATGCAGCTGTGAGACGCCCGCCCTCCAAGCAGGCTGGAGAACCGCGGTCCGGACGGACTAAGGAAAGACAGGCCAGAAGAAGGGTGGCCACCCCATCACCACCTTCCTCGCCAACATCATCTTCCTCAGCACCCTCCTCCACTTCACCACCACCCTCCCGCCAATCGCCACCACCATCACCACCCTGGCAATTATCACCATCACCACCCTGGCAATTATCACCATCACCCTCCCCACCACCACCACCATCACCACCCTGGCAATTATCACCATCACCACCCTGGCAATTATCACCATCACCTTCCCCACCACCATCACCGTCCCGCCACCCATCCAAACATAAAACGCCCCCGGTTTCTTTGGAGTCAGAGAAAAGACTGGCCGGCAGCGTGGCCCCCTCCTCTGGCCGGAGGGAAGGACCGGACTCTCCTCCGCCGGCCAAGAGGATCCATAAAACACGCCACACCGGTGGCAGCCCGTCACCAGAGGAGTCCCCCGAGGAGTCCCAGCCGCCACGCAAGGGGGGAAAGACACCTCGCCAGAGTCCCGCCTCGCTGCTGTCAGGCTTCTCCTCAGCAATGGGTTAGTTTTCATATGTCTGTTTACCTCACGTCTTGATGAATGTTCTTCCCAAGGATTCATACTTCTTAACTGCTATGTGAACATTTCTCCACAGAAGATTACCTGGACGACTATCGGACTTTCCTCCGAGGGTTACACCAGTCCAAAAAACATATAGACAACGTGGCCTCCAAGGTCATGAGGATCAGGAGGTTCCTTAACTTCATGGCGGTGGGGGCCCTTCGGCTGTGGGACTGGAGCTTCCTGACACGGACGGAGCGCATCATGGAGTAAGTGTACATCACCTGCAGTTAGCCAAAATCACATAGAAAAACAAAAGTGTTGAGCTATTTTTGTTATGTTCTCTTCAGGTGGGTTGGTCACCTAAAGAGGTGCGGGAAGAAGGTGACCACCGTCACCTTCTACCTCAGGAACGTTTATTCCTTCTTCCGCTACTTTAAAGAAACACCGCCACGTAATTGCCGGCTGAAGGGGTCGCAGATTACGGCAGTGCTGCGTTCCATTTTGCAGTGCATCTCTCCTCTCCTAAGAGACGTGGGCATGCACCAGATGAAGGTGAAGGAGGCCAAGCAGATGCGGGTCATCTCCGTGGCCGACCTCAACCTCTGCCAGCAGCGCTGCCGTGAAGCTATTCCTCAGCTGCTGGGTAAGAATCGGTGATGTTGGTGTTTACGCTTCGGAGGATGTAACGATGGGTGACAGGTTCTGTCGAGCGGAGATGTTAAACAGAGCTCACTTGTGTTTGATCTTCACAGAACGTCTGGAGAAGGAACCGACGGACCACAAAGTCCGCTACCGGTTCTTCGGGTTCTTGGCGGCATTCATCTCCTCAATCTACGGCCACAGGACGGGCGTCATCTCCAACATGACGGTGAAGGAGGTGACGAATGCCCGCAAGAAGGCCAAAGAGGATAGCCCCGGCTTTGTCATCAACGTGAGTAGAAAAACACTCCTTTGTCTTTGCTTTGGGCCTTGTTTCTCGCAAGTTTAACCCCAAGGTGTACTCTGTTGCAGATCGCACACCACAAAACCAACAGGTTTTTTGGATATGCGCAGGTCTTCCTGAAGCCTGATGAGTTCGCCTGGATGGAGAGGTGGCTGGCCGTAAGACAGAAGCTGAAGCCGGAAGGGGACCTGGTGTTCTTTGGAGCTACGGCACAGCCTAATAAGAACCTGGTCCACTTTCTGCAGACGGCGTGGGAGGAGATGGGGCTCTCAGGGAAGCCCACCTTCACGGACCTCAGGACCGCCATAGCATCACATGTGAGTTGTTTACCAGCATTGACGGATCACTCTTTATGTCGCACTTTGTGTACAACAGCTCTTAAAGAACCCCAGCTAACAAGTTCTTTGCTGGACTAAAGACAAAAACACTCACTGCAATTTTCATATGTCTCTTCTTTGCTTCAGGCTAAGGAAAGGCACATACCCCAGGTCCGTGAATTAATATCTGCGGCCATGTGCCACGACGTTCGCACGGCGGACAAATTTTACACTGTCTTTTTGGACCCGGTGAAGTGCGCCGCCATGCGGGACATGTTTGAAGAGGCCACATCTACCCAGGGCTCTACCCGGGAGGCCCCGGCTCCTTTTGACATACCGTTCACATCACAAAGTGTTCCCGGAACTGTGGACACCTCCGGCCTCACTTCTCAGCTCCCTCCACGTAGGAAGGCCCAGCGGCGGGAGAAAACCCCGACAGAAACAGCGTCGGAAGGGCACGTCAGCTACCAGGAGAGTGGTAGCTCTGAGTCTGCGGAGGACGAAGAAGACGACAACCATCCTGGTGTAAGTTCATTCACACTCTGAACAGATGTGTGTTGTTGAGCGCTGTGACCCTCCCTCACAGCTTTATGATCATTGCGTTATGTGTTCTTTCTTCAGCAAAGCACACCTGTCCAAGGTGCACAGCCGGAGCCGATCGCCCCAGAGCTGACAGTCGAACCTTCTGAGGTGAGTTCTTTCAGTCGCCATTGCAGACCTGATCCTGGGTTCAGTTGCTTCTGGCTGTTAACCTTGAAGGCTGCTTTATGATGATGACTTTATCACTATTGTGTTCCACCGTAAGGCTTGACAACCAGAGGAGCCTGAGCCGTCCCTGGGGCCATCTGTAAGTACAATTGAGAAATGATTAATCTGTCACTGAGCTGTATTGTCATTTCTAAACTTGAATCTTTTCATGTATCTTTTGCATGATCGCACACAGCTAAGAACCAGACGAAGGCCCAAGTTAGTGTTAATTGTTAATTTCATATTTTTGATCATTTTCTGTTTTCCTATTTGGAAATAACTAATCAATGGCTTCTGTTTTCCTACACACAGCGGCGTCAGTATCCAGGGTGGTCCTGAGCCCGCTTAAAATTACAGCCAAGTAAAAGAAGGACCAGGCAAGGCGGATGCTCCGTTTTAAGTACAAGGTTTCTTTGTAGCTGTGTTTGACAATAATTTACATTTCATTTAGTTAGATTACAGCCTGTTGCACTTTTTTTTTTATCATGCTTATGCCATTGTCAGATTTTGTTTGGTTTGTTTTTTAGTACTTGTCTTTGCTAATAAAGCAGTGTTTGAAAACATTCGGTTTGGTTTTTCACACTCACTTACCAGTCATTTACTACACTTTGACCTTTTCCATTATAATGTAGGTTAAATGGCAAACGTTTGACATTTTCCCTACAAATGTAGGTAAAGTAGCAATTATTTGCCATTTGCTTAACAAATGCCAACAAAATGGCAGAAATTTGTCATTTTACATACAAATGTAAAGAAAATGACTGTCATTGTCCAAACAAATGTAGTGAAAATGGCAATGATCTGCCATTTGATGGATAAGTGTAGGGAAAATGGCAATAATTTGCCGTTTGCCAGGCAAATGTAGGGAAAATGGCTACCATTTGCCATTTTATGGACAAATGTAGTAGACTGGCAAGCCAGACTAAATAAATGTATTATTTAGTGTATTATTTAGTCCAGTGGTTCCCAAACTTATTTAGCCGCGCACCCCCTTCTATGTCCCGACCAAGTCGACGCACCCCCCAGCCCCCACATCAGGGCATGGCTATATATATATATATATTAGGGCTGGGACTTGATTAAAAAAATTAATCTAATTAATTACAGGCTTTGTAATTAATTAATCTCGATTAATCACATTTTAATCGTTCAGGAAAATACGCTCTCAAAGTAAAACTTTTAATTAAAATTATGAGACAGAGAATCAAACATTAGACATGGTTATTACTGTAAACTAAAGCTTTTAATAAAATGCATTTTAGTTATTCACATGTCACTGTGTGATATGAAACAAAACCCAAATCAACTAAAATTTATAATTACAACTAGAAAACACCTGCAAATGGTTCCTGAGCCTTTAAATAGTCTCTCTGTCTAGTTGAATGACTGAAATTAATTTGACTTTGCACCAGATTCTAATTTTTCCAGTTTCACTTGTTTGTATAATTGGGAGATTTTATTAGCATTTCTGCTCATAATATAGTAAAAACACATAAATAATAATCCTTCAAAATGACAGTAGAACAGGCACAGATATGATCTAGGACTTAAATGTACTAACTTTTAACACCAGAGCAGGCATGGCATATTCTGAGAATGATCAGGAACACTAACTGGTTCCAGTTGGATGACTGGAGGTTGATGGGAAGATAAAAGATCATGGCGAGGAAATAATGATCTGACGAACAGGTGAGCGGACCTTCCTTACATGGGAAGTTCTGCTGTCACGTTAATAAGGGGATGCTGCAGACCCGCAGATTCACACCTGCAGCAGCGAATCTGGTGTGGTCTCCAGCCTGATCACAACTTCCTCGTTCCTTGCTGCCCCTGATAGTAATGCATGTGATGTTTAGACAGCGACTCGTCTCAGAAACATAGAATTCCCCGACAGAATTGTTTAGAAAATCATCAGAAAATTTTCAGAGTATTTCTGTTTTAACTTAAACTTCTGTTTTCAACTTTAAGACACGTTGTTTGTGATTGTTTAGAGTAGTGAGAACACGGAGCGTTCTCCCAGCGGCAGCCAGGTGCCTCTCGTTTTTCTGCCTACTTTCATAAACTACTGTTAGGGCACAGAATTATTGTCTAGTGCTTTCAGCGCTGCACAGATGTTACGTAAATGTTAAAAATATAGCTTACCGCAACTTTTGTAAAGTTTCCGGTGCCACCGGGCGGGCAGCCGCAGCAGAGATGATCTCTGAAAAATGTCCGCGACACGGACTCCGTTGTTGTCTGGAAGTTTTTATTTTCCAAGTTAAGAAAAGAGGCGGATGTGTTTCCTAAATCCTGCATCAGTCCAAGCAAGGCAACTTCTTTCTGTTTTTATTTCGTTTTAGTAGCCATTAGCCACTGTGCATTGTTGTGTGCGTCAGTGATATTCGGTCTACGAGGAAAACGTGCAATGACAAAGGTTCCGCCGTGCTTGAAATGCAAGCTGCGATTAAATGCGTTAATTTTTTTAACGCGTTATTTTTTTCTAATTAATTAATCGTAATTAACGCGTTAAAGTCCCGGCCCTATATAGGGCCGGGACTTTAACGCGTTAATTAATATATATATATATATATATATATGTGTGTGTGTGTGTGTGTGTGTGTGTGTGTGTGTGTGTGTGTGTGTGTGTGTGTGTGTATATCAGACGTCAAGCTAAACAGCTAAACGGCCTTTTTCCCCCATCACTTTCATTTTTTCAATAGTAATTAATAAACATTCAATACCATTACAGTTTCCTTTGATTTAATTTTAAATAAATATTTAGAGTGCCCAGGTAGCACATAAACAATGCAATTTCACAGTTTTCTTAAAGTAGGAACGTTTAACCTGTGCGGCCAGAGCGCTCTCCTTCCTTCTGTTCTGCGTAAACCTGAGCTGATCACCTACTTGTGCGTAATCAAATGTCTATATGGGAAAAGATGGAAAAGCCATGAGGTTCACTTTTGCCTCAGACCGACTTATTGCTGTTTTATGGTGTGGCTGAATCTGCGATCCGCACATTGGAAAAAGCAACTCCACAGTTATTCCTTGGTTACTAATTTTTTATTTTAAATATTCACACAGCAACTCTTTAAAGTCAACAGCCTGAACAATAAATGTAAGCTTGAAAGATAAGTAACCTGAGAATATTACAATAACCAACAACTCAAAATGTTGTGCAAATGTCATTGGAGGATGCAAAATCAAAAGCAGCATTAAACTGTGCAATCAAAAGCAAAACTCAAATATCTAAGTGTCATCATAAAGAAAGTTCTACTTTCCATTTTCTTCAACTGCTGTGGCCAGTCAGCAGGATCCATGGGGCCAGCAGCTCATACATGTTCACAGACATCTGTTGAAGCTGATGATGGCGTCTCTTCAGGCTGTTGGATTGGAGCACGGAGTCTGCTGGTGTTGGGTTCTTTTTCTGTGAGAACACACACACACACACACACACACACACACACACACACACACACACACACACACACACACACACACACACACACACACACAGCAACTTAACCCTCTGATGCATGAATTACTTAAGAACAGTGCCACTTTCATGTTCAATATTCCTCAGTCATGTGCAGTGATGCTTTTCATTATTTTTAATGTTACTGGACTTTTTATTTTATTGATCTTTTTTTAAATCTGTTCTATGAAAACCTGAATAAAATGATCAAAAACAGGTGGAAGTGAGTGCATCCATGGGGAATATTTGAAAAAATGTATGTCTCACTCTCAGGTGCTCTTCAGCATCAAATAAATTTAGAATAAGAGGAAGAAGAACCGGTGATCTGAGGCACTCTGAGGATTTCATTTATTAAACATGGAAACACCGACGCGTTTCTGTACGACCTTCTTCAGGGCATAAACCTTTCTGCCCTGAAGATGACTCACTAATGTCACAAAAACTAATGTCCATCCTTTTTTACAAATTTACAGCCTAATAACATCTTAAGGAGACAATTTCAGATGTGCATGTTCAGATTATTTATTATTCTCAATGCTAAATCAACGCTGCACTGATTGTGCCAAAAACAATGGTGTGGATTTAAATAAATTAATTTTGCATATCGATATATGTGATAAGCCGTTTAATTTGAAAAAGTCCGTTTCTACTACTGATTACAAATAGCCTAACAAGTAACTTACTCACCTGGTTCTAGATGCTGAGATTGTAGCTCAGTAAATGTGCTGCTGCGTGATGCCTGGATAGAAGACGCTGCAGCATAAACAAGAAAGAGACGGTATAAGATGTCATGCTGTGTTTAGGCAGTTCTCACTCCCCGCCACGGCCGCGGCGGTGCCGCCCGCCCGATGTGTCGGACAAAGTTGAAAATTTGCTACACCCACACCTAACGTTCTTCTGATATGAAAATATTATATTCATATTGTAGGCGTACTTAAAATTTGAAACAAGGCTCATAAAAAGGCTGCAATCATACTCCAAAAACCAGTAAAAAATCTTACATTCTTCATCATCACAGTGAGACTCAACAGGTGTAAAGACAGTCCCGCCCCCCCCCCCCCGGTGTCAACAGGTGCCTGTGTGGCTGCAGATATTGTCTCATAGCATCTGGACACAACGATTCAAAAGTAAAATTAATTGGTTAAAGTTATGGGATACTGTATTGTGTATGTAAACAGCTAGCGAGGGTCCATCCGTGGCAGGAGAGGCAGTTAGCTACAATGCTAACACAAAAAGTTCCTTTGCCAAATTTATAAAGTCTACATACCTCTGCTTTGGGCCCGTTTATTTTCTTCTTCCTTCCTTCACTTCCAGAATGCTGATCCCGATGGCTTAGGTGTTCTTTTCATCATAAAAGATATCAAAAGTTTCAACGCAACGACAACAGGATGTCCCACAGTGCTAACCACGCACGTGACTACGGCACATATGATGTGGAGAGCCTGAAAGGAGACCTCCTGAACAGAATTCCTCACAGAACCTGTTCACAAGCTGGATTTCACGCTGTAATGCTGTCTGTCAAGTGCTGCGTCAGTTAGAGCCACTGTTGCAGAATTGCCGACTGACTAGCTAAAGGAAGTGAACCATGTCTCTCAGACTTTGCATTTAGGTAGGGAATTGTCTTTAGAAGATGTTAAAACGTTTATTTAGCGTACTCACCTCAGACTGGAGCCCGCCGTGGTGGGGGAGCAGAGTCCGTGGGCTGCATCTAAATCGCGGAGGAGCCACGGTGGGCACAGCCTCCCTCTTCAAACGGAGACGTGCAGAATCGCGGGTAAAATGCCCACAGAGTCACCGCAAGCATACTACACTACACCTACTCACCAATACTAAGACGATATGGAGCACTAAACCCGAAATACTTTCCCAATTACACTAACAGCCAAACACTAACTCAACTACAATATCCAACAGCCAAATCTAACACTAAATAAGTATTTATAACACTAAAGGATATGCTAAGACTAGGATATGCTAATGCTATATGCTAATGCTGAACTACCGCTGACCTCCTACGCTCGCTTGCAAATCCAACTCCCACTCGCCACAGGGCGTGGCCGAGACTCTCGTTGCTTTTATAACTTTGGCACGGAGCTGCTACGTAGTACTCTACTGGTTTACGTAGTAGTATCTTACTCTTTAGCCATTGGCTAAAATTTATTCAAAATGACTCTATGTTTTCAGCTGAAGGTGGCGCATTACTGTGGTTTTTAGACAGAATTTTTAATTTTTAAAGAAAATGCACCAAAATGCTAAAATAAAGAATGCACACATTTAAAACACTAATAGACACTCATTTATTCAGTTCATCAGCAAAAAAAAGTTAATTTAGACGTTACTTGCTCTTTAACAAATGCTTCGGAGCGGTGGCCCAAGCGGGAGCTCGTCATGTAGCCAGATTATTAGAATTTAAATATTGATGTTTTAATTTCATGTCATTTCAGAGGGGAATTTTGAGTATGTAGAGAGTGCATTTCATATAACAAACATAAATTTAATTAACGTTTTTTTTTTTTTGCGCCCTATCCATCAGATGGCCCCCAGGCAGCCGCCTGTGTCGACAGAACACCGGCGCGCCGTCAGACTGAAGGCAGAAATGAACGCTGCCTCCTCTGTGATAAAAACTTTTAAGAGGTTTTATAACAATATTTTTCATTCCAGGTCAAATTAAGATATTGCACAGCGTGCACACTTATTGAATCTGTGTGTGCACGCGCGGCACAGCTCCATGAGCCGCTCCAGTCACCGCGTCTCGTTATTGGCGCTATTTAAACCAATGTTGTAAAATTACTTCTGCCCAGCCCAGATGTGCTCACTTGTGCACCCGTGAGCCGTGGTTCCGCTGGAATGCGTCTGACCTCTGACAGACGCACTCTGAACTTCAGATCTTCAGCGCACTGTTAATAGCCTGAATGGGAATCATTTCTTGATTTATTTTGTTACGTCCACAATATTCTGTGTGTGAGGTTTACAATGTCAGAACACCTGCATGAGACAAGGTGTTACTTATGGGCCATTGCCACTTCTGTACCGGGTCGGCCGGGCCGGGTAGCCCCAGTCGGCCCCAGCTTGGCCCGGTTGATTCCACACATCCTTGTCTTAAGCCTATGTGGGCTGATTCTACCCACCAATCAGAGGCTTGCTCTAATGGAAGGTGTGAATGGGCTGATTCTACCCACCAATCAGAGGCTTGCTCTAATGGAAGGTGTGAATTTGCTGTCAGCAGTGGGTGTGTTGGCCCTGGTCGGCCTGAAGCAGACCCCCTCGAGAAGAGGGCTGAGAATGAGCCTTGGTTGGCCCGGAAAAATACCAGGCCACCCAGATATGTAAACAACCTATGCTACCCGGCCCGGGCCGACCCGGTACAGATGGGAATGGCCCATTACAATCTGCCAGAATGACTCGCCGCCTTCAGATTCCTCCAACACCGTTAAAAATGATCAAATACGGAACATATCGGCGTGCGCAGGCCAGAGTGCTGAAAAAGATGTAAATTATGTTGTGTGACTGTTGAATCTGACTTGATCAGACTGGTGGAACAAATGAAACGTGACTGAAACTGGAAACCGTCTAAATGCTGGAATCAAAGCTTTGCTGCCTTCAGATCTCAACTACAGAATGATGGAAGGTCCGTCCCAGAACTGATCCTGCTTGTCAGGACCACGGTCACTGTCAGATCAAGTAGAAGTGTGGCGTCATTTCCATTTAAAGTGACAGTTTTAACGTCTAAACTCCTGCAGCAAGTGACTGAGATTCCAGCAGCAGACTGACTGATGAGGAGCTGCAGCTGCTGGTGTGAACACACGTGTTATTTCTGACAGAAACCAGCAGAAACATTAGAAATGTACGCAGCTTCCCATCCTTTTAATAGCAGAATCAGCTCAAAAGGAGCCGAGTTTCAAAAGCAGCATCAGTTGTTCCACTGAGTTCGTCAGATTCCTTCTGATGTTTCTGCAACTTTCTGACATTAGGAGCAGCTTCAACCTAACCAATAAGAAGCAAACACCACTGCTTTGGGTTTTATTTCAAATATATTTCCTGTTTAATGGGTCAAGGAAAAGGTTCAACAATAAAGCTGCAGTCAGTTTCTCACATATTTTGGGGTTTTACGATGGGTTTTTACCCACGACTTCCTCAGTTTTTCATTCTGGCCCTGGTTTAGAGGGGGAGCGGTTTACCCTCCAGCCGGTAGGTGGCGGTAACGCACCTCACGTTTTTACCAACTCTAAAGCTCCAAGATCAGATGATGGGTCAGAAAAGCTTTTCTCTAGACTTCCTGCCCTCTGGATCTGCTGCTGTTCCTTTGGCCTCTCTGAGAAACGCGCTCGTTTTGCTGCTTTCATCAGATTGAAGAGGTTCCCTCTATCTGAGTTGGTCATGATGCAGGACTGCTGCTCGCTCTCTGATCCATCCTGCTCACGCTCTCCGACGGAAAAGCCCCGAATCTGAATGTGACTCTGGAGGAAAAGCGGTTAGCTCTACTCCGTGAACTCTGGTGACCAAAGGTCCTCTTTTCCAGACAGGATCTGTCCTCAGCTGATCAGAACCAAAGCGTTGGATCTTTAATCTCCTGCGTTGTTCTGAAGCATCATGTTAATCAGCTCTCCTGCTTTGTTTCTATTGCAGCTGTTAGCTAAACACGGCTAAAGAAAACCTGCTACCACTTCAGGATCATCCATCAGCTGGGACTGCTTCATCGTGTTTACTTCACCATCTGGATCTGGACAGCATGGATACAGGTGTGTGTGTGTGTGTGTGTGTGTGTGTGTGTGTGTGTGTGTGTGTGTGTGTGTGTGTGTGTGTGTGTGTGTGTGTGTGTGTGTGTGTGTGTGTTATGCGCTGGTAGTCATGTGACTCAGAAAGACGCTATAGTGCAGGTTATGTCTCCTGATGGCTCCAGTAAACAGACCAGAGCCCCATGGCACAGTGAAGCCCAGAACATTAACTGCTTACTGGGATAAACTTTAGTCATCTTCACCTTGTCTAGGTGAGTTACTTTTTAATAAACATGATTGCATTTATGTAGGTGGACGTTGGCCGAATAGACACTAAGTTGGAGGTCTGATAACTCAAATAATAAATGAAACACATTTTTTATTATTATTTAAATATTGTGTAGAATAGACTGTATGCTCCGTTTACTGTTAAGGAAAGAAAATCAAACGTTTGTTTTGTGAAAATCTACTTAATGATGCAATGACCTGCATCAATAAATTAAAGTATAGCGATTATCAATAAAGTAAAAAAAATCCCACCAGTCTGGGGATGATTGTTTTACTGGCCAAAATCTGGGGCAGCTAAGATTGTGTTCCAACGCCCTCAAATAAATAATTTTGGTATGAAACTCGCTCCAGTAGCTCAGAGTACACGTCTGACCTATACATTCATTCGTTAAAGACTATTGCTCAGTTAAATTTTTTGTTAAACTAATAAAAGTCTTTGTTGACTAAAACTGACTAAAACTAAAATGCATTTTCATTATAAAGACTAAAACTAAGATGCCCGCCACCAACTCTGTGACAAAACGTGAGTGCACGGTACTTCCATCCATCCATCCGTTTTCTGAACCCGCTTGTGATCTTAACTTAAGTTGAAGATAGCGAGTTGATCAGTAAACAGCCCAAGTGATCTTGACCATTCTGCTCAGTCTCTGGACTTTTTGTCAGACTCTCAACCAGGAAATGGCAGCAGGGTGTAAGCTCTGGAACAACCAGCAACTCCAATCTCTAGGCAATCAGTGGCCAACAGTTGTTGACGTTGCGTTTCTGGACCGGGTTAGCACATTTATACTCATACAATCAATTTGATACATCTTTGAACACTACTTTTAAACAGAAGATCGGAACTTTTTATTGCATGTATTAGGTAACACTTCATAATAACCCAGAGTCAAAAGAGAGAGAGACAAGTTTTAAAGTTTAAGAAGATTTATTAAGGTGACTTTTCTGAAGGAGTATGGTGATCCCCCTTTTTCTTTAAAAGAAACACGATGTTTATCGCGTCCGAGTCGTGGTGACTTAGGGTCCCCTCCACCAGCCGGTGTAGGGGTCCGAGGTCTGTTTGATCTTTGAGGCTCGTTATTTGGAAAGCCTTTTGGCTTGGAGTTGTTATTAGATTTCTGGGCCTGTTGTTTAGACCCATTGTTGCGGTTATTATTTTTATGAGTCCCTGATGCAGTCCCTCCGAGTCGCAGCGTGGAGGGGTCTGCCCCCACCGCCAGAACCGAAGGAGCGTGCGAAATCTTACTTGAGTCTTTAAACGGCCTGAAGGCACAACTCGCCATTCTCCTGAGCTTATCCATGGGTGTGGTTTTAATGTATGGGCTATACTGAGCATGTAGATTCTCAAGGAAAATCTCCCTGAAACCTTTTTCCTCTTCCATCCCATCCTTACATTCCGTACCAAAGTATGCATCAAAAAGACGTAGATAGAAGGCTTGTGGGTCTTCAGCACGACCCTGCTTGACTGACAAAGCTAAGCGTGCACCAGCCTCCTTAGCATCATAAGTGTACTCTTTCCAAATTGCAGTTTCCAGCCTGTCGTAATCATTTACGATCGCATGATGCTTGCGATCAATGAGCGAACCCACGACATCAGAGGTTAACCTTATTAAAAAGATCTTGTCCTCCAAGGTCATTCCCGGACATCGCTGAAAGTGATGCCGGAGGTCACTCAAGTATGTGTCAACCGGGTATGAATTACCTGGTCGAGGGTTGAATTTCTTGACACTACGGGACATCCTGTAGATGTCAGCCATAGTTGGGCTGGCTGGAAAGCTGGCGCAACCATTGCAGCAGCACCAGAAGGTGCAGCAGGAGGGTATCGTTGTGCAGCTGGAAAGTGTGGCTGGGCTGCAGGCACATATGGATTAGCTGGAGGTGGAGCAAACTGGCCTGGCTGAGAAGCCAGGGTTAGCTGAGGAGCTAGTCCCACCACAGCAGCAGCAGGTGCAGCCCCACTAGCAGCAATAGCAGCCGATGGAGCAGTAGCTGGAGGTGGAGGAAATGAAGGAAGTGGAGGAGGTGATGGAGTTGGAGGAGGTTGAGATGGGGCTGTATCAGGTTGAGACCGGTGGAGTAAAGGGGGCCCCCTTTCTCCTTTAAGCGCAGAAATCTGTCATTTTAAAACCTCAATTTCCATTTCTCGGTTACATACCTGAGCTGCAAAGTTAATGGCATCAACCTTTAAAGCACATTTCTCATCCTCCAAGGTAGCAACTTGATGCTCTGTAGCGTAGACAATCTACATCCTAGAATTAATGCTGTTTGCTATCAGCTTTTTTAAATTCTGCGAAAGATCAAACAAGTTAGCAAATGAAGCATATATCATATATATATATATCTAGGATGTTTATATAATCGATAGAAGTTCATATGCCAACGGGCTTGGTCTATATTTAATCCAAAGATAAATTTTTAATTTAAGATATTTAAATTAATAGCAAAAGTTTATTCATTAAACAGAAGACTTAATGGAATCGTTGCTTATTCAGTAACCAAATATACACCATTCTGTGTTTCATTTCAAAGAAGAGTCAGGTTTAAAAAGTTAAGAATTCATTACTAACAATTTTAAAGATGACAATTGAAATGACAATTTAAAAATGACAATTTGTAACAGCTTTGATATTAAAACTTGTTATTAAAAGCAAACCTGTGTCTGAATGGAAAACTAAAATGGAAGGCGTGTGTTGGATGCGTGGATGATATCTCAGAAGATTTCTTTCAGAGGGAGAAACAGTTCTGGGTGGAAAATATTGTTTTGCAGCTAACTGAGTTGTTTCTTAGAGATAACAGCATACAGACGCCATCTGTCAGAAAGTGTCTACCTCACCCAGTTCAGGAGACCCTCTGGTGGATCCGAGATGTCAGGTGGAGATGATGTCCTCTGGGCACGAGGTTGGTAGAAGGACCTCGGTGCAACTCAAATCGGTCCTGAGATGTCTCCAGGTCACAACGACTGATGAAACTCTTTGCGTCTCAAAATCAATAACTCTGAAGGAGTTTTGGTTAGCTGGTTACAAGTGTGTTTATTCGGAGCAATTCTATCGGCGTGACATAACAGCTTAGTGGAGGCTTCAGGCGGCCGACCCTCGTCCTCATGAGACTCGTCGCCACGAGAGTATCTGCTTGGTTCAAGAACTGAACTTGAGCTGCGGAGATTTTGGTTTTAACAAAACCTCAGGACACGCCCTCTCAGCGTCAGAAAGCTTGTTGTTATGGAGCAAAGACATGTGAGAGCAAGTTAACTTTACCCTGGATTCAGTTCTGCATGATGAGTACACGTGCAAATGACCTTCTGGTTACTGATCAAACATTACTGATTTTCATAAATAATAATTATTAACCCAAAGAATAATAAGTCATTTCAGTAATTAAATGCATTTATAATGAACCATGATGATTATTTATGATGATTATAATAAAGCTTGTAATAAACAGTAAAAAGAGTTTATTAAAATTATTATTTTAAAATCTTGAAGTGTCCTTCATCTTGCGGAGGAACAGCAAACAGATAAAAGATGGTGTTTAGCAGACTGCACGGCTCCTGTGATGGATAATCTGTGGAACAAAAGTTACAGCTTGACCCAGCTCGACCTAGCTGGGGAAGTGTGACCCTTGGGTCACAAATATGAGGCCATTCATTTCGCTACAGCTCCATCTGGATCTTGTTATGCAACAAATTTGCATTTTCAGTCAGGGCTTTGTTCAGCCCTTTCCGAGCTTCCATCTCCTCCTTGCTGTGTTGTTCCTGGTCAAAGTCAGAACCACAGGCTCCTCTGTTTTGCTGTTGGTCAGAAAGTGACCGCATTACACCTTGTGCTTCCACATGGGCAGTAACTTCTTTGTCCCAGAGATGAGCTAGTAGAACAGCAAATCCCACCAGGTTCTCTGTGCGGGCAGCTGGCTTCACTTTCTCACCCTCTTTAGGCTAATTTTCCAAGTGTGTTATCAGCATACTTGTCAGCTCAGTAACTGAACAATTCTGCAGGTTGTCATCAAAACCATGAACAGTCATGCTGGTAAAACCTACACATGCTGTTACAGCGTCAATAACTTGTCTACCCACAGAAGGAAAACACAGTTGTTCTTCCTCAGACATTATTAAAATCAAAAGTGAATTTTTTATTTTTTTCAAAAGAATTTTAAGTGTTAAAAACGCTGCTTAAATCTGCTCCACCGGAGTGGAGCTTTATCCCTTCGGAAAAAGCGGATTTTAAGACAGAATCGCTGCGTCAGTCGGTTGACAAATTGTCCGAGTCCGCGACACCCGGCTGTCGAACTGAAAACTAGTTAGCAGCCTAAGGCTGTGCTAAGCTAGCAGGCCTGGTAGCCAACCAGGTTATTATGGTCTAATTCTCGTAGAACTGACCCGCCCGAATAACTGAACCTTCGTAAGGCGTTCGTGTTAATTTTCGGACAAATCACGTGTACAGTTCGTGCTGCAGCGTGCTCTTCCGTTTACTTATAAAGACTCAGCACCTCAATGCTAACGTCAAGCTAACGGGGCTGGTCACCGTGGATCTAACGGCAACCGGGGAAGCTAAGCTTCTGGGGAGTAAACTCCAGTTACACAAGAACAGTACACAGTGCTCACAAATACACTCAGAAAAGACATAAAATAATAATTTAAAAAAATGACTGCAGGAACAAACCCATGCTTCTGAGCTGTTGCTAGAGAAAACCAATATGGCTCCTAGAGCTAATGATGAGTCAGGCTTAGGTGAAGAGATGAATCAGCGCCTCCTGTTGGAGGTGACTGGTGTCACCCCCTTTTAGTGAGTTAAATGGAGGTCGACTGCACTCTAGTGGCTGATTATGGTATTGCCTCTTTTCAACCAGAAACATCAAAATTTAAATAAATTTTGAGTGTTTTGATAGTTAAAATGACTCAAAGTCAACACGAAGTGTCAAAATGTACAAATAAACGGGCTGGCACGCCAAATATGTAGTGGATCAATAGTTGCATCTTACGTAGGAAACCATCAAAGGTGAGATTCCATAGAAAATATGGAATCAATTTGATGTATCTTTGAACTAGGGCTGGGGGTAAACGATTATTTTTAAAACGATTATTCTGACGATTATTTTATCGAATAGTCGACTATTCTAATGACTATTTAGAAAATTAATCTAATGATTATTTTTCTATTGCACAATTAACAAAAACCAGAAAATCTCAAATAAATTCCTCAAAAAAATGGATAAATTCTTACTGTAAGAGAATAAACACTACAGGCCTTCCATTTTGTATAACACTGCTTTTATTGTGTTGCGGTTGGTTATGTTCTGGTGACATGTAGAACTTGGGAGTGCAGGCTGCTGCCTGAGAGGTGGTAGAAGATGGAGTGTCTCCATGCTGCTTTGTTTTGGTCACTTATGTGCGTGAGGCGAGTGGTCTTACGGGTTAAACCAAACTCAGGTGATATTTTACACTAAACCGAAAACCCACAACACTCTAAATGTAATAAAAGGGAGATCTACACCACAAAAAAGATGAACTCTAAACCAAAACGTAACAGCTTATCCCAACGCAAGAAGCTGTTAGCGAAGATGCTAACAGTAGCTTTACCAACATTAAGTTCAAGTTACCAAGTTTAAATAAACCAAAAACACCCAGCAGCAAACAGACCAGCACGGAGGAGAGACTGCTACCACCAAAACAGCTCTCCTCGTGTCTGAAAGAAGCTCCTTAATGAAGGGAGAAGCGCTCCCGGTGATTTTCTACATCTGCGATAGACACGAAGCAGCGCATCTGACCCCGGAAGTTGTTGTCCGTTGCCGGGAGACGAAGGGGCAAAACAGGAAAATAATCTAGTAGTGGACAGACATTGTTCCGGGTCTTCGGTATTTGGCGGAGATGTTAGTGAAGGCGGAGAATAGGGCGAACTAGAGGAAAAACAGGCAGATTCCTCCTCTATTTACAAACTCCTGGGGATGCAACAAGTGGGCGCGGTGCGTCGACTTCCGGATCTGACGTCGACAAATTTTTAGAATCGAGCCGTCGACTTCGTCGAGGCTTCGCTACAGCCCTACTTTGAACACTACCTTTAAACAGAAGATCGGAACTTTTTATTGCAGGGATTAGGTAACACTTCGTAATAACCCAGAGTCAAAAGAGAGAGAGAGACAAGTTTTAAAGTTTAAGAAGATTTATTTCTAAACAATTTAAAACAAGGCTAACTCTAACTTTAAACACTATGTGATGAATGGATCTAGGTTGTGAATGAGGCAAAATAGATGGTGTAAATGTGGAATGTTGTTATCAGAACTCTCGTTTCCGGAGAAGCATTCGTTCTGTGTGGGAGCGAATGTTTTGCTCTAAACTATAGTCGGAGTTTCAAAAACCACATTCAGACGCTATCTTGCCATTCTGCATACCCTTGTGGAGACCTCCTTGTAGATTCAGAATGCCAGGTTCTCTAACCCCCTTTGGTACCGGAGCCGGTGAAACAGTGTACGGCACGACAGACTTGGGATTGCCCCCAGGTACGCGGCAGTTGTTCACAGCGTCAGCGGGACCCTGAAGGGTCAGTGAGTTAAGCTTTTACTCTGAAGGAGCATTGCGTTAGGTGGAGCTTGCAACAGGTTTATTTTCCAGCTTGTCGTTAGGTTCTTTGTGGTTAAAAAGTTACGAGTGACCGGCTCGCAACTCTAGAACGTTTGAACTGACTTAAGGATGACGTGGGAGTTAGTTTTATAATTCAGATGTTTTGATTCATGGTCGAATCAGAATTGGACAACAAATATAAACACCGCACAGATTAGCCATGCTTCAGAAAGGAAAGCTCTGATTGGAGAGACAAAGGAATGTGTCATGTGATTTTTAACATTACGTGAAATCAGTCTAGTGTTTAGTTTAAAAGTTATATTACTTATTAAAATACTATCATAGGATTATAATACCAAGTAATTAATATTCTCATTTCACAGATTGATTTAACACTGAGCTTTACATGATTATTTCGACTAACAAAGGTATTTGCTTATTATTTAAAGAGAAGAGAGTCCTTGGTCTTCTTTCTTCTCTTGAGCTGTAGGGGGAGGCAAATAGCTAGTTAAAACAGTTAAGATGGAGACATCAAAAGGCATCCAATTCAATTCAAAAATACTTTATTAATCTCAGAGGAAAATTGATTGCTGTAGTAGCTCAGAATAATAATAATAATCAAGTCATCAAAGAGTTGTTGTATATTACAATGGCTGTTGGCAGGAAGGATCTCCAGTAGCGGTCAGTGTTGCAGCGAAACTGAAGAAGCCTCTGACTGAAGACACTCTTCCGTTGTCGGACAGTCTTGTGAAGAGAATGCTCAGGGTTGTCCATAATTTTCTTGATTCGCTGGAGAATCCTTCTTTGCATTATCTCCTCCAGTGGTTCCACAGTTGTCCCCAGAACAGAACCAGCCTTTTTTATTAGGCTGTTGAGCCTTTTCAGGTCCCTGCTTCTGATGCTGCTACCCCAACAGACGATGGCTGGAGAGATTACACTCTCAACAACAGACTTGTAGAAGATCTGCAGCATCTTGCTACAGACATTGAAGGACCTAAGCGTCGTCAAGAAGCGCAGTCTGCTGTGCCTCTTCTTGTAAACGGCTTTGCTGTTCTTTCTCCGGTCCAGTCTGTTGTCCAGTTGAACTCCAAGGTATTTGTATTCCTCAACCACCTCTACTTCTTCTCCCATGATGGAAACATTGTTTGACTCCACCCTGTTTCTTCTGAAGTCTAGAATCATCTCCTTTGTTTTGTTCACGTTCAAGGTCAGATGATTGTTTCCACACCATGCCACAAAGCTCTCCACCAGCTCTCTGTACTCAGCTTCCTGTCCGTCTCTGATACACCCGACAACTGCTGAGTCATCTGAGTATTTCTGTAGATGACAGGTCTCTGATTTGTACTGGAAGTCTGAGGTGTACAGGGTGAAAAGGAATGGTGAGAGTACAGTCCCCTGTGGTGCTCCAATGTTACTGATGGCCTGGTTTGATGTGCAGTTCTTCAGCCTCAAACTGTGGTCTTTTTGTCAGGTAGTCTTTAATCCAGGCGATAGTTGAGGCCCCCACCTGTGTCTTCTGGAGTTTCTGGCAAAGTACATCAGGCTGGATTGTGTTTAATGCACTGGAGAAATCAAGGAACATGACCCTCACAGTGCTGCCTGCTTTGTCCAGATGACAGTGGATTGGTTGAAGCAGCTGGATGATGGCATCTTCAACTCCATCTCCATGGCGATAAGAAAACTGCAGCGGGTCCTGATATGTTCTAGTTTGCTTATTCAGGTGGACCAACAGGGGTCTCTCCAGGACCTTCATGATGTGGGATGTCAGGGCAACGGGTCTGTAGTCGTCATTTACTGATGGGCGAGCTTTCTTTGGAACTGGAACAAGGCAGGATGTCTTCCACAGGACTGGAACCT